>NW_022170511.1:31257962-31590276 GCF_008802855.1 Photinus pyralis
TCGTGGCCTTGGGTTTTTCCCAAGGTCGTGGCTTTGGGTTTTTCCCAAGGTCGTGGCTTTGGGTTTTTCCCAAGGTCGTGGCTTTGGGTTTTCCCAAGGTCGTGGCCTTGGGTTTTTCCCAAGGTCGTGGCTTTGGGTTTTCCCAAGGTCGTGACCTTGGGTTTTCCCAAGGTCGTGACCTTGGGTTTCCCCAAGGTCGTGGTTTTGGGTTTTTCCCAATGTCGTGGCTTTGGGTTTTCCCAAGGTCGTAGTCTTGGGGTTTTTCCCAAGATCATGGTTTTGAGGTTTTTCCAAGATCGTGACTTTGGTACAGGATCATGGTCTTGGATCCTGGGGCAGGGTTGTGATTATGGATTCTGGATCAAGGTCGTGGTCTTGGATGCTGAGTTGAGATTGTGTGATTTGGATTCTGGGATTTGAGTTTGGACTAAAATTGTGCTCTGGGATTTTCCTAACGAATTTAAAAGAGAGAGGTGTAGAGAAAAATAAGAGATGCTGTATTACAAACCTAATCTAAGTACATACTCTTAGAAAATGGTAATCCATACATTTCAAATTTTACAAAGAAGAAGAAGAGGAAAAAGCAAAGCGAGAAGCAAGCAAAACAAGAAAATATTTGTATACTTACTTTTTCTTAGTTTTTGTTTGAAAATCCTTGTTTTTCCAAGTTTATCCACACACACACACACCCTCCCTAACACATAAGAAAGAGAGAGATGCACAGATTAGCACTGTATAATTACGTAAACTGCAGTAGATTATGCGAGTCTAATAAAACTTGTAACAATACGTTAGGTGATGTTAATGAGTCGGTAGTCAAATACTAACTGAAATTAGAGCGTACATTTCTTATTTGGGTATTGCCCGAGGCCATTGCAATGGGTTTCCTCAAGTCATGGCCTTGGACTATGAACTTGTCGTAGCATTGGGTTTTTCCCAAGGTCATGGTCTTGGACTTTGACCTCGAGTTTTTCCAAGGTCGTGGTCTATTTTATTCAGTTTGTTTGCATACTTCGACGAATTTACAATGGAGAATAAGATTTATCACCCCTTTAGTGCAATCGTAAGTGGACCAAGCGGATCTGGAAAGAGTTATTTTGTTGTAAATTTTCTTTAAAATGTAGGAAACATCTGCAACGTAGTGTTTGAAAGAATAGTATGGCATTACGCTGAATGGCAGGAATTGTACGACGATTTAAAGGGTATTGAGTTTCATCAGGGACTATCTGACATGTCTAATTTCGATGGTTTAAAACCAACACTGGTGATCATAGATGATCTAATGCGTGAATCAAATGGGTCCATGGTAGACATTTTTACAAAAGGTTGTCATCACCGAAATCTTAGTGTATTTTTCTTAACCCAAAACATATTCCATCAAGGAAAAGGCCAGAGAGATATTTCTTTAAACGCTCATTACATAATTCTATTTAAAAATCCTCGTGATCGTGCACAAATTAAGCATTTAACTCGACAAATTTTACCTGAAAATTCAAAGTTTTTAGAGGAAGCATATAATGATGCCACATCTAAACCACATGGGTATTTATTATTCGATTTAAAACAAAGTACACCGGATGTATTCCGATAGAGAACGTCGATTTTCGAAGAAGACGGCGCGTGTGTAGTATATACCCCAAAAAAGGGTATTAAAGGTTTAAATCTTGATAAATTAGGCATTATTAATTTATAATGTCTGCAAAGCTGACTAAACACGCAGAGTTGCTGCGTGCTCTCGCTAAATTGGGGCCTAAGGAGCGTCAAGCCTTAATAAAATGTTTGGATGATGATCAAATTCATTGCATATGTGAATGCATTTACAATACTTTAAAAGGTAAAGCTGAACTGACTGATAATCAGAAACGAAGTCTCAGTCGTCATAAGACTATCTTGAGACGTATGGTAAAGCCTCACGAAACAATAAGAAAGAAAAAACAGATCTTGGTGCAAAGCGGAGGAGCGTTCCTGCCATTTATATTAGGACCATTACTTGGTGGTATACTCGGAAGTTTGTTTAAATAATAATAATTATGGAGCACGGAAAGAAAATGTTACTCGTGCCTCAAGAAGTTATACAGCGGCTTAAAGCAAATGAGAATAGGAAAGAAGATGTTTTATCACGGATAGATGATGAAATGATGCAAATCTTAAAGTCGAATTTGTCTGATCATGATAAGTGGCAGCAGTATAATCAAGTTCTACAGAAATATTTACATTTTGCTGACCAGATGCGGAAGCCAGTAAGCATCTCAATTGATTCAAGGCCAGAGGGTATATCGGAGGTTGACATATTAACCACAATACCGCAAACTTTTAAGAAGAAAGCCGAAGGATTTTTACGGATGCTCACGGCCTCAAGTAACATCTGCTGGGATAACAAAGGAATTGTCACAATAAAAGGTGAGGTTATTCCTTCGTCGAATATTATCGATCTGGTCCATGATACAATAAGACCGAGGAAGACATCAAACCCCGAAGGTTGGGAGAAGTTTGCGGCTTATGTTAAAGAAATCAATGTACCTCAAGAATTCGTGGGCAACGTGAGAAGACGGAATCCCCCGCCTCACCGTACCAGCACGGTAAAACTTAATATAAATCGAGATAGAAGCTTTACCGATTACGATGCCGATTCCGAATTAATTTTACCACAACAACAACCACCCCAAAAACGCCGAAAAAGAACTAAACCTCTCAATATCTCTGAATCTCTGTGGGAAGCATTTGAACTTTAAGGATGGATATCATATATTACGATCCGGCCCATCCCGCAGGTTTCGCTGGAGCATCGTCCTTGCTAGCAGAAATAAAGAACAAATACCCCGCTGAAGATATCAAGACATGGCTGCAGAAACAAGAGGCTTACACTATGCACAAACCTGTTAAAAAGAAATTTGCCCGAAACAAGTACATTGTCAATAATATGTTTGAGCTCTTTCAAGCCGACCTATGTGATATGAGAACTTTAACTAAGTTTAATGACGGTTACAATTACATATTAACAGTCATAGACGTATTCAGTAAAAAAGCGTGGGCAAGACCCCTCAAGCAGAAAACAGCATCTTCCATAATTGAAGCATTTGCATCAATCTTTAACGAGTGTGGTAATACACCGGATAATATACAAACCGATAAAGGGAAAGAGTTTATTGCCGGTGATGTTCAAAAATTCTTTAGAAAGCATGAAATAAATTACTATGTAACTCATAATCCTGATGTAAAAGCGGCCGTCGTTGAGAGATGGAATCGGAGTTTAAAGTCCAGAATGTGGCGATGGTTTACATATAGTAATACGTATAGATATGTGGACGTTCTACAAGATCTTGTGTCTGCGTATAACAAGAGTTATCATTCTGCAATCAAGATGGCACCGATTGAGGTGACAGATGAAAACATTTTAATCGTTTGGCAGAATCTGTATGCGAAGGGATTTGGTAAAGAGGCTCGCAACCTAAATATAAGGTGGGACAACACGTGAGAATAGCCAGAAGCAAGCATCATTTTGAGAAGGGCTATGAGAGCAATTTCAGTCAAGAAGTGTTTAAAATCGTCAAAGTTATAAATCGTCGACCTCCAGTTTATAGAATAGTAGATTTGAATGGTGAAGATATAGAGGGAACTTTTTACGAAGAAGAGCTGCAAGTTGTTACACTTGATGAGAATACAGTGTTTAAAATTGATAAAATCTTAGAAGAGAAAGGTCGTGGGAAAAACAAAAAGTATTTGGTCAAGTGGAAAGGATATAGTGAAAAATTCAATTCTTGGATATCTGCATCAGAACTAAAAAAGATATGACGGAGGAATTTTATGCAACCTTATTGAGCAATAGTTCCATGGAATACTTCCCCAGCAATACGACGTCAAACTTTGTAACACAGCTACCAAAACGTACCTATAAGATTAAATGGGCGGTGGTGCGTTGGTGTTTCGGAAATTCAGTACCCGTGTTCGTTCGCGTCAATAAGTGAGATCGATAATTTAATATATTATAGAGTAACACCTCCGGAAGATTTATCTGCAAAAAGAGTGTTAAAAAACGCGGCGGACTTTTTTCGTGATGACTCCGAGCAAATAACGTATCACGCTAACGGCTGGCATGTAATTCGTTTTGCATCAGGGAACTACGATACTGTCGAGGATGTAGTTAGAGAAATGAATAAGCATGAGATTATAGGAAGATTGGTGACTTTAGAGTATTACACTCTTACTAAACGTGTATCAGTTCAAATTAAGACAGAAACACTCTCGATACTGGGTTTTTCAGAGCGTCTTGCTTTACAATTGGGATTTCGTCCCGAACAAAACATTGTTCAAGATCCAGTGCCACCCCATCCCGCCAGCATTTGGATTGCCCTCACAAATGTTCATCTATTGCGATATTGTAGAACCACAAATCGTGGGGAACGTTGTATCTCCACTAATGCGAATAGTTAATATAACTGCTGAAAATTACAATTACGGCTGTCATAAGGATGTTGTGTTCTCCCCAACGCACTATATACCTGTGATGATAAAAGAATTTGAAAATATTGAAATAAACATAAGGACTGATACTGGACAATCAATGCCATTCGAGTTTGGAACATTGAGCTTGAAGCTACATTTTAAGAAATGGGGTGTCCATACCAACAGTACTACGTAAATCAAGCCGGTACTGGCATTGGTACGATTTATAGGGGGTCACCGTATCAAAGAGGTCATGGGATAGGGAGCTGGTTAGGTGGAGTGTTTCGTAGTATTTTACCATTGTTTAAATCCGGAATGCGTGCAGTTGGGAAAGAAGCTTTACGAACCGGTACGAATGTACTAGGCGATATAATCGAGGATAAGCCTATCAAGGAAGCGTTTCAAGATCGAATTCACGAAGCAGGAAGAAATCTAAAACGCAAAGCCGATGAAAAAATTGATACATTGATGCAAGGATCTGGTTATAAAACACCTCACATACCCAAACTTGATCAGTTTAAAATTGCAAGTCGTAAGAAAACTACATCAAGAATTAAAAAACCTACAAAGCCCAAATTTAGTGACATATTTTCAAAGCAATAAACATGGCATTCCTTCACGCGCAGTCTTGTGAGTGCATAAAATCAGAGCTGGATTTGTTCGCACTGCCAGCTACTCAAACAAGTATTGAAAGTGGCGAATGGGTTTTTTACAAACCTTTATCCTCGTTAACCGATGATGCTCCGATAGAATTCGTAATCCCCGGAAGCGGGAATGATTATTTGGATTTAAGTCACACTATGCTCTATATCACGGCAAGAATTGTAAAACAAGATGATTCAATATTGGGTGTTGGAGATGTTGTAGGTCCAGCCAACAATTGGTTACACACGCTGTATAGCCAGGTGGAGATATGTTTAAATCAGAAATTGGTGTCGCCACCTAATAACACATATGCGTATCGTGCATATATTGAAACTTTGCTAAATTATGGTTTGGAAGCCAAAACATCACATCTGGGGTGTTCATTGTGGCACAACGATACACCAAAAAAAATGGACACATTAACAGCAGATAACGTAGGTTTCACTATACGTCAAGCCGCAGCAGCCGAGAGTAACATGATAGAGATGATTGGACATGTCCATGCCGATTTGTTTAACCAAGAAAAATTTCTCATAAACGGTGTTGAAATGAAAGTTAAATTTGTGAGATCCAGAGATTCGTTTAACTTAATGGCTGGTGCAGGTGCAACTTATAAAGTAAAAATTGTCGATGCCAATTTGCTGGTACGAAGAATGAAGATAAATCCTACAATTCTTCTCGCTCACACTAAAGCATTAGAAACGTCCGCCGCAAAATATCCTATTACTCGAACCGATGTAAAAGTGTTAACAATACCAACCGGAATACAGCGTAAATCTTTAGATAACGTCTTCCTTGGACAGTTGCCAAAACGTTGCATAATCGGTTTTGTATCCAATAAAGCGTTTAATGGCGATTACGCGTCTAACCCTTTCAATTTCCAAAACTACAAGATTAATTACATGTCCCTGTACATCGACGGACAGCAAATTCCTTCAAAGCCGTTGCAACCTGATTTCACACGGGCAGGATTATACGTACGGGCATATCATACTTTATTTTCGGGGACGGGTATTCATTTTTTGAATGAAGGAAATAACATATCGCGTTTAGATTACCCTCACGGCTACTGTTTAACTACCTTTGACCTGACACCTGATTTATCCGCTAACGCCACAACACATTGGAATTTAGTTAGGAATGGTTCATTGCGCATCGAAGTTGGATTTCAAGATGCGTTAACTGAAACAGTAAACTGCTTGGTATATGCGGAGTTCGACAATGTCATTGAAATCGATAAACACCGAAATGTTAACGCAGTTAAAAGAGAAATCTCAAAATTGCGTACATTGCATAGTCTTACGCACATCAATAAGTTCGAAAAGCAGAAAAATAAATTAAGCTGATATCCTACGTATGATTTCACTAATAATAATAAATAAAAGATCAGTTTATACGAGTCCTTAGCCAGTTTAAATGTTTTCTGCAATGGATGCATACGTCGATATGCAAGGTTTCCGAGGTGCTCTTAATGAGTTTATACCCAAAGAAATTTCGATTGTTTCCTCGGAGGGTCCGAAATGCACAACTCTGTTAATAAAACCCCCTCAAAATTATAGTATTACTGCAACTATGAAAAAAAGAGATTCGATATTTAGAGGATTATTATCATGGCTTAAAGTGGACCTCCGGTCACATTCGATATGAAAATTTTGAAGAGGAACTACGTACCCTGCTACAGCCATTTAGCAAGATCTATGTTAAAGGACTAGAGAAGCAGTACATTCTAAATTTCCTAAACAAACCTATAATAAATGCAGAGGATTGCGGATGCCCTTCTTTAAAGAAGCTGAAGAAAGAATTTGGAGGCATTAGGTGCTTGAATCATAACAGTGAAACTTTAATGTGCTCGCAAGAAAACGCTTTAATGCTATACGAATGGACCCAAATTAGCTCCACCGATGAATTCCCTAGAACTTCAACGAGCCCTGAATCACATACAGGATTCTGTAAGGCCTGGTGTTTTTGCAGCTGATAAATTACCAAAATTTATTCGTCGTCCATATGGACTTATAGTCAATACAGATGTTTCCACCAGACCTGGTCAACATTGGAACGCTATCTACATCGATAAAGATGGAATTGGCGAATTCTTTGATTCCTTCGGAAGGTCTCCATGTGGCCTTCATTTAAAATTTTTGAAAGCCAACTCTAGACGTTTTACATGTAACTATAAAATGTTACAACATCCCCTTTCGACTTTTTGTGGCCAATATTGCTTGATGTACTTAGTTTTTAAAATGAATAATGTTGCCACTAGCGATTTTGTAAACATGTTTAATGATAACTTAAAGTCTAACGACGACATCATCCGTTTATTGTATACTGCTACGTTTTGTAATATAAATTTGTTTACATTTAAGGGTTGATACTAATAAAGACAAGTTAAAATCGTTTAAAGATCGGTTGATTTTTTATAAAAAAGTATCCCTTTTGAGTGAGGTTCATAAATATGGTTTAAAGCATAGCGGTCGACTACGTGACCACGACCCTGGAAAAACTCGAGGTCAAAGTCCAAGACCACGACCTTGGAAAAACTCGAGGTCAAAGTCCAAGACCATGACCTTGGGGAGGTCAAAGTCCAAGACCATGACCTTGGGAAAAACCCAATGCTACGACAAGTTCATAGTCCAAGGCCATGACTTGAGGAAACCCATTGCAATGGCCTCGGGAAATACCCAAATAAGAAATGTACGCTCTAATTTCAGTTAGTATTTGACTACCGACTCATTAACATCACCTAACGTATTGTTACAAGTTTTATTAGACTCGCATAATCTACTGCAGTTTACGTAATTATACAGTGCTAATCTGTGCATCTCTCTCTTTCTTATGTGTTAGGGAGGGTGTGTGTGTGTGGATAAACTTGGAAAAACAAGGATTTTCAAACAAAAACTAAGAAAAAGTAAGTACACAAATATTTTCTTGTTTTGCTTGCTTCTCGCTTTGCTTTTTCCTCTTCTTCTTCTTTGTAAAATTTGAAATGTATGGATTACCATTTTCTAAGAGTATGTACTTAGATTAGGTTTGTAATACAGCATCTCTTATTTTTCTCTACACCTCTCTCTTTTAAATTCGCTAGGAAAATCCCAGAGCACAATTTTAGTCCAAACTCAAATCCCAGAATCCAAATCACACAATCTCAACTCAGCATCCAAGACCACGACCTTGATCCAGAATCCATAATCACAACCCTGCCCCAGGATCCAAGACCATGATCCTGTACCAAAGTCACGATCTTGGAAAAACCTCAAAACCATGATCTTGGGAAAAACCCCAAGACTACGACCTTGGGAAAACCCAAAGCCACGACATTGGGAAAAACCCAAAACCACGACCTTGGGGAAACCCAAGGTCACGACCTTGGGAAAACCCAAGGTCACGACCTTGGGAAAACCCAAAGCCACGACCTTGGGAAAAACCCAAGGCCACGACCTTGGGAAAATCCAAAGCCACGACCTTGGGAAAAACCCAAAGCCACGACCTTGGGAAAAACCCAAGGCCACGACCTTGGGAAAAACCCAAGGTCTCCGTGACGTCACAGAAAGTGGTGGGGGTAAGTGTCGGCATTCTACTACCACCTTTACTACTCGATGGTTGAACGCCGACTCTCTGCACTTTTTTACTCCGCATAAAAATTCCCCTCGCACCGTATAAATCGCATTCATATAAAAATGAAACAAAAGCACTTTAAAAATAGAATCTGTCCTTTGCACTTTATATCTAAGTTACATTGTAATCAAAAAATTCTTTCTAGGACGTAAAGAATGTGTAAATTTGGTTTTAAAAAACTCCAACCCATTACACTACATACAGGCGTGAAATTCCAGAAGATAAATTTGGTTCTGGCGCCCTTATTTTAGATTTCCGACCCCAAGTGTCCTATATCAAAATACTCCCCTAGGCACCCTCTATACGCTCCCAAACGGTGGCAGGTACTATAGGAATCACCCTGTAGGTAAGTAATAATACGGTGAACAATAATAATGAGTTCTTCGTAATGGAGAAAATAAATGGTTACTCCACCCCTAATAAAAATGACTAAATATGGTTCCCATTAAAGCCATCTCGTCGCATAGGTTTCCGAAATTAATGAAGACAAAAAAATTCAGCCAAGATGAGCTGAAGCATTCTATCACGGTTTAGGAATACCATTCCACTAATCAAATCCTTTACTGGAAATTCGACCCGCTGCATTTTGACCAACTGTAACCTTTCTCTGATCTGTAATGCCTCTACACTTAGAAATCTCAAAAATTCTGTCTGGAACCTTCAAAAGGGCATGCAAATAAACAATTCAAAATTGCGTACTAAAGACGTATAAATTATTTCGATATAAAACGATTCTACCGATAAGGGTCGAGCTTTTTTCCGTTTAAGCCGCTTTGTAGTAAATCCTGAGATTGCACTTATTTTTCTTCTTCTTATCAATGCAGTTGGACACAATCCCATTCTGGATTTAAGCTATGCATTGGATTTTCAACGTGATCGGATTCGGATGCTTCATTTTCTTTGTATAAACTTAGAACACAATTTTCTGTGTTTGGAATTGTCTTTCTCACCATTTAAAATATAATATTGTAGCGAATATTCTGGAAATCCCGTTACACATTGAGGCGCCATGTAAGTTATTGGCGATAAGAAACCAAGGGAAATATTATGATGTGTTTGTTTTAGTAGAATATTCGAGAGCGTTCGGAAGCCTTACAAAATCGATGAAATAATTCATCTAACGTTGTTATGACGAAACAATTCACAAATTCAAAGTAAATAAATTCAATTTAATACACTTGAACATCTAAATCAAGATTGGCACGTTTAAAATGTAATGAAATACGCGTGAAAATTGTAAAGCAGTGCGACCATAGCAAATTTCCTGTTTGACGGAAACCTACAGACGTACTTGTAACTTTAATGCATTCATTATTAATCAATAACAGCGAGAATAACAGGGTAATTATATGCCATTGATCTATACTTTTAGTATGGTAACTTGTTTACATTACCTATTATAGCTCATATTTGCAATTTTTAATTTAATGGTGTTGAAATTCTTTTCCAAGGCTACATTCACGATTGCATTTTTCATCTTGATTTGTATTATATAAAATTGATTTAACCTTCCTATGCCCTGGAATCGTAACGATGTTTGTTGTTTGTATTTTTTTAATTAAAAATTAAGAACTAGGAATTCTACTACCTACATAGCAGGTTTAATGTTATTTTTTTAACACACATTTGTTTGGCATCCCACCCTGCAGTGGTGGACGGGTTTGATTCGTGGATAGTAATTAATAGTTTTCGTTCAAAAAAGGCAACTGAAAAAGGACCGTATGGTAAACTAGTGCTCTAGAAAACTACTGTTTTGCAACCCAAAACATGTTTGTCTAGCGTTATTAGTCGCTATTCTTGTATTGGGTAGTAGTCGTAGTAGTACGGAGTTACATCACTATGTAAAAATGGGCGTTCAAGACAAACAAGTACTAACGTAAATGAATGCGTATTTGCGAAAGGTCAAGGTTACAAGTTACAATTTTAGACCTTTAATCTTTAATCAATCGAATGTGACTTATCATTCAAGGCGACAAAAACATGTAGCGAAAGGTTCTTATTACATTAGTCCTTTAGCAAGAACTCTTGTTTTTACGTTATGCTCAATAAAATCCTTATTCTCTGCACAAGGCCCAAGTTCCAAAATATAAATTGCGCCACCCTCACAAAAAGAGATCAAAAGAAACTTGCTACAGGCATGAAACGATCTCATTGGAATTTATATCTTTAAGGAGAGTGAATTTTTTACATGAGTTGGTTAGAAACTTTAATCTAACAAAACCGAATAGGAAGCATGATAACAATCTGCTTTCAGGTCATTGAGACCGAAGGAAGGGAAGTGATCTCCGCCTTGAACTATTTTATAAATCGTACATTGGAATCCTTTGAAAAGGGAGAACACTCCGTTGCCTCTTTCCTAGACTTATCAAAAGCCTTTGATCGAGTATCCCACGACATCCTGGTGAAAGAGTAGAAGAATACTGACAACTTCAAGACTTCAGCGATCATATCTAAAAAACAGAATGAAGAAACCTCCCAGAAATCAATTTATGTTTATGTATAGTAGACAAGTTTAGTGAAATAAAGCCACGTCGTCGATATTTTTGGGGGATATTTTGAGAACTAAAAAGATACGAGTCAAGATATATAGAGACTGGTAGGATGACTCGCCGCCATTATGTAAGACAGAATGCGGCGCCAGTTAAAATCGATCCCTAGATGTCGCCACCCGTCTCATTGTACTTCACTTAAACTGTCATTTATTCAAACGCGACATTTAAATTTGAATTAAATGATTAAATATGAGGAAGTGAGTGATTTGTGACCATAATACGCGATTAACTAATGAAGCATCTTTATTTCAAGTTCCTTCAGTATGTAATTGAAGCATTTTGACTTCCTTTTAGTCAAAATAATTTACCTACTATAAATGCAATAATTACAAATTTTGTTTTGTAGATCCCTGATAAGCTCCAGGAATGGTGTAGAGTTGCCGGTATTTTAATGCCTCCAAAAAGTAGAATTTGTTCTAACCACTTTGAAAATAAATATATACTTGTATCAACATTTAATGGGAAAATTGTAAAAAGAAGCCTAAAACCTGGTGCCGTTCCTACGTTAAACTTGGGGTCTGGATCCCAATCAAATTTAACTCCTGTTTCCATTCCAACTAGTCAAGATTTTGTGCCAGAGGTTCTTACATCTCTCGGCATGATTGCTTACACAGTTACACCGTAGATTGTGTGGGAGAGGGTCATTTGATGCTTATCTACTATTCAGCTACGCATTCATAAGTGTTCGCCCATCTTAAGGATTTAGGTTTTTTGATGAGGTTCTCCTATTGGTCTGGGCGGTTAAGCAAAATCTCTCGTTCCAGCCTAAGAAGGGTTGGGCTCGTGGTTTGTTTACATGGTTTACCTTGATCAATGCCCTGTTGACTTCGCTTAATCTACTACAAGCCCCGACAGCTTGGAGGGGTGAGAAGTCTGCAATGCAGGTATTGCGCTACTATTTACTGTGATAACGAGCATCCTTTTCAGTGGAACTCCTCAATGCTTTGCACTTTTGAAAAAAGTGAACAGTGCAATATGCAAGTTTACTTGCTTATACATCTGATTAGTACCTGTCTATTTTTCTTACCGAAATTGTTTGCAACAATACTAGGTATAACAAACTGTAGATGCCAAACCACACTAGTCGTTAAGTAAAAAATTTTGTACATAACATAACCCAAAACAATTTAAATGACATTACTTTGAAGTACACTGATCACCCTGGCGCCATCTATGGATTGAGTTTACCTAGCGCCGGATTTGGCGTCAAATTTTACAAGTATAAGCGCGCCTACCAGTCTCTATATATCTTGGATAGAGTGATGAGGTTTGCACTTCCCGTGGCTACTTTTCAAAGCTGCATAGATCGACTTTTTGACGTATGACCTGCAATAATGCAATAAAAAGGTTTTGATTTATAACTCAGTTATTTGTGGCATTTTAAAAAACTATATACAGAATAACAGTTATGCATAAATAGTCGCTTAGTAAGGGGGTGTTTTTATAATAATACAAAAGTGGCAAATTCTTGACGGAGAAGCTTCCTAGTTCAGCTCAGACCAAAAAGCGCTCTTCACCGTTTAACGTCTTCGCACGTGTTTTTTTACTTTTGTTTGTGTTTATTACTAACACTTATTACTAATACTTCATTTATCTAAAGTCAGTAAACAAAAAGTTCGCCTTATTCAATTCAATCGCCACGGAAGAATAAGAATGACATTTTACAACTTATCCCTTAAGTATAGGGTACGACACCCTCATTAAGTTGTCAATAACCTTTTTTTTTGTCGGCGACCTCGTGCAGATGTTCTGATAGATGGGCCAGTTTTCTTTACAGTATTAATATTAACACAGATTAAAAATCTGTGATATTAATTAATCATTCTAAAAACTGCAGTATTTATACATGTACACAGATATTTTAACATAGGTATTGATATTTTACCTTAGTTCTTTGGATTAAAACCAAAAAGAATGCAACGACCGAACTTCTGCAATCGCTCATCCTAAATAATAAACGCGCGCTAAGCTGCTAGATAGTTTTTTAACTTTGACATTTTTCTCTCCGCTTTTTTATATTAAAACGAAGCATACTTTTGTTGTACACAAAAAAAAGTATTTCGAATAATTTAATAAAAATATTGCCATGTTATTTAAAAAAAAAGTTGTATGACGTCACGGCGCTAAAAAATGAGATATTTTTATACATTTTCATACATACATTTGTATACAGTACATTTTTACTATTTTGGCGAAACATTTTTTGTAATAACAATGGCAGAATTTTTGTAGGTTGTACACAGAAAAATAAGGTCTTTTGAATAACTTAATCAAAATTTTAGGTTGCTATTTGAAAAAAAAAAGTTCGATGAGTTACGGCGTTCCGAAAATTTTTTTTCAAAAATCCGGCTCGTTATTTTTCGTTTCAGTATGCCCAATAGACATATCCAAAATTTGAACAAAATCCGTCGAGCCGTTACTTCAGAAAATTTCCATGCCACTTAATACTTTTTTATGAACCATATAAAAAAATGAAGTTGATGATAATCTCCCCAAAACGAAATGTTATATTGAAAATCTCTCAACGGTGTCTTGTGGAGCTCAGAAAGTGGCCATGAGAAAGTGTTGTCAATTTTTTTGTATCTGTTCAAATAATATACGAAAAAAATAAAAACCAAATCGCCAAATTTAATTTTTCTGGCATATCTTCGGAAGTACTCGGATTTTTTTGGTTTTCATTAAAAAATGACAATAACTGTTTAATTGCGCAAATTTTCCCTAATTTGACCATTGTCGTATCTTCTATGGTTTCGGAGATCTTCATGATAGACACCCTTATCTTGGACACAGTGTATATTCCACGGCCTACTTGTATTTAATTCACATTTTCAA
The DNA here is from genome assembly GCF_008802855.1 of Photinus pyralis. Classification (NCBI taxonomy): domain Eukaryota; kingdom Metazoa; phylum Arthropoda; class Insecta; order Coleoptera; family Lampyridae; genus Photinus; species Photinus pyralis. Next base: position 31,272,047 of record NW_022170511.1, read on the forward strand.
GACTTAATAACGGTTTTTCCTGCTTTTCTCAAATTTTGCTTATCAAAAATACTGTTAAGTGATAACTATATAGTTTTCTAATTAGGAATAAATAAGGAATTTATTGGTGCAAAAAATATTATACATTCCGTTTGAAAAAAAACTGCTGCAGAACTAAGCAAGGTATGGAAAATAACTCCGAAAAACATGAAAACAAGCAATTTTGAACATCCTGCACATTTCTGTTTCCCTACACCTACCAATCCTTGAATGGCGAATGGGTTAAGGGTGGGGTGGGGTGGGGCGGGGGGCGGATATATGAGATAAATGAAAGACACTCAAAATTTTCCCTAATGACGATTTCTTAATTAAGCATCATGTTTAATGTGTGGTAAGCTAACATGATTTATCAACATTAAAAATATTCTATCTACTATCATAGTGTAAGATACACTATGATACCATGGATTAAATGAACTGCGTGTAAAGCGGATCTAGATAAGCGGCAGATCGGTGTGACCATACGGGGTCATTGGATTTGACCCATCGCCATAGCTTGTTACATGTACTACCATAATCGAAGCGGTCCAAGCGTTTGTCAATTATCGCGTTCACAGACAGACAAGCAAGCACCATCGGCTTCCCTAAAAAGGGCCAAGGGGGCGTCGATTTGTTCACACGGTCATGTAAATCTCTGGTAATATTCTCTGGTATTTGATAACGAATGGTTTTTGGATTTGATATACTACACGTGCAAGCACACGTGGTCCTTGATGATCCAAAAACCATTCGTTGTCTCTGGAAAAAAGTTCCGGCAATGGCCACTCGTGTTATTACGTATGAAAATCTTACACTATATTCCTGTATGGATCATTTTATCGCGCAAATACACGCAGATGTCTATATTTTGATGTGATGATCGGGAATGTATGACTCGAATTTTATTATTTTTTGTCTGTACTAAAATTTAATGTACCTCTCATAAAATACTAAGTAAGTAATAAAGTCTAAAAGGTTTCTGAAAGGTATACGTACATTAAGCACATTGCGTCATACACGATTTGGTTTATACCTGCTAGTGAAATTTATTGCTTCCTATTCCAAACATAGCTCAGGACGCTCAGGTTGGTTTTCCACAATTGGAATGTTTTCATGAAATAAGCCTACCTCGTTTAGCAGGGCATACGTAACAGAAAATAAGAATTCGCTCTTGGCGGTATTTCAAACAAGCAAAGAATAAAATTTGTGTCACCACTCAACTTAAACAATTTTTACTTATTGTTTTTGGAAAAATGAAATATGTATTGGAAAAGCAGTCCGTTCATAGAATACTGAATTTCCCTGACAGGCTATTGAGATGTATCATATAGCGCCAGTATAGCGCAAATAAAAAGCTGAAACAAAAATTGTAGTTTCCATAAAAATGAGATCTCGTCTGCCAGAATGCAAACATGTTGAACGTGTATGTGAATAACTTGTAGAAGTTTGGATAACTGCTACTAAACTTTTGTTACGACTTTCGCTATTGTTTCTGTTATAAGTAGTATTAATTTTGACAATGATATTGAGACTTCCGAACATACTAGATTATCTACTTAGCCACGAAAATATCCCATATTTCGTTTGATGCCATATCTTTGGTACTGTCACGAACTGATTAGAAAATTTAATTGTCATCGTCCAATGTCCAAACAATTCCCACGCCGTTCTCAAGCGCTCAAAGCGTATTAATCACGTTAGCGTACACCGTCAATTTCCAATGGTATTTATTACCATGTTATATGGGGAAGGTTTAGAGATTTTTGATAACATAATATATTTCAACCCCCATTTCGAGGAACGATGGATCCAACTCAAAGGTATTTATTAATCTGGCACGCTTTTAAATTGAATGCGCTACTTCACTCACAATGAATAACTGTAAAAATTCTATTTTGCGGCTTATTCTCATTAATCAAGCATGTAATTAGAATGGAATGGCGCGAAATGTTTTTACAACCGACGTCGACGCGTACAGTGAAACACGTGCCCGTAGGCAACTTTTGCAATGTATCTTCCGTAATACCATCCAAATCGCGATTAGCTGCTATATCCCTTTACTTTTGTAATTGTTATTATATGCGAGTAAATGTTGTGTTAAGGCTATAAAATGGGGAGAATCGTCCAAAAAGATGTAACGTCAAAGTTTATTTTATCAAAATCGAATGTTAGCGTAACATTTTCAATTTTTCGTGTGAAAATCTGAATAATCTGTACCGGAATTTTAGTCCTTTAGTCCTCGCTTTAGTTCAAAGATGTTACAAAATAATCTTTATATTCATTTACAAAATTACGAAAGTTATTTACATAAAAGTCCGGAAAATGATACATTACTGGTATGAGGAAAAAAGGAAGTGCGAGGCCCCTTTGGGGCCGAGTACTTTAATTTCCGAGTCAGGTAATGTCATTTTACTGACGAGTTTTGAATTAAATTTTACCCGAAATCGTAAATATCAAATTTCAATATTTATAATTTATAATAACTTTTGATTAACGTCAATCTGTTAGTGATGACATAGTCATTATAGACATTTGAAAATGTCACAAATGCGGCCGGAAAAGTGACGGTGCGGCCGGTAAAGTGACAGGTGCGGCCAGTAAAGTGACAAGCGGCAGGAAACGTAATCAGCTCTGCCTTTGTCATGGAAACTAAAATTTCCTGACAGAAAGTAGGCATGAAAATGAAGGTTTCAGGACGATTTTCGGTAAAATAAATTGTTACAGGAAAAGTAAAGGTTTGATACTTTGATGTATGGCTCATAGAAAACTGCGTTTCATTTGAGTCTTATATTATAATTTATGACACATATACGGTTTGGATTGATATCTAAGTTTTCCTATCGACTAAAGCGTGGGGCGCTTTTCATTTGTAGAAAATAAATCCTTGGTTAACAGATTGGAACATTCAATGAATCCCATTATTCAATCTCCCTAATTTTAGCAAAGACAAAGAGTGTTGCAATTACATTCAACGGATCCCATTATTCAATCTCCTTAATTTTAGCAAAGACTTTTACAATTACGTAACTCTAAAAAAGTGCCTTCATAAAAAGTTTCAGCCGAACATTTCCCCCTAGAGGGGCCTAGACTATGATAATTTGCCGCTCTTTGCCACCTTGGGCTTATTATTTTATATAAATTTCTACATTTTTACGCGTTTACACCTCAACCAATAAAGTGGACCAGGAATAACTTGCTTGGTTACTAACACTCTTGGAACCGAGGGTTATGGTATCATTTCGTTTGAGTGTTTCCAAGTAACTATAGCAGCAATTCTCATTCGCTTGAAGCGGAGAATAAATTGAACCAAATCTATTATAAGGTATAGAAAATATTGGGTAAAAACTTTGTATGACGTATAGGGCAATGGGAGTCAGTGGGTAATAGTAGTCACCCATACATCGACGAAAAGGCACGTGCGAGCGTCGCGTAAATGACATCCCCACTCTCGTCAGAGACGAATAATCTAAATCACAAGAAGATAGTAAAAAATGGGAAATTGGTGTTAATTGGATTACCGAATATTGAAGTTTGGACGCGCCCAATTAAGTAATCACAATCAACTGTACTTGATTAAATGAGTTGAAGTGAACCTTATCGGATTTATTTGTAACTTCGGTCGAGAGATGCGCTCTTAAAATAGCTACAGTTTGGAGTTGGTTGCATATTTTTCCGGTGACCCGGATTTATTAATTAAATACGATTTAATTTGGACCGCTTTCGTATTCAATATACTGGGCGGTCCGGATTTACCAATTTCCATTTCCACAATTTGCAAATTTCTATATAAAGAAAACGCTTGTTTTTGGGGGATCTTTTTGCTTTTCGACATCGTTGAAAGTTTGTAAGTAACGTGGTAATTTTAATCTTGACCAAAAATTTCATTGTGCTTTCGTACCGAACCTCTAATTAATTTGTGCTTTGATGGCTTTTTTCCGCTAGGGAAATTGTCGGTTGGACCATAATTTTGTTGTAGTTTTTCTGAAGAGCCGCCACCGTCTTGTCATTACTGTACTCGTGGATTTCTGGAGTTACCGTTTCTCCTGCTGATTACCTGAGGCATTCGTTACCGCTGGGATGCGATGCATCTTTCCGAATCCTGCCTGACCAGAAGGCAGAAGCAGAGTTTTGTTGTAACTTGTGAATCCTCTGGTGGCGCCCGATATTCACCGTTACAACACCGCCGATCACCGCCCATTGCCCGTAAACTTAATGAAGTATATTGACGGGTGATCCTGCGCGGACTTACTGGCAAAGTTCGTCGCATACCGGCCTCCAACGGGAAACCGAACAAAGGAAAGCCAGCTACCTTTATATTTAACGGAATGAAAATATCAAGCGCATACCTTGAAGTTAAACGGTACGGTATAATACAAAATTAACGCGTTGAAAATGCGACAATACCGACAGATCAAGAGAGATCAAAAATCGCCATCTAAATTATGCTGTTACCATAGATAGAATTCTAAAAAATTTGGCCATGGAACTCGGAATTTTCAGCCGGCAGGCACACTTAAGTGATAATTGCTAATTAAGCGCGCTTCATTTGATACTACAATCTAATCAGACAAGGTTTGCTGCAGCACATCTGATTAGCTACTGGTATTTATGCTAACTTAAATGACTGGGTTGCAATTTCGAAATTCGATAGTTTCAGTTAACAACGACCGCGCCTCGGAACTTTTGGGATCAAGCGACAGATTAACTTTATTAGGTTTATTATTTTTGCATAGTGATCAAATTACTTGACTTTTTTTTGTCAAAATCGTATGGAAATATTTTGCGTTTCCACGAATTTTCGCTAGAAGCTCGCGCACCAACATTGGCTTTGGTTCTCCTTTACTAAACAAAATAAACAGTATAATTACACAGATGAAATGTAATAAAGGTAAGAGAAAGGAACATAGCGGTAATTTAAAAGTCAAAATCTGTAGGCGACGGCGGCGATAGTTACTGGAACGGAGGCAGGAAACGGCGGAACTTGAGTGCTTCGGGCGCAACCAGAAGTTTTCGGTCCCTCTCGCTCCTGGACAAGACGCGATCGGCGATGGTACGCTCCAGGAATGGAGAACGGCGGTCCCAGAGATTTTAAAGGGGCAACCGGTGGGCGACTGCTGGTGAATGCTACAACAAACTTAAAGCACACAACAATTTTCCTAACCGGGCCCTGTAAATAATCGAATTCGGTAGCGGTTTCTACGGGAAAGCAAATTCAGGAAAGCGAGACAATATCCCCCCATTACATTTAATGGAACGGAAAGTAGCAAAAAGCTTACCTTGCAATTAGCGGAGCGGTAGGAATTGCTGTGCAAGAACAAGCAAAAGCTAATAGACACGGTACAGTAAACTTAATGTAAAAGCAAAAATTAGACGGTCTGAATGCAAAATACATTTACGGAAAATATCCAAATTTAATACGGTACCTACTTACAAAACGTAACTTGCGTAAGTGCAAAAGACGGAAAGATTTAAACACGATTAAAACACCAAAGGCAAAAAAAAGATTTTACGTTTCGGTTAATCACCAAATGCAAATGATCCCCTCTAAATTAAGCGTAAAGTTCGACAATCCAATGGAGGGAACGTATGAAATTCCAAGTCGACCGGCGTATTCGGTTATTTACATCCAAAAATTTCTTTAATTTAACCTCTTTTCCAGACGTCTCAAAAGTACGGGACGGGTGTCAAAAGTTTTTGAAGGGCGCCGGATGTAATCTTGATTTAATCGGATGCTGTTCTGTAACCCATTCAACTAATTACGGATAATTATACTTATCCAAATAGTTGGAATGAAATATCCAAATTCGGCAGTCCTTTTGGTCCTTGGAATGTGAGGTCAAGCGGTGTAATCTGTTATCAGGTCGATATTTTCCTTGAACTGCGCGACCTTGCCGGTTTAATGCTGGATTTTCGTATACTATTAGAAAACTAACATCCATTAATCGGTAATTAACGGACTGATCTCTTCTTCCCTGGCAAGAGAGCTTTCGGCGGCTGTAAAAACAATTTAAATATTCCTACGGGGACTTGTGCAAACGGCAAATTACATACAGCCCAACTAATTTTTACCATGTATTTACAACTCCTACACAGAAATAAATATTTTCGGAGCGGCAACCTTCGTAACGAAGCGTCCTAGTTAAAACGCTTCACGATACCGGGTGTTCATCTAGTGAGTGATCATTAAATCCGGTCATTTCAAGGCGGAAAACAGGTGCTTCGTTACACTGTTGGTGAACAATAGCATCAATTTTTGAGTGACAATAAATCGCAATTGTCAATGATATATTTTAACGAATTGATGAAGCTCTGGGGGATTGCATGTCTAATTTAGGGGTGGTCGGGCAATCTGCGTTTACGAATTTGGTTGAATCTTAATCTACGCCCTTAAATTTCAACAATAAAATTAATACAATTTGCAGAGAAATAATTTTTAAATGTAGTCGTTTTTCTTAAGTTATGGGGGACTACAAGTCCACTTTAGGGTTGTCGGGGAACCTTCATTCACGTATTTGGATGACTCTTAATCTACACATATCATCTCTTAAATACCGTCAATAAAATTGATACCTACATCCTCAATTTACATCGGAAAGTCAAATTTAGGGGTGATCGGGCAATCTGTCACTTTAAGGCGATGCTGATACCATCGAACATTAACGTTATTCAGTGGTAACTTCCGGTTACCAAATTTATTTTGTATGGAAGTTCAAATAAGTTAGGTACCAAAAGTGTAGCTTTGGATATCCGGGGTGCATTCAACTTGGTTTGGTGCAATAAGCACTCGAATAAAACACGCTGTGCAATATTTGCTATTTTTTTGTACGCCTAACGTTACAATACAAATAAATGTTTGTTTAACAATTGTGTAAAAATGCATATCCAAAATCCACTCACGAACATGAGGGTTGATACTTCCTATGCAAATGAGCATAATAAATTGTTATAAAGCATGACGCCAGGTACATTTGAATAAAACGATTAAGTATTAAATTCTCCTTCTATTGTTTTAGCTTAGAGGAAACAGAGCCATGTTTCATTCTCTTCCATATGATCGGATTTTTATACAACCACGCATATTCATTGGTGGTAAGACGACGTGTAGTATTTGAGTGAACTACATTATTATGAAATGCGTACTAAATTCTTGCAAAGATCCGATTCATGCCAAAAGGCCGTACTGAATTATGGTGTCATTACGCATATAAACGGTTTAATTAGATTTGCTTTATCTAAACGTACAATGGAATTATCTTCATTATCTTTCACACAAAACAGTTTCCCAAGCTATCTTTGAATCTTCGTAATGTAACAAATTTTCTTGGTAACGTGTCGCATTCCCAACCACCCAGCCGAAGAAAACGCTTAATTTTAACAATAGAGCGGTCTTAGGAGAAACTGTAAATGGCAGTCGACAATTAACTGCCCCCTTTTATTTCCTCCCCAAAAACGATATAAGTGAACGAAATAAACTCGGCAATAATAAGTTTTTCTAACACGAGATGTTTCGTGCGTTCTGAATTAATGGCGGAAAATTCATCGGGTCGGAAATACTAATTCGCGTTTAATTAAAATCAAAATGAAACGGAAAAAATTAATCAAAGTGTGAAATGAAGGGATTCGATGGGAGAAGGCGAAGTGTATAACTCTTTTTCAGATGTGGATACTATTTATTTAATTAAATGGGCTTCGTTGAATAATCATCTTTACCGATTTAAATGTTTTTAAACGCCTACTAATTTTGTGCTATTTTTTGTGATCTTGTGTAATCACCCATTTCCGAGCCCTATTAATCCGCGTCAGACAGATTTAGTCCACTGAAACCATAGAGACAAAGAAGTATATTAATTCACTCTGTTAATACTAATTTTGTTGTGTACCAGGAGAAAATTTACGCTGTCTGATCCTACAACCATCTCTTCTTTTTGCAGTATCACTTATTGGGATAAAGACTTGTATATATGTATAACAAAAAAGCACGAAACTTTATTCCTTTTTGTCAGTTTCCTGACAAACAACAGCAGACAAATTAAGAAAGTCTGAGGGATGCTTAAAATAAGTGTTTCACCGCCATAAAATCAATCTACTGTTATACAGGAATAGTACAGCTTAATCCGAAATCCGTCCGCCATTCCGTCTCATTTGATGTCAACCTTCTTGTTTATCCATATATTTTTTGGAATTTTAACCACAGATGCTTCTAATAAAGACAAGCATATCCCATATCGTAAAAATCAGATGGGCGCATGCGGACACAGCTCAATGTCCACTTTCTTTCTTTTTTTCATTTTTTACTTGGCAGGCGTATTCCAACCTTAATGTTTGTTAAAATGTTTTAGAAAAAAATACTACCAATAAAATTAAATTAAGGTTTGTACATTTGCGACTATTATTCGGGTTGTTTTGGATTGCCATTTGCAATTTGCATTTCGGTTTTGTGTGATAGTAAATAAAAGTAACGAATCTAACTCATCTTTCATTTTTCAGGTACGTGTTGCATACCGGATTACCGATATTAAAGCAACATTACGGTAAGAAGTTAGTTAAGAGCACCAATGGAAAAGTTTAATCAAAATGCAAATTTTATTATACAACGGCCTTACTTATTTGCCATTTGTGCCTTTATACTACAGCTTTGGTGCTTGTTATTTACGTCCGAAATGAAAATTCGTAATCGTGTTTAAGCATAAGGGCGAACAATTATAAAAAAGGGGCGAAAGTAATGACACTTTCATGTTATTTAATACTCTGCACTTTATCGAAGATCTTGTTGAATTATCTTTCCTTGTAAAATTATTCCAATAACTGTTTAGTAGTAACAACAAAAAAGTCCTACTGTGCTAGTAGAAAGGGTGAGTTATATCCTTCGACCTTGAGTATCAAACATATTTTGCCATTGTTACAAGTTCTAAAATATTAATAAACACAATAAGGTTTGCAATATATTGTTGAAAAGCTCGCCCCGAATTAAGGGTAACAACTATTTCCATGCATTAGGTACTTTTAAATTTTCGGAATTCTGGCCACAGAGTTAATTGATGGAAAAATTAGTGGGACAGTTTCACTGCAAAGGAATTTTCGTGTTTTTCGTTTGACACCGAAATCGAAAAATATTTGTTTTATGAAACTTGGGACTAATGCTGTTACGCTCATCGCTGAATCCATTAGGTATACGTTTTTCAAATAGTTGTTGTGGCAACAAGTGTAGGGAGATAGGAAGTGGGACTAATAGCGATAACACAATCTTTTAATATTTCACTGTGGTTCATTTTCGATTGTGACTCAGACTTACCAGCTAATCGCTATTGTTGCATTATTAAGTAAATATTTTTGATTGGTCACGCGTCTTTGTTGCACCGATAATATAAATATTTTATAGAGGTGATGAAGAATCTTTAGGCTTAAATAAAGTTGTGACAATTGCTGATACTGGTGGCTTTTCGTTATTCGCTAGAAAATGTAGTGAACCATCTTCGGAATATAGTAATTTTAATCACAGTAGTATTTTGTATGGTGTTCAAAATTATGAAAAGTACTACGTGCTTGAAATGAGTGGCCAGGGGCGAACTTCTGCATGGTCGAGGGGGCTAATTTTTATTTTATGGAAACCACTCACAACATATTCTTAACAGAGTAACACTTTTTTTGGACATAGCAGCAAAAAAAAAACAAAAAGTACTTAAGGAAAACGGTCTAGAAGAAATACATATATTGTCAAAACTTTCAAAACGAATATCTCCAAAACGGTTTGTCGGAGAAGAGTACTGATAAACGCAAAGTAAATCGTCTGGACGAGACATTATCTATTGGTGAAATCGAAGCGAATATCTTGAAAACGAACTGTCGGAAGAAGATAGTCATAACGGGTAAGTGGAACGTCCGGACGAGACACATCTACTGGCGATGTCAGAACTTTCAGTATAATATCTACAGAACGGTGTACCAGAGGAGGGTACTCTCAAAGGGCGGAAATATGGTCTAAACGAAACACGTTAACGTTAACAGTCAACCGACTGTGTAGCTCAGTGGTAGAGCATTGGGCTATACACTGTTTCAAATTCGAGGGCCACCATGGGGATCTCGGGAACTGTAAGAGATAGGTAGGTAGTTTAAATTTGCGTGTTTTGATGCTTAATTTTGTTTTGAAACTGAAAAAATTCTGACTACTTTCGGAGATATCCGGCAAAAAACGAAATTGTGGAAAATTGTTTTTATTTTTTACTGAAGTTATTTAAAAAGATATTTCGCAATAAACGACACATTATAATGGCCACTTTTTTTCCGTCTACAAGATGCTACTTTTAAATTTTAAGTTTGACGTTTTGTCTCCAGTCAGCCATCATCAACTTTGATTTTTCTTATGGAAGTGTTTTTTACTTTCTGTGTCATTTGATAGAGAATTTTTTTCTGATTTCAAAAATGTAAAACATCACTATCTTTAATCATAAATAGCACTATTTATTCGTAAAAACGCAAGAAACGTACGTATACCACCCAAGACAAACTTTTCTAGGCAAAAATGAAGATATTTTAACAATTGCGATGTTTACATTTTGGAAATCAGAACAAAATTCTCTATCAAATGACACAAAAAGTAAAAATTATTTCCATAAGAAAAAACAAAGTTGATGGTTTTATATGTTTTAATCCCTCTCTTGTTCTGGGCCCTCAACAGGCTTGCGCCCAATCACAGAGTGACCCGCATAATACTTTTTTAGAGGTGCCTCTGCAGAGTGGTTCTATACTACTCCGGTATTTACCTTACGAATTAGGAAAACTGCAGGAAAACCCAATTCGGAGTAGCCGGCAGAATGGTGGTTCACCGGAGACGAAACGGATTTAAAATTTAAAACTAGCATCTTGTAGGGGGAAAAAAGTGGCCATAATAATGTGTTATTTATTTTGAAAAAATTTTTCCAATAACTTCGGTAAAAAATAAAAACGATTTTGCAAAATTTCGTCCTTTTCCGGATATCTCCGAAAGTCTGAATTTTTTAAGTTTCAAAACGACATTTTGTTACGCATCAAAATACGCAACATTTCCAAATTTAAACTACTTGCCTATCTCTTACAGTTTCTGAGATCCCCATGGTGGCCATTGAAGTTGAATCAGCCTGTATAGCCGAGAGGTGGGGTGTTCGAACCTGAGCTGAGGTAAGAATTTCTCTTCTGTGGCAGAGATAGAAATCTCCTTAGATCTGTTTCGAGAATTCTGCCGGCTACTCCGCATTAGGTTTTCCTGCAGTTTTCCTAATTCGTAAGGTGAATACCTTGAGTGAGTGAAGGTTAATTACTTAATGGCAGTATCGTTGAGTGAACTATTTAATTACTCATAGTATATAGAACAACTTTAGACCTTCTGCAGGGGCTCCTCTAAAGAACATTATGTGGGTCAGTTTGTAATTGGGCGAAAGCCTGTTGAGGACCCAGAACGAGAAAGGGACAATAAATAAATAGATAGATGTTTCGTAGTCTTTTACATTGTTAAACTCGATTTAAACGTACATGTTTTATTTAAATTCACCAGGAAAAATTTCCCTTAATTAATCATTTTTATGAGTTAGTGAAACTAACCCGACTCAACGGTATTCGACAATGAAATTTCATTTTCCCACTGTCTTGAAGACCTGTTCAAATTTACTTCTGATGATTTTATTTTCTCTGAATTACGAACGAATCCCGCATATCATCTCAATGCAAATTTCAAAGATATCAATTGGAATCCAATTTTTCTTTGACAGGAAAGCTTTATTTATTATTGGTCGGTATATTGCAACCACGTCACCCCTAACTGTATTTTTGTGATAATTCAGTGAAGATATCGTTACTGCGGAGTTGCTTTCTGGCGTTTTCGGACATTTTATGTTTAAAACTGTCATGTTTATACCTAATAATTGTCCAAATTTGGACAAAACAGTTAGCAATGTTACTCAATATTCGATACATACTACATAAATGCGTGAACCCGTTTTGACATATTTCATTATCACATATCCGCAGATGTTTAGAAACGTGAATCAATTAATTATCCGGATTATTTTGATACGTATTGTTTAGTGATGATTAATTTCATAAAGCGTATTATAATAGAGGGGGGGGGGCAAAAGCGTTTCGGATACATAAATTAATTGAAGCTACTCGTACTATTATTAATAGACGATCGAATTAAGCGAACCGGAAAGCTTGGGAATGGAGGCAGACATAATTAAATTAGCTGTACAATTTGAGTGCCCCATTTTAATGAGGAAACTGAAAAATCTCACTTGCAGTTTTTTACTTACGTCTGAAATTCGTATAAAGGTTAATGAATTAGAAGTCATCAGTTTAATACGCAAATGCGGTCGCATATAAATTGACATTTTAGCCAGAAATGGCGTTTTATTTGCATAAGGATTTAGAACTACGCCGGCTTGTAAGCCTTGAACCGTCGATGACAAATATTTTAACTATTCCTATTTCGATACCTTATTTATTTAATGTTTTAACAGACCTATTTAAAGGTGGTGATAATAAGCGTTACCTCAACATTGTCTAATGTCATAGCTATAGATGGATAAAAAATGCCAAAAGTTTGATTATAATTTATAACCTGTAGATAGAATGTTTCAATGTGGAACAATTGGAATTGCAACTTTTTTTAAAAATTACGTGGCTTTCATACGAAGATTTATGAATTTTAAAAAATTATTCAATCATTACTAGTTGAATATTCAAGCTTGGGGCTTTATTTTTGAATACATACCTACATATGATGCTTTATCATTTTTACTTCCCACATTTTATCTTCATAAATGAATTTTTAGGATTTTGCGCCAAATTCATGGAAGGTATTACGAAACGAATTTTCAATATACCGACAATCACTCACTGGATTATTAAAACGTTTATGGAACCAATGAAACGGAACTGTATATCTCCCGGGAGATTCTGACAACCTACCTCCCAGCTCCCAGTAATGAGATTGCAGAACTGATAGAACATTTTGAGAAAAACAATAAACACCTCACTATAGGCTGTGACTCAAATGCTTACCATCCTACATGGGGGAGCACTAACCTTGACCCTAGGGGTAAATCAATACTTGAATATTATCTGACCAGCACTAATCTAGAGATTCTCAATGAGGGTTGCTAACCCACGTTCGTAACTACTCGGAGCTAGACTGTGATTGATCTCAATCTGGCATCATCGAGTATCTTTGACCATATGTAACGAAATGGCAAGACGGATATTCTCCTTTACAAACATCTTGGAGAAAAACTTAGAGAGCACCCTTTCGAGGGACGCCTGTCGGATCCTGCCGGCATACAGGACAAAGTAGATCTTCTTAGCGACTCCATTGCGGAGCCATTTGAATAGGAATGTGACTGTGCCTCCAAATGACACGGTCCATGTTGGGGGTATCCTGGCCGGATATGGTTACGATTAGAGCCGCCACCCGTTCCAGCATCCTTAGGTTCATCTCGCGTGTGGGATGGTTTAAGTGACATTGAGGGGTCGGACGACTCTAGTCAGGAAGAGAAGTACAAAGGGACTCAATTTGAGGCACTTTAAACTAAATAAAAAGTCTATACAAAAAGAAAAACTCCTGCACCTTTACTTACTTTCACTTTAAATAAAAGCAATAATGTCGCATTTTTATCTAATGATAGCCCAAATTAAAATTAAATGAAAGAGGAACTACCTATAGCGTAATCAATAATCATAACATAATTTTGAAAACTGAAATTATGCGTTTTGTTATCGCTGTATACGCTAATTAGAAAACACAGGTGCAGTTTATCTTTCAATGACGCATTGATATGTTATGGATGTGGAGGAAGAAATGGAAATTGCCGGCACGTGTGGCGCAGTTCAGTTAAAGCTGAACTGTGGTGCTAAGGGTCCCTGGTTCGAATCCGGGTTCGGGCATGGATATTTGTAAATGTATAGTGGGTTGGGTTGGTAGAGTAGCCTTGGCCCGCCCACTCAAAAATAAAGGCAAAATAAAATAAAATAAATAAAAGAAACCGAGTTTGCTTTAAATAGAGAAACGGGCGTTAATCGTTGCTTGTTTGGTGGTTGACGTGAATCGTTTTTTTACGTTGCCGCTTATTGTTTCGATGATTTGCAGATTTGCCGTTATTTGAGCGTATTATTGGAAAGTGATGTTTTAAGTCGAATTAAAGAAGTCGTTGTTTCTCAGTACCCGTTAAAGGGAATTTTCCCATCACTAAAGACCGAAATTCTATATCAGCAGAACCTGTAGAAGGTAGGTCAATCTGAAAAGGTGAAGAAGTGAAGTTCTCATTCTCAGAAGTATTATCACTTACTCATCGTTCGCTTGTTGCGCGGTGTTTGTATTTCTAGCCTTGAGTGATAATGTTTCTTTCAGCTTATTTGAATGATTGATGTCGAATAAATTTGTTTCATCTGTAAATGGTTAGTTTTGTGTTAAATCGAGCCCATATTTCAAGACAGGAGATAACAGTATTCAACTGAATTTCTCAAATTAATAAAATTTACATCAATATCGAGATTTTCGTCATGGAAGAGGCTGGACGTGCTTTAGAACAATTATAATTATTTCTTTAGAAGGTTTTGTTAATATTTGTGTTTGATTGAGCTAGCTGGTAGGCGCTTGAGAGTGGGTTAGTGACCGAACAAAAATCCAGAAACCGGTCGATTATCTATATCCGGCTTTATGGTTCAGTGGTAGAGCGTTGGACTATAAATCCGGAGGTCGGGTGTTCGAACCTGGGTTGAGGTGAATTTTTCATCTGTGGCAGAGATGGGAATTACCTTAGATCACTTTCGAGCATTCTGCCGGCTACTCTGAATTAGGTTTTCCTGCAGTTTTCCTAATTCGTAGGGTAAATACCGTAGTAGTATAGAACGTCATAAGACCTTCTGCAGAGGCACCTCTAAAAAGCATTATGCGGTCACAGTAATTGGGTACAAGCATGTTGAGGGCCCAGAACAAGATAGGGATAATAAATAAATATCGACGGGGGCGAATTTTTAGGCAAAAATAATTCTTGAAACTTCAACGCTGTTTCTACGGATTGCAATCCCCCACAAATCTTTAAATGGGACGGGGGGTCAAATGACCCATAATTTGCAAATGTAACTGTAGATATATTAAATGAAAAATTAAATAAATATGGCATTCGAAAAGCATTTTCAGATTGCACTAGTTACGTAACTCAGAAGTGTTTATGGCGCCAGGTCTATCCCTGGGAGTCCCTGGCAAGAAAGTCTTGGTAGAAAATTAGGACGCCAAGAGGGCATTCGGAATTATATTTAGCTTAATTCCAACATTATGTCAAATGTTATCAAAATCGGATGAATACTTTAAGAGATAGTGTTGGGATTTCAAAAGGGCAACGCTGCTCTTAAAAAATGACAAATTATACGTTTCAAATTTAACGAAGAAGAAAAAAAAATTAAATTATTCAAGTAAAACAAAAAAAGGTTGTGTACTTACATATTATATTCATAAAAAGTATTCACCCGCAAAAGGATACATAGACAATATCACTGTGAGAATCGCGTAAACTTTTAGGAAGTGATGAGAGATTCATAAAACTGGTGGTACGCTAATGTTAAAATGTGTGCGGGCGATTGAAGATTAACAAGAAATAGAACGGATTTCTTTTAAGCCGTAATTACGAACATGTTTTTTTTACATTCGAAAAACAAAACCGTGGTCCTTGTTTGGACTAATGTAAAATGGGTTCTTGTCCTAGTTTCGTTTGCAAATATATATAACCTTGTAAATTTCTCCAAACGTATTCGAACAAACAAAGACTTAAATGAGTGACCTTGTTTCGTAGTGCAAACTCGTGGTTTTGGTGAATTGGATTTCCCCGGCGAAAAAATGATGACCTGTGGGAAGGGAATTTCCCAAAGACGTAACTAAGAAGTGACCTTGTGACTGGTTCGCGTCTTGGCTAAAGTAAAATGGGTTCATCAGAGATAATACTCAAAATTAACATCATCACTTCTTGCATACACACACATATCATGTATGTATAGGACGGTAGATGATTATCTACGAGTAAAAAATAAAAGGAGAGAACCTTGCATTAAAAGGGGACTTGACGGAAATGGACAAAAAGGAAGTGATAAAAGTGCGAGAAGAGTGGGGAGAAACGCGTCATTATTGGCAGTGGTGTAATAAAACAAAACTGACATCGTCTCTTCTGTTTTATGATAAGCCAAGTCGACATAACTTACCAGCGCAAAGGAAGATATTTTTACGACTTCCGTCGCGTGTTATGCTATTTCCCACCACCGTTATATTCTCTCCTCTTATTTTTTACTCGTGGATGATTACTCAAATGTTTAGAACTGCAGTGCGGGAAATACTGACGTGTGCATTACGAGAAAAAATCAAATTGGCTCACTTTATTTCTCATTGCGAAATAAGACATCAGCGATGGACGACAGAAAGTGACGTTTCTCTATTCAGCAACTTACTATGCATAGGACTATTTCCAATCCTCCATATCTTTATACAGAAACACGGGTTGAGGTTGACCGTATTCGAATGATCAGATCCAGATCCTCTCTTCTTTAATTGCATCAAGCAATCTTACCTTCCCTGCCAGTTTCTCAAGTTCTCGATTTGAAAGGGATTATTGATTTTCCACGCGCGGTGACTACGTTTATAACAAAATGAAATTTACATTTCCTAAAGATAACAAGCGAAAATCTACTCGTAGAACATAATTATATAAAGGTGCATTTCTCTAAGTCTATTCGCGCAAGGCTACACATAAATTATATTGGGATTATCTCGAAGGTAGATGGGTTTTGATCACTTCAACACATTAACTCGGTTCGTGCCTGGACATTTAGGGAGGGAATGTTAGCTAAATAAAGTTGACAAGTACTAATTTGGCAATATGGAAGCACTTTACTATATTCCGTAACATTTCTAGGCAAAAGTTATTTAATCGGATCTTGACCAATCGCGCGGAAACCAATAGTTGCATAATTATCTAATTATTTATTCCACGCAAAAATAAGCGTTAAGTATTTTTATTAGATTCTGATGAATCACCTTCAATGTATGCGTGAATGGGAGTAGGGTTTTTGCGTCGGTAAAGGGAAGTGAAAAATAAATCAGCAAAAACCGCATTTTAAGCAACTGAAGAAAGCAGAGAATTGTTTTGGCAGCGCGATTTGTTCTTAATTTGTAGTGCCGCCTCAAATCAAAAGCTATAAATCTGTAGTAGATCGCAATGAGTATAGAATAGGAACATACTGTAATTTATTCATTTATATAATATTTGATCAGAGTTCCGAAACGGTAATTTAATGCTTCTGTGCACATGTACTATTTTGAGTTACACATATCCAATAACTTGTATCAAACAAGAGAGATGTTTGTATATAATACATAACATAAAGATTAACAAGAACACGAATGTGTGCTCACAATTAATTATTGTAGACTGAAATTAATCACAAAACCATTGACGCCCTTCGTATTTCGGATTGGAGCACATGTCACGTTTGTTCAAACATTAATTTCGTTTCCTTTAGAATAAACCATATTGCTGACAAATTTTCTCTTTTCTTATTGATCGACATATCCATTTAATGGAACACACCAGTCATTAATCTTACCGCTTTTTGAACACGTTTTTAGTGTCGATCGCTTAGCAAGGGATCAATGGTAGACTCGATTTTAATTCTACAACCTCCATCAATTTGGACTACGGTAAAGAACGAAGGCTTTACGTCTCAATGTAAGATTAATATTGGTTTCGAATTTGAAACTGAGTAGACGTGGAATCGTATTGTGCAAAGTGAACATAGTACATTTTGCTCAAATAAAGTTGCTACTAGTTGAAATCGAACTTTTAGTTTATATTCCGAGACACAATGAAAAAAAATTTAACATCGTTGCAAGAAAGCGAAACTTACAAAACTCGTTTGGACATATTAATCCGCGTGCAGAAGGTCGACAAATAAAATTTAAAAAATCTTAAAATTACTTACGTTTTTTTCTTAATAAAATAAAATTTCTAAAAGAATAAACAACACTGAGATACAAATTCAAATAAAACAAACCAACTCTGTGCTTATTCGTAAATAACCCACCGGATTTGCCCTTAACAAATTGAAATATTCTCACATACAGGATGTCCCGTCATTATTTTTGGTGTCTGTGACGAAGGGGCTGAATCAGATTACAAAAGAATCGTTTCAGGACTGTTCCCAAAATATCTTCGAGGGGTTACATAATAGTAGTTCAACAATAGCATGGCCAGCATGATGGCTCGCACAACTAGTTACTGACCATCGACACCTGAGAATCACTCACATTCCAGGGCTATTATGCCAAACTCATACTAATACCAGGGCGCGTACGGAACTTAACTGCCCTTCAAAACGCCCAAGTCCAATGCATCCATCATCTGTGTAGAATGAATCGTCCATTCATAACCTGTTTAGTATTACGCCACATTTTACGATCAGGGGTGTGTCTGCGTCCCGTTAAGATTACTACTAAAATACCGTTCTTACAATATTAGGCCTTGGCTTCATTTGGACAATTTCTTGTTTTTATTAGTTTTGATAGTTCGCGTTTTAAATATTTGCATAGGTATGTTTATAAATTAAAGGTTTAATTTACGATGAAATTATAACACCCTGTAGATCGGTAACGAATCGCTTGCGGACCTATTTTTATATAAACTTAGTCATAAAATAAGCCAGAGTTCCTTTTACCCTTGTATACTGTGCTATAAATACAAACATTCTAAACTGCGAACTGTATCCCATTGAATTACAAATTCTAAATTTTCCAATTAAAATTGGTAAAGAGGAAAACTCCATTAAAATGAGAGAACGGGAAATGTATTTCACT
This sequence comes from Photinus pyralis, assembly GCF_008802855.1. Lineage (NCBI taxonomy): Eukaryota > Metazoa > Arthropoda > Insecta > Coleoptera > Lampyridae > Photinus > Photinus pyralis. Next base: position 31,290,927 of record NW_022170511.1, read on the forward strand.
CGATTTACGACTGAGGCTTGTAATAAAATATGTTAAACGTCTGTTAAGCACCTCTAAAAACTAGTAAACCTGAACAATTTCCGTGTTCAAAGATTTGTTAACACCGGGGAAATGCACACGAAGGACCCATATTTTACAATTAGTTCTAAAATTACTCATGCGAAAACATAAACATAACTCAATAAAAAGAGGTCACAATTGAGGATATTTTAAGATTTCAAGGTCCATTGAGTTACTTCAATAAATATAATGACTTGTCAACTTATTATGTTTATTTTTATATCTTGCGGAAGTGATTCTTATCCATCAGACGCGAGTTTATAAAACTAAAGGGAATCATAATCCTATAAGGGAAGCACAGAGACTTCTTGAAAACTTCGGTAATTAAAAATAATAATTGTTCACCGAAACATAAATCATGCCAAATTTGCCACTTTGACGTAGGCGCTTTAATCGGGTCTTCGTTTACAAAATACAAATATCGGTTAATTAGATTACCCAAGGAACGTAGCACTTCCCGAACAAAAATTCTCATCTCTAATTTCCCAACTCGGTATTTTGACTTTAATTTTGTACAGACCCAAACCGCTTTTCTAATTTACAGCGGCATTGAGGAAATTTGAATCTGATTAAGGGCAAAAAATGAGCCGCCTCGCTCCGGCATTATCATCGCTTTTGTTTTAATTGGTAGCTTCTGCATTTCTGCATTAGACTTCAAATTCCATTCAAGCTCGGTAGGTTTTAACAGAAAATTGTTATTTCGCACAGGTAAAATCGATTTGCGCAATGCAATGCAGCTACAAATTTCACTTATGCACATTTATCTAACAAAGTCAAAAAGGTGTTATAGATAACCGTATTTGTTGCGTTTGTATGATGGACAAATTGTTTGCGTTGGGCTCCTTGAGAAAAAATAAATCCCCGTATTTCAATGAGCTACGCTATCAAAGCGGGTTTGAGTTTGCATTGGACCTCATTTTATTTGCAAATATAGAGGGCAATACGTTGAGATAAATTTAAGTAAATCTAGAATTTTAGAATATATTTGTATAGGATTTGTGTAAATATTGTACCCTAATTAGTAAGAATAACTTAGAGGGCTATACTTTTACCCTCCCCTCAAAAAATGCCAGGCTCTTGTGGCTCATAGTTTGATAACTTAGGTCGGTGGTCGTGGTTGAAACTATTTGTGTTAAGTACTGGAAGGCCACCCATGGTTATTTGGAGAACCATAATAGTCCGGGAAATAGAGACTGAAAATGGACCATATCCTGCAAAACGAGAAGTTCCAATTTTTTTGCATGTCATACAAGAATATCTGGTGGTTAAGAATCTAAGTTTTCGACCTCCCACCCCTTTGGTTTTAAGGATGGTACGGGGGAAGCGTACCACCCTTAAAACCAAAGAAATTTGGTTGGTTTTTTAGTTTTTCAATCATATCTTTTTATAGGTTTACTTTACAAAAAAATATTGTTATCAGAAATTGTGGACTATAAAATTCTACACAACTTTTATATACACTACTTTTTTGTGAAATGTTTATTAAAAACGATATTTTTTTCTAAAGTGAACCATTAAAAAGATATGATTGAAAAACTAAGAAACCAACCAAATTTCAGGGGTTTTGGGGGTGGTACGGGGGGAAGCACAAGGAGTGGGAGGTCGAAAACTTAGATTCTTAACCACCAGATGACTGTCTATGACATGCAAAATAAATCGGAACTACTTCTCATTTTGCAAGTTAAAACCCTCTATTCCCTGGACTATAATGTAACGTTGAGTTCACGTGACAAATCTATAGTAGGTATAAAATAGGATATTGACGTAATTTATGCAATGCAAAAGCAAATAACCATAAAAATTAGTTTATCTACACTACCCTTTGCAATTATTTAAGTAATTTACTTCTGAACCTCCACCTCTAGCCAAATTGGTACGTAAATCAGGTTGATACCAAGTATGGTAATATTTCAAAAACACGCTTCAACAAACTGTTATAATTTTTGAATTTTGAATGTTTGAATTATAGTTGCTAGGTAGATTTGTTGTGTTTGCCTTTGCAAATGACATTGTAGTTCGATATTTACTACATATGATACGTTTTTCTTTACTAGAACCATCTATGGTTAAAATTTCGTTGGAAAATCCGCTAAAAACAATAATCAACAATCAAGTGTAAAACTGTTACTTGTGCGTTAATAAATCAGAAACATTTTATAAAACTTGTGATTAACAAACTCTTGTGATAATAAATAAAAATCTGCTTGCTCGCGATCCAAATCAGAATTAAAATTTTATAGGTTCCAAGTCTATAGTTCCTTCACCTTTATTTTTTATATGGCCTGTAAAAAAAGGACACACTGTATTGAGTAGCATATTTATTACGAATTCAACGATATAAGGGGGACAAAAAAACAAAAGTTGATTTCAACAAGATGGTGCACCTGCGCACATCTTAATCGTGCGTGAATATCTGTCGGACATATTTTCCATTTTTCAGGAAATTTGTTCGATAGGTATTATCGCCCAACTATCCTGTTGAAACCAACAGTTTCCCAATTTTGTTTTTTTTTGTGTGCCGTACATCGATGTACTCGTAATAAAAAATGCTACTCAATACAGTGTGTACTTTTTACGGGTCATATAAAAAAATAAAGTTGATGATTCCTCCGAAACGAAACGTTGTATTCAAAATCTCTCGACGCTGTCTGGTGGAGCTCAAAAAGTGACAATGCGAAAGTGTTTTTAATTTTTTTATATCTGTTCAAATGACATTAGACAAAAATAAAAACGAGATCGGCAAATTTCAGTTTTTCTGACATATCCAAAGTAATAATTAACTCTAATTGCACAACATTTCCCTAATTTGACCATTTCGCGCGAAAGTAGGTTTACGGTCTTTTTGAAGTTCGATACTGTACTAAAAAAAGCTGTAAAACTCAGTTTTAATGCCTCCACATAATAGTAAAGTTTTAATTTGTACCCCAAGACACTAGAAATGGAAATAGATAAAATATTTTACTCCAGTAACGTATTTCGGAATTTATACGAATTATACTTAAACAAGCATATTCTTAGCACATATATAAATACTTGGATGCAGCGCTCCATACACTGAGGTAATGTGCTTTGACTGTACGGATTAATTTAAATAAAAGCACGGATTAGAGAGCAACCACCAATTAAAATCAATGAAAGGTGATAGGTATACAAAAAGCGTGGGCTTTTGTTTTTAAGGTACTTAATTAATCCACAATTAATTAATTAATTTGGAAGTTTGGAAATACACACTTATTCGGCTGCAGCGGGCAGTCGTGGGCGTGCAAAGCCGAAATTAATTGGTAATCGGAGAGCTTTTGGCTGCGGAAATTCTATAATTGAAAATAACTAGATTTCTCTGTACATTTAAAATCTTGAACGGCGAGAAATGAGGATTTGTATAAAAGTTTTTATTTGAAAATCCGTAAAGTTATACATTTACAGTGTTTGCAGATTTCATTTTTATCTTTACGTCTTATATCTTTTTGTTACTTACATTTTTCCTAGAATCTTTTTTTTAATATAAACATATTTCACATAGAACTTTTTATAAACATTGATATGTCAATTTTGACAGGAGTCTGGTAAAGGTGACAGGAGGCAGGAAAAGTAGTCTGGTAAAGTGTTACTGTCACTGGCATGGAAACTAACTAACTTCCCGACATATATAAACATGAAAATGAAGGTTTCATGGCGATTTCGGGAAAAGGAATTTCAGGTAAAACAAGATTTATTCAAGCTCTACACATTTATTCCCACCGTTTGTTTCTCTTATAAAATACTCACGAACAACTCATCAGTATCCAAAATTTCCAGGCAGTTTCTGTTGTGGCATGGGAAGCAGGGCAAATTATAGAAATCTTGCAACACTTATGCTAGAGCTCTAGAGCTTAAAATTGATTGCGTTACGTTATTGGCTTTATGATTACACAACAATGTTCCGTAGAGGTACACCTACTACATTTGCAGTCGTAGAATCACCTTTTATTATACGCCATGCTTTTTTCTAAAATTTCAGATGTATCAGAAAACCTTTCCAAGTGAAAAGAGAAAGTCTTTATGTATTAATTCATTCAGTGGCATGTTATGGTATTAAGTACATTATTTATTATCTTTACGATAACATTAATGGCAATTCGCTAGATGGTGGTCATATATCAACATACTAGAAAAAAACATTTTCATAATGTGTTAATTATATGATAAATAGATAGAATACCATCGCGTGTATAATTAGATAAGGTTAATTTATGACTTATGCTGTTCATCCATCTGCTAATTTCAGACTCGGGCTTTTAGTGTATGTACCTAAATCACCTTATTTGTCAACTATCAAGCCAACAATGTTATTCCGCAGAAATATAGTAACGGTTATGGAAATTGGCTCTTGTCTTATTTATGATAATCGTGTCTCGTTAATATTTATATATGCATAAGAGGTAAAATCTCGTTTAATCTTTTCTTTGGGAAATTCAGCTTTTGAAATATTCTATTTGGAACTGGGAATGCAAGCAAGCTATACGAAAGCAAATTTTTTGTATGGCGGAGGAACGAATTAAGCTTTCTTTAAGTTAGTTGAGTTTGATTTCAAACAAACAAGCTAAAAAACTTCAATACCATCTCCAAATTGTGTCTGACACTACGACAGAATTACATCTGCTGAAAGATGAAGCCGAGGACGAAACATATTAAGCTTTTAAATTATAATAAAAACGTGTTGTCAAAATATTATTGAAATTTCTGACAATCCTACTAAATCTGCATGGAAATTGATTAATACTTACGTATTTTTAAAAAATGACCCGCCTAGTAAGGAAAATATATCTCTTGAAACTCTTACCTCCTCTATTATAAATGCTGCCGAGGCCAGCATTCCAAAATCAAAACCTGGCAAAATAAGAAAGATAGTTCCATGGTGGTCAACTGAAATTAAAGAAAAAATCTCATTAAAGAAAAAATCTTTGAACAAACTTCGGCGGAATCCCACAATGGATAATCTTATAGAATTCAAAAAACAAAGGTCACAGTGTCGCCGGGCAATACTGGAAGCCCAGAGAAATTCATGGCAACAGTACGTATCCACCATGACCCCGGAGACTACCAATAGTGAAGTGTGGAAGAAAGTGGGAGCTATATCTGGCAAAATCAGTCCCAATTACCCGACGTTTTTGCGAAACACTGAGGAAAAAGTTATAAATAATCTGCAAGATATAACTAACACTATTGCTGATCAATTCTATAAGGTTAGTAGCTCCTCTAACTATCCTCCCACATTTTTGGGCACTAAACCTGAAAAAGTATATACATATCAACTTTAACACAGAAGAAAATCTAAATTATAACTTACCTTTTACTCTGGAAGAATTAGAGACAGCAATCTTCAGTACCAAATCCTGCTCGCCAGGCCAAGATGGTATCCATAATCAGATGCTACGCCATTGTAGCGCTGAAATGAAAGAAATCATTTTAAAATTCTTCAATGTGTGTTGGAGTAAATCTACTTACCCTCCAGAATGGAAACGAGCCATTGTCGTCCCTATACCTAAGCGGTAAGCCAGGTAAAGACCCGTTGTTAGCACAACACTACCGTCCAATAAGTTTGACCTCGTGTCTGGGTAAATTATTGGAAAAAATGGTGAATAAGAGGTTGCAAACGTTCATGGAAAGCAACAACATATACGTCTCATATCAAGCTGGATTTCGAAAGGGGCGATCAACGACTGACCATCTCGTCAGGTTATGTGACCGAATTCTCAGGACGTTTGACAATAGGGAACACCTAATTGGAGTCTTTTTTGACATCAAAGGTGCATTTGATATGACGGGATATTGAAAAACATGTTCAAGTGTAACCTACGTGGGCGCCTACCAAAATTTGTACAGTCATTTTTAGAAGACAGAACATTTGTCGTAAGAGTCGGTGACGCCTATTCAAAAGAGCATGTTTTGGAAAATGGAGTGCCACAAGGATCAACACTAAGCTGTTCCCTGTTTGGCATTGCCATAAATGAAATAGCTTTAGGCGTTGATGAGGAAGTAGATAAATGTCTATACGTCGATGACCTGATGATTTGCTACTCAGGAAAAACAGTCGGGGTCATAACCCGCAAACTACAAGGCGCAATAAACAAAATCTGGGAAAACGCCAACAATGTTGGGTTTGTGCTGTCAGAAGAGAAGACAAAGGACTTACATTTTTGTCGACTTCGCAAGCCACACTATGACCCAGTCTTATTCATGAATGGCCGTGTAGTATGTGTACCCCAAGAGGTCAAGTTTCTGGGGTTAACATTTGACAGAGAATTAAGATGGTGTAAACATATACAGAACATTGTAACTGCAAGCAGAAAATCCCTGAATGTAATCAGAGTTTTAGCCCATCAAAAATGGGGAGCACACGCCAAAACACTACTTGACATCTACAAGACACTGATCTTATCTAAATTTGATTATGGGTGTTCTGTCTATTTTACATGTAACAATAAATCTTTAATTGGGAAACTTGAAAAAATTCAGAATCTTGCTATAAGGTACTCCCTTGGGGCATACCCTACAAGTCCAAGCAAATATCCTTCCTCTAGCTCTTCGCCAAAAACAGATATTAGTAAACTACTATCTAAAGGTATTGCCAAATGACAATCACCCGAATAACCACCTACTTACAGAAGACACTACAAGTACGCGTTTGAATAGATGCAGAGCAATGGGCATAAGAGCTAGAGAGGAACTTAGATATTTACATCTAGAAGACACTAATTTTGAAAATATGTCCGTTAAAGCGAGAAGTGCACTTGTAAAATCTCAAATATATGAGCGTTGGAATGAACAGTGGTCGGCATCGAATGTGTTCTTAAAGAGAGTCAAACCCAATTTGGGATCACTCTTTCTTGTAGGTGCGAGTCGTTTTGCCTCGACAAAATCATATAGGCTTCGGATTGGACATACTGCCTTAACACATAGCTACCTATTGACCGGTGAAGGCCGACCTCAGTGCTTATATTGTGGAGTAGACCTAACACTGGATCATATGCTCTGTGATTGTCCGGAGTACCGAAATGCGCGCAACCTCCACCAAATCAGTGCTATATGGCAAGAAAATTTCAACAACATAGGCAAGTGTCTAAATGTACTGCGATTCATGCATACTATCAATGTGATACATAGACTGTGATATATTGTAAAGAATGTTTGAATGTAAAATGTCTGTGATATGTCCTATATAACGGGCGATCAAGAATGAGTGACTGTCGAGTCGCCTTTGAAAGTTCAAGTTAAGTAGGATTTCCCATGTAAACAAAAATTCCAAAAGTGACTAGACGGTCACTCATTTTTGATCGCTATGTATAAGTTACTGTACTGTGCATGTGATATTTATAAACTGTGATATATAAACCGTTAGTCAGAAAACAGGCAAATGGCCTTTGAAGCCGAAGCCTTAGGTGGGGTTTTAGTGGGTATGCCTGGGTAACGGGAGAGCCCCACACTACTCCGAACTTCCTCATTATGGAGTGTGCATAAGGTGCATTTTCCCCACCTACAAAAAAAAAAAAAATGAAGATTCAAAACGCCAAACGCGGTGTGGTATTGTTAATTAATGTTGTAGATTGTGGATTAGTCTCAGATATCTACCGATACTCTTTTGAATGCGTTGACAACCTTACCAATTCTTTCCATAAGGAACTTATGGTCATTGTTTCTTTTTACAACTCGGATCTAGGTTAACTAATCGCACGGATTAAAATCAAGTAACGATTAGTATCTGTCTGTAGGTCATTCTTCTTGTCAAGTTATGGTCTAGTCCTATCTTTTTTATAATTTATAACACTATTACCTACGAACTCATCAATTTAATTAATTTGTGTTGTTTATTGTGTAGGTGTTGGATTTTTATGTCTTATCTATAAGTGTAATGTCTGGTCTACTATTGTGAATAGTTTTATCTGTGAGTAGTGTCCAATATAATTTATGTGTGTTGTTCTCAAGTATTGTCTGTGGAGTGTATTTGTGTACATAAGGGAGGTATAATTGCAATGAGGTAAAAAAATCACTTTTTTCACGGCAATTGTCTGCAGGTCTGTCTGTCTGTACTCTCATTTCCGGCTAAACGGCTGCCCCGAATGGAACCAAATTTGGTACGGATATTCCTAAACATAAAAGGGAAAGCTGAGCTTTTGAACAAAATTGCGCATGCGCAAGTGTGTAAGTAACAAAAAACGGTCAATTGTTGAGGTTTTTCCCTATAATTATGGGTCAACTATTGCATCGTGAGCATGGTACCTGTGCTAGACACAGAAAATTTTGTGTTGCAGCATTAGTGACTCAGTTGTAGAGGAAATTCGAAAAGCAGGTAGATTTAGACCATTATCATATTTTGCCCGATTTTTATGAACACTGACATTGTCTTTAATAAAAAACTAGAAATACTATGTGTGACATCCTGCATCAACAATCTAGCAACATAAATGTAGAAATGTTAAGTCATACAAAATTTAAAAAAATCTGAATCGGTTGAGACCCTAGCCTCCCGCCGGGCAATTGACGATTAGACGATCGACGACATTACTAGAAATACCAGCCCCTATGAAAGCGATTAGCATAACTCAGGTGAAGTGTAGAAATCAAATTAAAAACTATCAAATTAAAAAGTGTTAGGTATAGGTTATTATGCAACCAATCTTCAACATATGTTCTGAAATGACATCTCTTAACACACAAGTTTTCAAAGGATTTAAAATGTGCACATTGTCATTATACAACGGACTACTGTACCCGGCACGTAAGAAGGCGAAAGATCACGTACTCCCACTATTCATATTTTATTGATTGCACCTATTAGTGCATCACAGAGCCAGTTGGATCCTCCTGCAGACTCTAATTAGTCTTCTGCGCATAGAATAGCATACCAGTACAAAGCAAAATTAATACAATACTTTCATATATTTAAAATGTGCAGAGTGTGATTTTTCATGATCATGTCCTGAAACGGGATCTCTTAATTCACAAAACCTCAAAGGATTTAAAATGTGCACACTACTGTAATAGCATTATATGGAAATGTTAGGTAATGTCACTGTAATTAGGTATATACGAGGTTCGCCGGGATAGGCGATAAAACGTTCGTCGGGTCTGCTATTATGTAAAATAATATGCGTGTCTAAACCGTTCATCCAATTGCGAGAAGCTTTAGGGAATGGTTGGACTTATGCCCGCGAAAGTTATTGAGCTAGTAAAAAACTTTCCGAAATTCCCACGGAAACGGGATCAGAAAAAAACATGATTTTATGTATTACAGTGTTTACGTGTTACCTAATACAGAATTAAATCAGCTCGTAAATCAATTGTTTTGGTTAGCGACCAAAAAAGAGGAGAGTAATAAATTTGCCTCGTTGAGATGCTAAATTCCGAAATGATCTCGAATATCACCCTCTTCCGTGATCATATGATGATACATTCATAGCAAATTCTTGCATTTCGTCAAGTGTTTCTTCTTAAATGCTCTGTAGAGAACCAGCACTCTCATTTCCAGAAAAAATGCAACAACATTTTTAAAGGCAATGGCAAGTCTATGCCAGTTAGATTTATTGCACAAGCATTGCAATCCTATCGACCGACCTATTGCACACAGTGATTACCCCCTGTATGTCGACTTTATGGAACCATGTATCTAAAATTATTCACTTGTTCCGTACCGTTCACCAAGTGATGATTTTAACATTTTTTATGTAAAATAAATGGTTTACTTCAGCGTGGGTTTAAGGCTTCTAATAAATACATACTGGTTTGCAACTTGAACGTGCACTATTGTTCTAAAAATAGTCGTTGGCAGGATCTAATTAACTTTTCGTACTTCCGAGACTAAAGTGACAACTTCACTCCGTTATGACAAGTACTGAAGTGTCACTTTTTGTCCCGCCGGGATTAAATTTGGACGAAAATCCCGGAAGGATGAAATTACTAACAAGGCAATTTCAGTAGGTTGTTCCACATTTTGTATGCGGCACTACTTCTTAAACGCATCGTACTGCTGCTCATATAGTTTTTTGGATTTCTGTGGTATCAATTCTTTACCTACATTGGCCGCTTTTTATCAATATCAAATACACCTTTGTCACCCACCACCAAAATTATGACACTAGCAATGACAGTTTCCAAATTATTTTTGTTACCATAGCATAGGGATTGTCGTACCAACGCAACGTTCCTATGGTAACTTGTTAAACAGCGATTTTTGGAAAGAACGCGTTCTCTAACTCCATACATATTTAAGTGTTTCAGTTTCGGAAGTACGAAAAATATCGTATATACCTTGCGACTGAAGTAGTGGTCTTAATCCCTCAGGTAAATTATGGCCCTCCCTTCGGTCGGGCCATAAACTTTACCTTCGGGATTAAAAGTACTACTTCAGTCCCGCGGTATATAATATACTATATTGTTACCCTACAATTTGAGACCAATGGTTAGAAAATTTTGAATTTTAGTCACATTTTTTTGAAGCATCTACTTATTTTATACCACTTTCGTAGATTATTTATTAATAATTAATCTGGTACCTGTCCTGGTCCATTAAAAAGTCGATAGTTTATCCAATTCATACGAAAGTCTCAACACACGATGGCAACATACAGTGAGCGACTAAAAAATGGAACAAATTTATTTAAAAATCAGGTGTTAGGTTTAAAAAAAATGCTCACATACGTCTATCATAATCTTTTCTTGTGCATTTTTTGCTAAATATTCAGGGTGCATTAAAAAGTAGATTGTGAGATACCAAAGTTGTTTAAATGGAACAGTACTTTTTTTAATCCATTTTTGTGTCCATAGTATACATACTACTTTTTTCTACATTGGTACGAAGCAAAATTGAATATGGCGTTCTAGTATGAAATCCAGCATTTAAAAAACACGGAGAATACCTAGAACGTAGGTATACAACGTCGTCTCTTAAAATAGCTAGCCTTACGATGTGATGGACACTACCCTACAAGAGGCTGCTCCCAAATTCTACTGCTAGAAAGATTCAATCTTTTACCCTTAAGTAGCAGACGTAAAAAAATAAGTGCCTCGTTCTTGTATAAATTATTATATGGAATGAAATTGATTGTGTCACATTTATTTAAATGGAGTATTTTTTGAATAAATTTGAATTTTACAAATGGAATGGATTCTGGATTCTACCTTGAAAGCCTCTGAAATTGAAATATTAATGGGATTAAGTGGTAATCCAAGTCTCTAACAGAAATCTGAATTAATGAAGTTAGACTGGCTCCCTGGATCTAAAAGTGCCCTGCAATCTTGACGATTTCCCTTTGTATCAATTACCTCCAACAAGACTGTTGATAAAATACCTGTTTTGAACTTAAATTGAAAGAAACCAAAGACTATTCAGCTTGTGTATTAGGATTGACCTCTGATTGAGTAACATGTAGAAGGGAATTATGCTTGACAGTGCATTTTTTGTAATGACCGAAATTACAATCATTCAACTGATGGCCCACGATTTAAACAATTTACACATAAATTGGATCTGTTGACCAAATCAATTCTTTCAGGGACGGGCAACTTTAAGAATTTTGTGCAAGTGTAAATTTTATGATTTGGAGCATTGCACGCTGAACATAAACGGTTTGAAGTATGAAAGCTTTTTTGAGTATAGGGATTAAATTTTTGTTTAGAAACTGTTTGTGTTTTGGACGATTGTGCCTTTACTGTTTGGGCTGAATTTGCCTCTGTATTCTTCTCTTCCATTTTCTTAAGCATTTTTGCCTTTTGTTTTAAACATGAAAGTAAATTCTCTAAATTGGGTGAATCATTTAGAAATTCTTTAGATTCTCACTCTCTGATTGTCACTGGATCAAGTTTTGTAAATATTAAATATGTAATTAAAGTAGCCCAAGATTCTGTGGGTTGTCCTAATGCTTTAAAGACCTTAATAATTCCCACGCTATTGAGAAATTGTCATTTGTAACTTGAATATTGGCTATACTTTCAAAAGCTTCACCCTGTAAGGCTCTTTTCAAATAATGAAAACGTTGAACATTAGTAATACGACTATTATTATTAATTAAGCTTTCAAATGAATCCCTAAATTGTAACCAGTCACTTGACTCACCTGAAAATGTTGGTAAATTTATTGTAGGCAACTTTACTTCCGAGTACTGATTGCAGTTTTGATTATTATTTTAGTTAGAACCTGAGCTTGCCTCATTTTCTGCATAATTGCCTTGTAATAAACCTTGCGCACGTGATATTGTTGAATGATACTCGTTTTCAAATTGTTCACGGGCATTATATTCACTTTCCAAATCTTCATCCTTGATTAGACATTCAATTTCTAATTGTACAGCAAGAAATTCAATTAATTTCTGTCCCGTAAATCATATATGACTGAGAACTGCATTTGTCAATGTAAGTTTGAAAATTAGTTAAACGAGCTTTTAAACTACTACGTTTAACAAGAAGCTTTCGCAATTCTTGCGATGATTCCATAATTAGCATGCAAATAAGTAATACTTTACAGATTAGCTGCTGTCCGAATGGAAGTTGAATTTGAATCACTTGTGGAACTCTCTAAGCAGCTGAAATGCTCTTTTAGTCTCGGCACTGAATGTTGTTGTCTAGAAATGGGTGACTAGAACTGTTCTTGAAGATGTAACGGCTTGCTGGAGAAATGTCTTCCCGGCACTGGATGTTTGCTTTTCAATATCCAATTAATGCAATCTTCTGTAATTATGGATTATTGAGTAATAAATCCGACATTCACGAAAGTAGCCATATAGGGCCGATCCTAACTCAACTCCATGTAAAATCCCATAAGGCGATTTTCTAGTGTCAATGTCATTTGAAGGTGACTAAATAGAGAGGTTAATAACCTAACGATAGCCATATAGGGCCGATCCTAACTCAACTCCATGTAAAATCCCATAAGGCGATTTTCTAGTGTCAATGTCATTTGAAGGTGACTAAATAGAGAGGTTAATACCTAACGATAGCCATATAGGGCCGATCCTAACTCAACTCCATGTAAAATCCCATAAGGTGATTTTCTAGTGTCGTCAAGGTCATATACCTCTCCCCCTGGCGGCGACTTTAAAACTAGAGCTCTCAAAGGTTAACGATCTTAATTGCGCCTTGTTGTAAACTAAACAAAGGTCAACGATTTACCTCGAGGGAGGGGATGCCTTACGAGGGCGTGGTTAACTTGCGGGAATATAAAGTGATCTGTTAGGGTTGTTAGGCTTAATTAATAGATAGCAAGATGACAAAAACTATTAGAGCAGTCGTGATAAAATCAAAGGGATCGCAAAAGAAGAGACTTGAGGAGTTATTAATAAATTTAAAGAAATTAAAGTGGGATATTGAACTGCTTCAATGCCAACGTAGAATGAAGAAGTTAAATTTAAAATGAGTGATGTGGTGGAAGAAATTTCGTCTATGGAGTTCTCGGGCTGGAAGGTCTGGACAGACCTTCTGTATAGAATTTTTCATGGAGACTAAGAAGCTATAATTAAATAAGTTTACCAAATAATTACTCGCTAAACAAAAATTTGTTACAATTTTTGTAAACATGCATCCAATAAACTTTGTTTGAATGCACCTAATTTACTTATACTAGTCCAAATCCAAACCACCTACAAAGTGAATAGCAAAAAGATTAAGTAGTTTTATCATGTAGGAGTAAAAGAGTTCCGGTTAAAGTATTTAATGGGAAAGTTATTCATTCGTCACCATCGTCACCAAATTCCATTTTCCGAAAGTGTCGGTAGTTATTCACCTCTTCAATGATATTTTGATAAAAAGATGGCAGCGCGTAAGATTCCAATAATTCTAGTCGATAATTGATAATATCTTTTTGGTTGAAAAACTCTTCAACGTCGTTCTTGTTCATTGCGCAGGAATGGTTCCCGCGTCGAAATGTCACACTCTTTAACATTTTCTCAGCATCCTTCACCGATTGCCAATTGTAAAAAATTGTAATATTGTTAGTAAGTGATTCAGAACTTTCCTCATATTCGATATCTTCCTCTTCTTTAACATTCGACCAATTAATACGACCTTCAATTTCATGCGATCGAAGAAATTTCATTTCAAGGTATGTTTGCCACTTTAGAAGCGTTTCCCAATCCTCTTTCATCATCACTATAGCATCGTCGGAGGAGCAAGCGATTCGTAGAACTGGTGTAAGATTAAGGTGTGTACTGTAACCTACTTCAACGAACTGACCATCGAGGAGATCGTACGAAGTACAATCGATTAAACGTTCTTCGATCACTTTATTATGTATATTTTCAATGTGGGGAGGTGAGGGAGTAGCATCATCATCATCATCATCTCCGTTGCGATTACAACACCAACACGAACACGTAAAGTAGTTATTATTGAAGCTATTTTTGGTATCCATGTGCACTGATTTCATAAGAACTGCACACCTAGACGACGATGCCAAAACTGAGCAGTTTTATGATGAAGTACTAATTTTATTATGAAATAAAAAAAAAATTTCGTATATCATGTTTATTTTTAGACTTTCATTATTAGATACAATTTCTATATTTACATAAACTTTAAATTAGTCGTTTGCCCAGCAGATCCAGCACTTGTTATGTAAACATCCTTATTGGCTATGGTGGCTCTGAATGTTTCAAGACGATTATCTTCTTTAAAGTAGTTGTAGAAACGCAAGGGTAGAACACATTTGAAGTTTCCGGTCTCTACCAGTATTCGGTCGCCGAACTTGGTGTTTATTGTGTCGATGCTTACGATTCTGTATTTCTCGCCCACCTCCATGTCCTTCACGTTTTTGAATGGCTTGCAGAAAGTGGAACTGTTTAGTGTATCAAGATCCATTTTAACTACTTCGCGTACACTTTTGAAATGATTTCAAGTCCTACTACAGCCTCACTTATATTGCCAATGTTATGGAGGGGAGAGGCTGTCACGATAAACTTTGTCACGATGACTCTGCTCTAATACAGGAGATAGAACTCTATTAATCTGTTCGATTTTACACCGGAAACGAAATCTATCGAGGGCGGCGGTTTCCCATGGTCCTTTTCGCGCTTCACGGTGAGCAAACGACCACGTCAGCATTTTATATACACAATTCTGCGATTCATCAATTGCAACGGTCTTCTTCATTGTCGGGAAGACTTATCCACTCACTTAGCTCACTACTAAATTGCTCCAACTTAGCATCCTTCAATCTGTGTATGAGACATCTCTCACATATTTTAAAGTTTAAATAACTGTCACAAATTTTTTCACCCAACTCGTACTTGTTAGCAATGGCCAGACACTCTTCTGCACTATATTCACCGTTCCCGTACACGGCTTCATGTTCGGCGTCAAATACTAACGCCGATAAGAGTTGCCTGAGGCGTTCAACTGCCGTTACAAAGTCGCTTGCTTTGGTCCATGTCTGCTCAGCATACGCTATCCATGCCATGATTACTATTATTAAATATGCCTAAATCTGAAGACTTTATAATCGCTACTCCCCTCCAAAATCTGGAGGTCAATGACCTACCCCCCTCGGCCCCTCCGACTTCGTGGGGTCGTTAAACCTCTCCACCTTCAATCGATATTGATCGCTACTCCCCTCCAAAATCTGGAGGTCAATAACCCCCCTCAGCCCCTCCGACTTCGTGGGGTCGTTAATCGTTAGGTTATTAACCTCTCTATTTAGTCACCTTCAAATGACATTGACACTAGAAAATCGCCTTATGGGATTTTACATGGAGTTGAGTTAGGATCGGCCCTATATGGCTACTCACGAAGGTTTAAGCTAAATGCTTTGAAATATTCTGTATTTAATGGAAACTGAAAGATTGAATTATTATAGTTTACGTTTTTTACATTAAATTGTTTTTCTAAGATGTGGTGATTGGCGTATACAGTCTGTTTGGAGAATAAATTGTAATTATTATAAATAAATAAATTAGAGTTTTATAGAATTCGAGATGTAATCGGGAAGATCTCAGATTGTAGAAATAAAGCACAAATCGTGCTTTTTGCTGTAGAATATTGGTGTGCGACAAGGCTCGATTAAAGGACCAATCTTGATTCTTTCATTTATCAACGATATTGTATTCATTCTTAATAATACAGGGTGTTAATATACTAAGTCGTTACACCCGAAAACGGCAGTTAGAACTTATTAAAACAAACAACTATTCTTGGTTCCAATTTTTGATATGGTACCCCGGTTCGAAGTTGTTGACGTTCTTTCTTTTTTCGAAAAATCCTCCCTTATTTTAAGGCTTATTGAAAAAAGCAAAAATTTTCAAAATTATCTTTCAGCTCTCTAAAACATTTGTATTTGCAAATATTTGTTTATCTTTTTAAATAACAAAAAGCGATCAAAGATTTCAAAATAAGATTTTTTGATTTGATTTCGGATGCTGCAAAAGTAATTTATTTATACACTACTGTATCTTCAAATTATTGTAATACAGCTTATATCTGAACTCACCTAAAGCCAGATAAGGAATCTCATCGAATTCTACTTTATTTTACAATAGCACTAAGTAAGAACGAATGTAAAAATTGTAGATTTTCTTCCAACTGGTTGAATAAAAAAACGTCGTACGTGTTTTCATTGAACGAACACGTCAACGTCGAACAGGGATATTATTAGTTACGCAACAGGTTAAACGGTATGTGTGGGAAGTTTGTTTAAGCATATATTACCGCTAATATCCCAATTAAACAGTAGATAAACAAAAGCCAATATATCTTGGACGAAAGCTTTTGGAAACCAACGTATTTAGATAGCATTCTCCCGTGTAAAGTGCCACCAGGTATAATTAATCAGTTATTTTTATGCTTATGTGCCCTATTACCTCCAGATCTTTGTTAGTTACAGATCACTAAAATCATTCGCTCATTTTCAAGGAAAGCTTTTGAAGTATTCCCACCCGTGTTCTAACTAACACGACGAGCAATTAACTTAATGATCTATCAATTAGATGGGACGATTGCCGTTTCACTAATTTCGATTTGAATAACTTGCATTTATCACGCATACATGCCAACAATTTGACAGAGACAGAATTTAAGATTGCCAACCCTGAAATGCCATTTATAAAATGGGTTTTTGTTAACACAAGTAGACGTTCTCCAACTGTCTCTTTCAATACTCTCAATCCTTTGAACACTTTAAAACGGTACACGAACGCGTTCACGATGATCATCTTTGTAGCTCTAATCCAATCGTTTAGTCCTTATTTAGCGAAGGCTCATTTATGGACTATGATTCGATCAATTATTTCCCATCGGAAGATATAGATGTAGCGGGGATGAATACATTAAACTAAATGTCGCTTTCTTGCTGTTTTATGTTGGCGTTTGCAATTTTGAAAGAGATTTTGATTGTCCTAAAGCCAATAAAAAAATATTCTTTAGCAGCTTTATGGTGAGTGGCTACTAGTTTTAACTAACACAATTTAAATTGGCAGAAAACACACCCCATTTCTATTTAGCACGTTAGCGCAATAACATAATTGCCAATTCCAAACGTAGCGAATGAATGGAAGGAAATAATTAGGAATTTATCCTTACACTTTTGCATTGGAATGTTGTCGTTACATTTCAAAACAGATCACTTACAATCGTCTATGAAAAACGAGCACAACAAATTCCAACATTTAAAAGTCATTCTCATTATAATCAAAATATGGCCGGCTATTATCAACCTACTGATTTCCGATTGAAAGCTGTTTTTTTAAACGAATTTCTTTCTCTCTACCTCATCGAGACACGTGTAGCACTTTCGTCTGATTAAATGGACGTAATAGTTGTATTAAAATCGATATGTGACATTTCAATCTTCCAACTGCCCTATTTTTCACCTTCATCGACCAACCCATTTTATAAGTCTAGACGTAACGATTTCTCCGTCATTTAAATTTATTTCAATTATATCATAAACTTTCCTTGATTCGAACACTTTCCAACTTGTGCTAAAAATATCTTCTCAATAACATAAATGGGTTCTGTAAATCTTCCAAATTGTGCGGGTTAAATTCGTGACTTTCTATTTTTAAGGGTTAATTAACGGTTGACATCGATCCATATAGTATCACTGCGACTAAAATGTCTAGATATCGTGAAGTCCCTACATTCAGATGCCACAGTTAAGTATCGATTTGAAGTTACGTCAGTTTAGTGTAAAGGTCGGAGGATTAGGATTGACGATCGTCAATTATGACTTTTTTAAATTCTGCTCTCGGCAATCGTTTGAATGAGTTCGTAGAGTAATGAAATGGGATTGAATTTCAGATTATTTACTCAACTAAAACCCAAACGCCCACACTAAGAAAAATATTAGTACCTACTTTATTTTATATAGGGCATTTTTTACCCGAGCTAAAATAATGGAGTTGTATTAATATTAAAAACAAAAGATGACACACAGCTATCAAAATAATTACTTAGGCACAGACGCGATGCAATGTACATTATTGACTTTAACAAGATATCATAATGCTATTTTTTTCACTACTAGCGTCTGATGACATGATTATTAACCTTTTTTCCACTTGTAAAGTAGGCTTTCTCGGCATTTGTTCAAAGTGGTTAATAATTTTTTATTATTAACTAGTAGTCAATAATGAGAACTGTCACGCTGTCACTTTCAGAAAACACAACCCGAAATTTTGCTCAATGAACGTTTAGACAAGTTCTCTAAAACGAAAAATTGCCACCATTCGCAATTTCCAGAGAAATTACATACCTAAAATTATCATATTTTGAAAAAATTCGAACGAAATTACTCTTTGAAAAATCTCAATGACAGAACAAAATACGGCCTGTTTGACTTGTACTTCCACGTACTTGATTGACATGTTAAATTAAGAAACAAACAATTCTGTCCAACCGTTAACTCTCTTATCAATATAATATGTTAATTTAGAGGATTTCAAGTGCTAGTAGTGAAAAAAATAGTATATATACCACGGACTTCTCTACCTTGATATATAATGTACTATTATAAGCAAATTAGCGTTTTCAGTACGGTATAATATACCTTGTATACGGCAAGGCAAGGGTAGATAAAGTGAAACAGATCAATGTGCATTCCAATGACATTTGTCATTCTCATTAAAAATGGGAAATTACCTTACAATTATTACAATAAATCGGAGCGGTAGAAATTTACTGTGCAAGACAAGACAATTTGAGTTTTTCTCTTAAATTTGATTATGCAGTATAATAAGTTTTACGCTACTGTATCAAAAAAAAGTGTATCTACTATTTAATAATAATATAACATTAAAATTAAAAATATTTCTTAACTTTGAGTATATTAATACTTTTTTGTCAGTTTATATGCAATGCATTTCGACGTTTTTATACTTAATTTTGACTTCACTTTTTAAGAATGAAACAGTGTTTAAGGGTAATTAAAGTGTGTTGTCTTTTATATCAGAATGTAAAAGGCTCTCGAGTAAACTATGTCAGGCCCCTCCATAATTTGTCGGCGCCCCTGTGAATGAATTGTGATCAATGTAAGGGCTAGCTAGACGATCTTGTTTTTTGCGGAAGTATGCCCAGAGATAGCGTTTCTAACTGATTGTGTAATTATTTGTACGGGATTGGATGACAATGTTAGAAAGGCAATTTGATACAATCTAGCAGGTTCAACGTTGACATGATGCTGGGCGTTGGGAAGACTATATGAAGTCTAATAAAATGAGGTGCGCCAATTTGTGAGTAAAGGTTGACAGTTTGTTTTTATAAATCTCTAATTCAAACATTGTAATGGGTTTTCGTCACGGAAATAAAATGTGTTCACATTCTATAGTGCATTATGTATTATTATGAAAAGATTTTAAGGACATAAGTGATAAATAAAGCAGTAAATTAAATTAGAGGTATTTTCGCGAGGTAATATTATTCATAAGCACTGTCTAATGAGGTTATCCTAATTCGTAACATTTACAACATTTACATAAGTAAACTGTTTATTTGCAATAGCAACCTTCTTATGACTTACCTAATTACATACAGGTAGCATTATAAGGGGTAATTAAGGCTGCTAATTGCTTCAAATAACAGGAAAATTAAAAAAAAAATGTAGCGTCATCTCATTTGACTCTTTAAAATTGGCTTTTCTTTTTCACCGTGTCTCCGCGAAAAATTTATTGGTTTATCCTGTTCACCATGAAGCGAGAAGAAGACTACAAGTGTATTTACAAGTTTCTGCAATTTTTTACTACAACTTGTCGCTTCTAAGCCGCCTTACTTCCCATTCATTTCCGTCTTCCGCCCCCTACCTATCTCGTTATCACTTCTCTCAACTTCCGTCGCGCATTTTTCATATTTCCTTAATGCCTCATTCATATCGTCTTCACGTTTTGCAATCTTATTTACGCTTCCTTCATGGCTTCGCACCCTTCCGTACTTTTCTCTGCTTGACATCTTAATCGCACATTCTTTACGTGCTACTATGGCACTTATTGTGCATCTTATTAACTTCCGTACGCCTTCTTTGGGGCTTTTTTAACTCCTTCTTCATGATACTTTACTCACATTTGCCTTTTTACCTAGGTACATTTCCGCCATGCACGCTACCTTACCATTCTTCTACATCTTTACACCCCCTCCCATCCAAACCTCCCTCGCATTCTCTACATACCGTTTTCATGTCATCTCTTTACATCTCCTTTGCGACACACTCTTTCGTTTGATCAAGTTTCCTCCACATCGCCTTCTTCTAGCTAGCATTATTTACGCCTCCTTCCAGCTTTCCTCGCGCTTCCCCTACTTATTCTTCGACCGCCCTCTTCCCTCACGTACACTTTCCATTTGTCTCGTTCCTCATTAACTATGTCTCAACAACACTTTCACGCTTGTTTCTTGTACTCTTCTGGCTACCTTTACATTCCTTTGTAAACTCTCTGTAACTATATTGTAGCTGTTCATGTCACAAAAACTGAAAAAAAGAGACCAAACCACAAATTCACCTGCAATTAGCATCAACAGAATAAGATTTGTACTTCATTGAATTTTGATTGTGGTTTCTAGTGTTTCTAGTTTTTTTTGCTGCCTCCAACATATCAAAATTTGTACTTTTGAACGGGTGGGGACATTACAGAAATATAATTATGTAAGGTAAGAACAATGTAATCTGAGTTTGACATAATTTCAGGTAATTATACTGTGCGATCAAAAATGAGTTGCTGTCGAGTCACCTTTGGAACTTTTATTTACATGGGAAATCGTATTTAACTTGAACTTCCAAAGGCGACTCGACAGCAACTCATTTTTGATCGCCCGTTATGTACATTGAATTCGCACTTGGGCTTTTTGCAAATAGCAACCGTATTTTTTTAAAATGTAATCCTTCATCTCATTGTACCATTTACAGCACCTACCTTAATGGCACAACTTCTCTAATGAAAATTTTTGTTTCAGGTGAGTGCCAAATTTGTACCCAACTATCCTTCCACTACAAGCGTAAGTATTTTCACATAGCGGAGCCTTCTGTCTCAATAATGGGTTCTTCAACAGTTTGCTTACAAAAACATGATTTCTTAAACGTTTTTTGCAAATAAGAATGTTGGAGTGTATCTGATTAAATACGGGACGATTTCGTAAAATTTCTTTCCATCGTTCACCCTAAAAGTCAACGTTTTACGCGCTAAGATCTAAAACGCTCGGACAGGCGGACGGAGTTTATACAGGTATTAATAAACAAATAAAATGAGACTCCAGATCGCACTTCCTCCATATTTCCTTTCTTGAGAAAACATCTGGAATTAAATTATTCTCCCCCTTTATGTGTTTGATTTCAAGGGAATACTCTTGCAAAACTATTAAGATGCTTCTGTACCTGAATTTCTTTCTCTTGCACTTCAACCGCTTACTCTTATTCGACAACTTACACTTCCTGTTGATACTCTTGGACTGCTTGCGGTTGAACTTCTGCAATTTCTTCTTGCTTCAGGTCGTGAATTTCTTCGACTTGGTTTGTTGCTGAATTTTCCACTGAACTATTTGACGTCGTCTGGAT
Source organism: Photinus pyralis (assembly GCF_008802855.1). Lineage (NCBI taxonomy): Eukaryota > Metazoa > Arthropoda > Insecta > Coleoptera > Lampyridae > Photinus > Photinus pyralis. Next base: position 31,312,978 of record NW_022170511.1, read on the forward strand.
ATCTTTCGTATGTCTTCTGTAATTTGAGCTGTTTGTTTTTCCATCTCCTCAACTAGCTCTCTTCTAGTCGAATCCATTTTTTTAAATATCTCCTTTATCGTTTCTTTAATTCCGCATTGGAATAATTACAAAAACTGACAAACATCTTTTTACAAAATTAATTACTTTTCAGCGATAAGTGTAAACCTTTTCTATGAACGGAGAAAAATATGAGATAAACTTTTCAAATATGACACAAATGATTGTACTTATCTTACAACACGCAAATTCTTAACAATTACATAAACAAAATAAACAAATTACAATACGGCTATAAACAAAAATTCCAAACTACGCAAATTGAATTCTTACTCTGTTGCTAAGCCAATCAGCAGACTTGATCTTGATCATCTGAGATGGCGCTCGAAAATTCAATCAAATCTGTATAATGTGTATGTAATGTGTAGGCAGGCCCAAGTTTTTATACATTTGACACGCCCGTATCCTTTTCCCTGCATTGGAACTCCCAAAACGACGCTTTAGTGGGGATACGCAAGTAATTGTTAAATTATTTTAAAAATAAAGTGCATGATATACAAATGTTTATATTGCGACCTCCAGGGAAAATTTATATACAGTTGGCTCTTTATCCTATAGCATCATTACATTCTAACTCAAATCTACGTCCTTTTTAAATATCAATTAGGTGCAGGGTAGAAGGCTATACGCGTTCCAGTTGCCTCGCACGCAATTCTGTAATCATTGTTCTTTGCCGAACAATATCCAATATTAACAAAAAACCGCCTTGAGATACATTTTAAAGCGGAATCGAAGCCAAATGTTATTTAATTGAAGGAAACCTGTTGCGTCCAATTTTATTTTTCTCCAAGGCAAAGGTTAATAATACGTAGAAATATCAAAAATGTAAACTGGACGCTTCTATTTTTATACAAAATTAAGGTTAGTTACTGGAAAAAAATGTGATTCGCCTTCTGTGTCTAGAGATGAATGACAATGGAAATAAATTAACAGTGTAATTCTCTTTTGTTTCTTTGAACAATATTACTGTACATAATTGTCCAATTCACGCTAATATAATTGCGGCAAATATTCAATTCTGTAAAATTCTAATTTTACCCTTACCTAGGTGGTAAAACATTCGCGATCGTTCTTGTCACTAAAGCTTTGTTAAAAACACACAACTGAGAATGAGAGGGACTATCATAATAACATGGACGTAATAGTTATTTACATAAAAGTCAGGAAAATGATACATTACCGGCGATGAAAGATTGAAGTGCGAGGGCCGAGTACTTTAATTACTGAGTGAGGTAATGACATTTTACTGACGAGTTTTGTATTAAATTTTACCCGAAAATTTCAATTTTTATATGGAACTTTTGATTAATGTCAATCTGGCAGCGATGACAGGAGTGATTATAGACAATTGGAAATGTCAAAAATGCGGCCGGTTAAGTGAGGGTGCGGCCGCGGTAAAGTGACAAGCGGCAGGAAACTTAGCCTGCTCTGATGCCTGTGTCATGGAAACTAAAATTTCCTGACAGAAAGTAGGCTTTAAAATGAAGGTTATCAGGACGATTTTGGGTGAACATTTTTCAAAACCGAGTGGGTGACAGTGATAGCTCATTTCTCCATTGATTAACTAAGAACCATACGCGTGTACCTACAATAAAAAAATATTAGTCAAAATTTTTGGAATAAATTACTTCCCCTTATTTTTTGTGCATTAATAAGTCACGGTTAGAAAAACAGAAGGACTTCATTAAAAAAAAACTTACTTTGACTGTTTTTTTCAATTTTGAATGCTATTTTTTGTACCCTCAGTACTTATATACAGGATGGGCCATTAGCCATTTTTACCAATATAAAATCTATCTGTTACTTAAAATGATTTCTTGAGGCTTTTCAGGTGTATCGCCTTTTTTATATTTCTCAAAGCACGTGTGTGGCAAAACTCAAATCAGTTCAATCTCGCCTTTCATTCCTTTCTCCGAGTCCGTATTTTCCAATCACTCGCCCGTAACCTCCTCCGTTCCCACACTGGCATTCCATTCTGCGTCTTCGTCATCATCATGATCCCTTGTCGGGATGCATACCTGGATTGTTATGATTTTATCACAGTTACTGTGATAATGCTTATGTCTCTACCTTTTTATTAACCATAAATGAGTTTTCTAGTTTTTCGCCTTGAAGAAGAACGTTTCTTTCTAACGCTCCACATCCCGAATCCAATCCTATTCCTCTTTTTCTTCTTGGATGCACACTTCGTATATTTTGTCTCCCGGAAATCCGATTGAAGAGATATTTTACTTTCGGTATTAACTTTAATATACGAAGTACCCATTCTATTTCATTTCTCATTTCTGCCACGAGGATATTTGTACGTAGATGTATTTAAGGTCGAATTGGTAATTTGCAGATATGAGAATTAATTGTATAATTTTTATGCGCTAAAGCAGCGTTATTATGTAGTTGCAATTGAAAGAATTGTCTCAGGGCAGACAATGTATTATGGACTCTTTTTTGTGCCATAGTAAAACTAGAACCTTGAAAGTGGAAATGAAAACATTTATTTGTCGTATCCGACGTGTGCGCGCCGTTAAATAAAATTAAAATGTCTTTTTATTTACACAGCAAATTTCACGGTTTGCCAAGGGATGAAATTGTATTTCGACCAGGATTACCGGAATGCTGCAGATCCTTAAAGTAAGGCAATAAAGCTCCAATGTTCATTAAATTGTTTAATTAAACGAAAATGTCACAATACACCAGTATAGCGCTTTAATGTGTAACATTAAGCTACCCTCTGCTTTGAGTAGTAATTTAGGCGCGAAAGTTTTCAATTGCAATAGCCACCTCAATCTAATCGATGTAAATTATTGGCCCTACATAATCAAATGGTTTCCTGATATAGACACACGTGACCGGAATAATAATTACGAATTATCAGTCCAGAATTTAGCATTGGGGAGCGAAGGTGGTCACATGGGAAAAAAGCTGGGCAAGGAAATAAAATGAATTTATTTATATGAATATGAGAGAATTGTTTCTCATTACTGTCATTTCTCCGTCAAATTGAAGCGGGATTCGAAAAATTGAACGAATTCGTTTTTCGCCTATAAATCCTTGAGATAAATTGCTTTATTTTTAAAGGTGGGTCTAGGACCGTGAAAATAAGACAAAACAAAACAAAATTTTTCTGTTTCATATTTAAAGAGAAATAGAGTTTGCAATTTCTCTATAACTATCCCTCGAACGATAATGTCTATAGGAGCATAATTAACATATAATTACTCACTCTAAACTTGAAACTTGAANGCCATTGAATAAAAACACTATAAGAAGCCTAACCCCGTGGAAATAAAGCGCGACAGAGTTTGAACTGAGAATATAATGGGAACACTGTCAATAGAGTCGATTCTTGAACTGAGAAGAATGAGAATTTGCTTTCCTCCTATTTACCGCAAGGAGAGTTCGGTGGTCACAACCAATGCGGGTGCAAGGGGATTTGTGAGATTTGTCGCGCTTTCTTCCATAAGCGTTAGGCTTCTTATAGTGTTTTTATTCAATGGCTTAACGTATCTAAGGTGTTGTCGACACAGTATGCAACACACAATGCACCGCGGGGCAAAAATCGCTGGGATGATTTATGCAATATAATGAAATAAGCTGTTATTTTAGATGTTCCGTTCATTAATCATTCTCGTGATTTTCAATGGATAAAAGTTTAAAGGGCCAATGAATCAGAGCCATTCGAAGAGAAAAATTTACTCCCACCATAGTGCATTTGCGGGGAATGAAGCCGATTTTAGAAAGGTACCTACGAAGGTGTTAAACAATAATGCAATACCGAGCGTTTTCGACTTTCCCATTCACTTAAAATAACGTAGAAATATTATTCCACATCCTTTACCAGCAAGACAACGGCAATACCTATTTGCCTATTAGGTATAGACGTAACTAAGTACTTACTGGTACTAAGTATATTTCCGGTTTTGTTACAAGAAAAATAGCTAAGTCTATTAAATGTTCCATATGTGCAGATGCGATGTTCGCATCAGAGAGTCATTCAAAGCTTTTAACTAGAAAAAATCGTGGAGGATTGTTGCACGTATCAAGCGATATGCATTAAAAATTTGCCAAATTGCTGAAAATGTGTTCAGGTTTTTCATTCAATCCACACCACACCGCGTTGTAAACAAAATGGTTATCAGCAGTCTAAGAAAAATAAATAACAGTTACAGCCCATTTGGGTTTTTGGATAGGCATATATTGAATCAAAATCCGCTAAATAATCATATCTTACTACTTACATCTTTAGTTTTAAGAGTATATTTTCCCATACGTGTTCACCACCAAAATACACATATAAATCAAATTAGGACTAGAGTAAAGCAGTTATATACCAATTTAGTTCAAATAAAATACCAATAAATTCGATTAAAACAGTTAACAGTTATATGTTATCTTTTTTTGCTTCTAAAATTTAGAATAAACATGGCTAAAGCAAGCTGCAGAACGTACGTCTGCCCCGCGATGAACAATTGGTTGCCTATCCTATCTTGACAACAGGCGTTTCTGGTAAAATCTACGTTACGCGCGGTCTAGTTATAACAAGTCCACTCTAAACGTACCAAAAAAAAATATATATATTCTTCTCCTACTAACCGCCACTTCGAAATTTTAAATGTAGCCTATACATACCACTCAAAGGACTTTTAATTACTACTTATAAAAACTTTAGCATTTCCCAAAGCCTCTCGTTGGCTTGTTCCTCGTAAGTATTTTCCAAGGAGATTGGAGGACATTCAAGAGCCACCAAAAAGCTGCTTTCTAAATGTACGATTGTAGATCGCGACTACAACAATTGGCAGATGGAATCCACATTTGTGATGCAGTTTTTTTGAAATTTTTGTCTAAGATATATAATGCCATCACACCCTACTTGCCTTTTTGTACCGTTTTTATAATAACCATATTTAGTGGTCAAGATTCATAGTCAATTTCATAGCCAAGTTTCCTTTTCCTGAAAAAACTCTTTTAATTTTATTGTTTTTGATGCGGTACCTTTCCTAAGCCTGGAAATGTTTAATTATTTATACTAGAAAATTTTATGACATACAACTGGAGGATGTACAGCCACTTTATTTACATTCATAATTCTCGTAAGTAAAGTATTAATAATATAAATGATGTTTCTTGTATTTAATCTTTTTTTAATACGTTTATATTTATCGATACTAAAAATGTCATGCGCTGGATTAGTCGACTGTATGATGAAAGCACATTTTTTCTCGTGCTTTTTTCTAAAGATGGAAGTTGAAGAGAAATGTACGCATAAGTAAAGTATTATTATTATGTACAAACGAAATGAAATCACAAATGACAAACTATGTACTATTAACTTTCTTGGTAACGGCTCATTGTAAATTAAGGTTGGCCTCAATACCATACAATAATAGCGTGATCAGGATCAGACGATAAGTTAATAGAAAAATTCATCAAACTCCTCGTTTGAGAATCGTAAGGGACTTCTATTAGCCACTTTCGACTTGACTCCACCATCAGGAAGATCGTGTCGGGGGCTACCACATTCCTTTGACGGTACCCCCTTCCGACGTCCCGTTCACCCGCAATTCGCGTTTGAAGATTTGACTCCACCATCAGGAAGATCGTGTCGGGGGCTACCACATTCCCTTTGACGGTACCCCCTTCCGACGTCCCGTTCACCCTCAATTCGCGATTGAAGATTTGACTCCACCATCAGTGAGATCGTGTCGCGGGCTACCACATTCCCTTTTACGGTACCCACTTCCGACGTCCCGTTCACCCGCAATTCGCGTTTTAAGATTTGACTCCACCATCAGGAAGATCGTGTCGGGGGCTACCACATTTCCTTTGACGGTACCCCCTTCCGACGTCCCGTTCACCCGCAATTCGCGATTGAAGATTTGACTCCACCATCAGTGAGATCGTGTCGCGGGCTACCACATTCCATTTTGACGGTACCCACTTCCGACGTCCCGTTCACTCGCAATTCACTTCTATTGGCGACACGAGAAAGAGAGACAGCGATTCGAGATTTACGAAACGTTAAACCGCGTGAGTTCGCAACGGAAGGTAAAAAGCGCCCGAAGTTGACTACTTCTCGAAGACGCGCGCGCGCCTCGCAAAAGGTCGTTAATTTCGCCCCTAGGACAAAAAACAAAATTCCGCCACGCAGGAGTTGTGCGCGTTTACAATATCTTTCCGACGACACCAATTTGAAAAGAATCGGACCAAAACTGTAGTAGAAGATAGCAAAAAAAATTAAAAACCTTCACGTTAGTATACTACGCTCGAGGATGACGCCCAGATGTCGCCAACCCCACATCATGTAGCCATGTCCCTAAGGTTGACAAATTTCACGGTCCTGTAGATACACGTACGCCCGTTGCCTTTCTACAAGAGTTCTTCTACGCGCCCACATTTGCTGCCAGCCAGCCAGCCAGCCAGCCAGCCAGCCAGCCAGCCAGCCAGCCAAAGTGAGATTAAAAGCTACTTTTTACAAATAAATTTGCAAAAATGCGCTAAAAAGAAACTTACTTGTTGTTTTAACGGCCAAGTGGCGAAGACGAACGGTGGTGGTTAAATTGTTCACTCACGAAGAATCTAGGTACGATGAAAGGGTTGCGGATGGTGATGGCGTTCGCGGAATTGTTTCATGTATGTTCGCTATCAAGTTCGAATGATCGCAATTCGATTCAAACCACTGAAACTAAACCCTTTGTAGATCACTTGCAAAGAATATCGCTTCGTAAATTGAATTGTGATATTCTTTAGGGCTTTCGCTAAAACCACCTTGGTTAGTACTTCGTCGGATCCTCGTTCGGATCATTTCACAAGTGCATATGCAATATATATTCGCTTGCCCTACCTGCAAGGGAAAACGTCCGCAAGAGTGCTTCGAAATCGTCAAGCGCCATCGATTGCGCCTCAATTGTTTGGCTCCTAGACATATTGTGGTAAAATGCTTGTCAAATCGGAAGTGCCGAACTTCTGATGCCAAGGATCATACTTTGTTACATTTTTCGCCCCGGCCTTCTAATCCAATCGTTCAACCTGTCGCTTCGGGCTCCTTTTTGAGTCAGTTGACTTCATGTATTAGTCGTTCATCTACATTTATAGCTGCCAATTGGGGTCGTTCTCCAGTACTTTTGGGTACAATTGTGCTAGAAATTCGAGATAAGGTATTGCTCATCACATCGCGAGACATATCGCACCTGAATCGTCGTCAACGGTTACGTCGGAAATTCGTCCAATATTGGAATTCGACTTCTTTGTCTTAGATAACATTTATGGCAATCCCCCTAATGAGAATGACACATTCGATCCAGATATTCGCCTCGCTGAGGTTTAGTGGTACCTACCAATCTCGCTCAGTGAAGGGTTGTTTACACCCCGCGAATCCCATTGCAAGTCAATTAGACCGTTGTTTCCCGGTGTGCTAAGTATGAATCTGAGTGTTCTGAGTGTTAGCATGTGAAATACCATTAGTTGTGTTATTCCGCACGCCTATGGTAATTCGGATATGTTCGGCGTTTTTAGAGGTGGTGATTTTCTGCTATTTTCACGGAGCTCTAGAATACGCGGTTTCTTGTGAGTCAATTGTTAAATAACATCGTGCCAGCGCCTTTCGCCTAATTTTTGAGGGTCGGGGTTAAAACAAAGTTTTTGTTCGGTAACACCTCCCGATTTGGCCTCGTGTAACTTTTTTCTATCACCAAAAACTAAATCCCTGTACTGAGAGGGATCAGGATTAGAAACTCCGGAGGCCGTGAAACAAACCGGTGTGAAAAGAGCGGCCAATACTGGCGGCCAAAATTTCCGAACACACCCGAAACGAAAATAGACCTTGCCGCTCTTATCGTATCTCGAAAACGGCACATACTATCACGATCAAATTTTCGTGGATGGCTAATGATAGTTCGAGAATAAATAATCAACAAAAATACCTAGATGCACTGCCGTCCAAGGGGTTGAAATAGTCACCCCCCTATCGTATCTCGAAAACGGCACATTCTATCACGACCAAATTTTCGTGGATGGCTAATGATAGTTCGAGAATAAATAATCAACAAAAATACCTAGATGCACTGCCGTCCAAGGGGTTGAAATAGTCACCCCCCTATCGTATCTCGAAAACGGCACATACTATCACGATCAAATTTTCGTGGAAAAACTATTATAGCGTCAGTCTGGTTACTTATAGCCAAAGTTCTTATGCTGCAGCCGCTGCAGGTCCTTAAATATATGGCTTAAATATAGATAGGAGAACCATCTCTATAACTTTTTGAAACTCTGTAATGCCTGGGCGCATTTCACGAAAAGTCTACATTACTTCTTATAATTTTTTGCCGTAAAGTAAGGCACTTACAGTTTGCTGTTGCTTGCACAGTTTAAAATGAAATTTAAACGTTATTCCTAATTATTCTTAAGCTCTGTTTAATAAGTTTTAAATGAAATTTATTATTATGTGTTTTTAGCTTTACGATTGCGTCCAGAATTAGTTCACAGTAAGGCAACAAAGTGAAAATGTTACATTACCTGCGCTGGTAAATGTAATTTTCTTTAGACGTGAAACCATTCAGATCTCAATGAAATCGACAAAATTCAATTATGAACAAATCGTACCGTCGTTTTTGAAAGATACGCGACTTATACTTACGGAGTTTAACATTTGTGTAGGTATTATTCTTGTACTTCATTTCAAAGAAAGATCTCTGACTTGGGAAAAAACTTTACTGCGTAATAAAATGAAAGTAGTTACAGGCTTACAGGTATATGAGAAAATTGTCTTTCAATACTGTCATTTCTTCCTTAAATTGGAGCTTCAAAAGTTGTTTTTCACCTATAGAGTACATCCTTGAGATATAATATAATTTGATGTCTGAGTTTTGCTAAAATTTGATATTTCAGAATACCACTGTAAAATATATACAACAAAAAATGTCTCCGAAATATTTGTCTTGTTTCAGACTTCTTTCGGAAATAGAACGAAATCAGAAAGGAGAATTATTCCAATTTTCTTTGAAGAAGGTTTCCGAAAGGACAGAGATATTTTTTAGTGTTACGATTGCCGGGGCAAGCTCTCGTTAGCGAATTTTACGGGGCGAGCTTTCCTGGGAGACAATCGTCGTGGCGCGTATTTTAGAGCATGCAGATTTGCTTGATGGCGAATTTCCCGGAAGGTGAAAGAGGCCATAAGTTATTAAAAATCATTATATTCCTATTGATTTTATGCACTGTTGTTCATTATAAAATAGTGAGAGGGTTAGATCGGCTGTACACATGACTTCGAGGTGCCTACGCCAGCCTCCCAGATGGTCATTTTTCTTGCTTTTTGGGGTTACATACGCATTACAGTGATCTTGATTCCCTTACTTTTGCTTCAAATGGTTTATAATACAAATCAACTGTATAAAATGTCACTAAATTTCATTTTTCGATAACGTGAATCCGATTTTGATAAAATCGTTTGTGCTTAATGAAATTTCGGTATTTAATACAATGTAATTTTAAAGTGCGATTAGGAAAAAAAGAAGGGCTTGAAAGATCAAATGATGCTAATTATTGCAAGTTAAAAACAGAAGTCCCGTAATCTAATCGATATCAACTTCATTTCTTTTAATTAATTAGGTAATCCTTGAAAGATACTTAAGTAGCTTAAGCTTTCTAACAGAATTCTTTGTTTTGCGCTTTTAATTTGTTTTTGTTTCAATTTACAATAATGTAGGTATTGTTTAAAATAGGTATGACAGTCAAAGTGCCATAAACCCTAAATTAATTTCCCTAACGATATTTTAATTTTTTTTCAATTTTCCCTTAATTTGTACATTTTCCTTCGAAGACTTTTTTGAAAATTCGGCGAAAATAAAACTCTTTCGATGAAACCAGGGTGTGGTAGATTTCGTATGTAGAAAGGACACAAATTAATCCCTCGTGTAGATTTGAACTTTTTAGCCATACAGTGCGTTAATAATAACTCATCTTGCGAAAGTGGAAAGTTGGTTGATAGTAGATGCTATAAATGCATAATTAAAAAGAAAAACTTCATTAATCAAAAGGTTGCGGCATTAATTTTTATTTTATTAAGGATGCAAAATGTCATGTACCTAAACTGCGCGTTTATCGCTCGATCATTTGTATGCGAAAAAGTAGTTGTAGAAAATATCCAGAAACAGAACTTCTTCTGGATATCCAGGTTTCAATTTATATTGTCTAGCTATAAGGCAGAAAAGCCGTATTGTTTTGTACCATAGGAAAACCATCAATTCCAGAAACCCCTATAGGTAATTAAGGTAACGTAAAATTTTTTTATTTGTATAAAAATAACTACCTATCAGTTCTCTTTAAGAAATTGCATTAAATTTTATTGAAAATAATCAGAAAATAATTATGTTTTAACACATTTAGAAGGAATTTTTTTTCTTTTCGTAATTATTTTGGGAATTTAAACGGTAATATTCCTATAAATGAGTTCAATGTTTGTTGACTATAAGGTTCTTTTTATAAAATTGACATTTTTATTGTCATTGCGGGGTTTAAATACTGGTACATTAGGAAATAAACGTAGTCACGATATAGGAATTAGAGTTTTAGTACACGTAGTAACCGTAAGAAAAATTTAAATAAAAATTGTGTGAGAAAATGGAATTTGGATCGATTTCTATTCGTTTTGGTTAGTTTTCGAAAGTTATTTTTCTTTTGTTTATTGAGTCATGCGCTTTAATTTTAATTCTGAAAAGTTATACTTTCAGGATTTTTTCAAAAATTTTATTTTCTTTTAAAATATGCTAAAATATACTTAAAGGATTTCCGTTCGTTAAATATGTATTCATTGTTTAATGTTTTTCTATTTTATGACTAATTATTCCAGTTTTTGTCATAGTTATAATCGAGGTTATAATACATCTCCGCTTCTGCAAAAAATACTTTGTTTTCTGTTTCCGCTTCTGCTTCCATTATAACACTTCCGTTGCCTCACAATATTTGATTGATGACAAATTATTACGGAACGTTGAGAAACAAAAAATAAATATTAATAAATAATAAATTTATACGGAACGTTGAGAACAAAAAATACATATTAGTATGTAACAAGGATGCTAGTTTTCGAGAAGTCCACTCTATAGCAGAACAATTGGACCTTTCATATTGACCTCTATATCTGTCTGAACTGTCCACCTTTTTATTTCCTTGCGCATTCAACATAATATTATACACTAATTACTATAAAGTCGTTGACGTTGTAAAAAACCAACCTAATATCGTTTATTGGTTAATAAAACCAGAACAAAATTATAAAACTTTAAGCTTGCACTAAACATTTACATCCCAATTATGCTTAAGAAAAGCGAAATAAGAAAGATGTGCCGTTTAATAAGCTTAAAATGAATTTTTTTATTATTATCTCAATCGTTACACTCCGTTTCCATGTTATTGGATATCGCAAGTCACGAATTGTATTGCGACCAGAATTAGTCGAACTGTGATCCTTAAAGTGGGGAAATAAAGCTACAAAGTTAAATAAATTGATTAATGAAATAAATTAAGTTCAGAGCAATTTATTCCCGAAAGCCTGAATTGTGTAAACTCAATGATCACTAAACCAATAAATCTTACCATCGTTTTTGATTTGTACTAATACTTGTGAAGCATATCATTTCTTAATTTAATACTTGCATATTATCATTTGAAGGGAGCTTTGCCGCAGAATAAATGGAAGTGTAGATAAACTGAATCAGTTTTGTTTTCGCCTATAAAATCCTTAAGATAATTTCGTTTGTTTTCAAGGATGGACGGTCTGCGGGTGTGAAATCTTGAAGTTCTCTCTCAAAATGCGACACATCGCAAGTCAATTCTTGTCACCTTCATAATATTTTTCTACAGCAATCATTTCCTCTATAGAAACGTTTTGAATTTCATACTATAACCACGTTTGAGGGTACTATGCTAACGCTATCAAATATATTGTCCAAAACTCAATCTGATGGCTTCGTTGTTCATTTCAGATATAGATTCTCCAAACAGACAATGTGGTTTTAAGATATAACCGATCAAGTTGGCTTATTATGATTTTCAAGATTTGCAACCAGACATGACTCTCTGTCCCATTGTACAGGACATCATATTCGTGGAAAATTTATTGGGAAGATCCATCTTCTTTTAAAGTTTTATTAGCTCTAGGCTCGGGATACATTCATGTTACATGCGATTTACCGCAAATTAAACATATTATTTGGACTCGGCAGTGTCGTGATTGATGACCGTATTGTAAGCAACGAAAGCACGCCTTTTTTGCGGATAAAATTTCTGTCCGTTTTTTTAGGGTGAAATGTGGAGCGTAAAATATACCTCAGTTCTTACAAAAGCATTGACTAAACCTGTAGCGGTCGGAGGAATCAAGTGTATATTCTTTGTTTCCTCCTTTCTTGAATCCAACTTGATTTTCAGGAACTGCATTTGGTTGTTTAACCTTAATCTCTTAGTACGACGAAGATCCGCCTGTCTCCGCAGAATTGCACGTATAGTCCTATACAATATGAAGCTGACGAAGATCCACGACGTCATATTTATCATCGTGTTCAGGTATCCATTATATTCTAGTTTCAAAGTGGAATGTCTCTTTTGGTACCCGTCACACTGCTCCTGTTCAGCTATCAAATCTGCTTCGGTGGCCCCTTCATCCTCAAGAAATAACGGGTAGATTTCTTCAGCAAGCCCTCCATTTTATTGCTCAATAGTTAATATTGTACACTTATCTCATTCATGTCGCCTTTATTTATAATTAACCGTTACCTATTTTAGTGAAAACAGATCGCGAAACTTTCCTACTTTTTTTAATTGTTCCAACTTCCATCTTATAGGTATTTATAAATCACTACCTATAGGCGAAGGTCTTCAGTTTAAAACGGCCAGTTTATACGGTAAAGTGACAGAAATCATGTAAATCAACAACACAGAGTCCTGTCACGGTCGCCACTAAATGTTACGTACTCGACTCAAATTACCCGTTTGTCTATAACGTCTGAACAAACAATGTTGGGTTTCTGTAGTCGGCAAACACAAACTAGAAAATATAAATAGGTAAGGTATATTTGAAATTTCGACTCATTTTTGTGTGAGGTGGAAATCAAATTATTTTATGTTTGAGGAACTTATCATTACTCTTGTAATAGAGTTTGTGGATTATAAATAGGCATTAGATTAGAAGAGAGTCTTTGTACGTATTTCTTATATAATCTGTGCCAAGTAAATAGTCTAGCTCTAGAGTGAAGTGCCATATTAATAGGTATATTCCAGTTGGTGACAGAATTTATTCATTCACTCATTATTGACTTACACACTAAAATAATTTTCTGGGCCGCTCCAGTAAAACTTTTATTCATTTTATGCTAATTTATACGCGGGTGCAAATGGTCAACATTACCGTAATCATTATCAAAGAATACAAGGTAAAAGCGTCCAATTACACCATAGTACAAACTTTAATTTTGGCTTACCGATTGCTTTAATTATACAATGAAAATTCATTACCGCCATTTACGAGCATCTAAAACTCGCCAAAGTTTACGCAGCAACCAAAAGGTAATTTAATGAATCTTGAGCGCGGTAAGGGGAGGCTTTTGGGTTTACCCAAATGAAATAGTTATTAACAACAAACATAATTGATCTCCGTAGATGAGAATATAAAGAAACTAATTTCCTGGACAATGAATATTATTTTTACAAAATTACAAGAGAGGTTCTTTCAGTTTTACTATTATAATGGTTTCACGTAAGTAGGGTAATGAAAAAGCGTGCAACTGTGTAATTGGTGTGCCCTCGATTTATTTTTCACTATCTAGATGGCCACAGGTCCGAGTTACGAGGTTACTGAAGCTTATCTTTATTTGTACAATTTTTTATTACGTCTTTGATACTACACGTTGCGCTATTTTAAATAAATGCACTCCTTGGGAACTTTACTAACCTCTAGATTTTCATTAACCTAAATAAATTCGTTTAACATACCTACTTCAATTCAAAATGATACATATTTCATTTTAATAAAAATGTACGTACTGTGCCGAATGTTATTATTTCAAATTGCGAAAAATGCTTTACTCTCTTGCCAACTTCTATCTAATTTGTATCTCGCAATATTGAGCTTCTGAAACGCGTTCCCTTTTCGGCAAACTGTAATAACAATTTAGAATATTTATTGCACAACTATAGTGTTTATCACGAAATGAGAATAGGTTTTCTGCAAAAGTGGTTCTCTTTGGTGTACTTTGGATACCATTCTTGTAAGTGCGGCACAAAAAATTCATAAAGTTTTAGTAAAATCCATATAAGTGTCTACCAAATGAAAAATAAATGTCTACATTTTCTTCGAGCCCTCGGCATATATTATTTCTAAAAGCAAAATCCACGGAATATCTTTTTACAGGTTCTTAAAAAGGATCTAAGAAACGTCGCATTGCACACCCTAACGCAGAATACTCGTGTTCCTTAATAAATATAAGCTTTTAATTTTATTACTATGTAAGCTGTGCTCAGTTTTCATTGAATGAATTTTGCGTTGTTTTTTCTGTAAGTATCCACTTTATTGTCGGGGTTGCTAGTCTACTTTAGTCCAATAAAAAGGCCGTAAGACCTTTAAATTCGTTTAAATTTGATGGTATTTCGATAGTAAACCCCGCAATATCCCTTAAACTAAATTTCATTAAGAAGAGAGATAAGTGGATGTTTATTTTTTGTCAGAAAGAAACGTTTAAATACTACTCTCTGTTACACCAGATTTGATTTAATATTAATTATACTATTTATTAATTGTTTATAGCTGATCTTCTTATTCTAAGGTCATTGTGGTTTGGCAATGCCCATAGACAGACAGACAGATAGAATTTTTACCCTTACCTCACATTACGAGTACATATTATATTAGAGCAAACATTTTTTTTTGCATTTGATACAAAAGAAGATCCCTGCAGAGTAACTGGTTTTATTAACACATTTTTTATTAGAAAAATGGCATTCGAAAGTTCGTCCGTTAATTTTATTTACCATACAGGGTGGCTTATTTGCCGAGATTTTGGAATCGTTTATTTCGCGATGCGGGATTTTCTTTTTCTTTTAATCTTCAAGGGAGATATTTGCCTCAAGAGACATTACTGAGGAGCGCATATCATCAAATGCAAGTTTTAACAATATTTTGTTTAAACTGAGCTCAAAAGCAGATATTGGCCTCAACAGGTCTGAAGAACCGTATAGTAAAAATGTAAGCTTCGAACAGTGTAAGCATTACTTATCATAGAACGTCACAGGGTGTCAAAATTAAGGAGTGGAATTTTCTAGTAAATTGTATGGCTGGAGGAATTGCAAAAATCATTTGATTTCTATAGAGATTTGTCCTCTTAATAGCTTTAGGAAGTTTTCGGATCCAGAAATTCGCAGGAGCCATCTTATCTCAGTAAGGTTTTGTTGTAAAGCTAGTTTGTCGTACCTATTTGAAAGATGCAATTCAGCAGAATTCGGAGCGTGGGTAGTAGCGCCTTAAGCTCGTCCATTTCGGGGTAGTCCCGCCAATCAGATTTGCTCTTCATCAAAAATGGGTACTTCATTACTAGAATCCATATTGAAAAAGGCTAAAAAAAGGTTCATTGTACAAGCACGTGGATAGACAGTTGGTATGGAAGGGGCTCAGGTTCAACCATGTCTATCCAAAACTTGAAACCGCCGCCTTAAACGCTTCGACAAAATGAAACTTGCAGAAACTTCTTTCAAAAATTAGCACAAACGGAATCCAGGCCGGCCTGCAAACTCTTAACAAAACTCGAACTTGAATATCGTTTTTCTTCAAACCAAAAACGTAGTCGGTCACGAAAGGAGCGGAATTCTTCTAACAAGCCGGATCGAAAACTGTATACGACCAAAAACATACTGCTACGGACGGAGAGCACTCCGGCCTCGGAACTGGCAAAAATGCTCTAATAAAGGAACGGCACTCCGGTCTCGAACTTAGCAAAAAAGCGTTTTCTTTTCCGCGTCTATCCTATTTAAAAGGAAATCTCACTTAATTTTCGAAAAACTTAAACAGCCAATAAAACTGGCAAGCAACGAAACAGGGCAATACACGATTTACCGCATGTATACACTTAATTTTTGAAATAAACATATTTCATTCTAACATTTTGGAGGTAGCAGTCTAAATCTTCGAAATACTTCCGTTGTATAGTAGTTTGGTCAGCAAAGCTTACTAGTATCTTAGTGTAAAGAATAGAAACACTATGCTAGTATATACTGTTGCGTAATTTATTTATTTATTTTTCAACAAATTCATTAACTTATTGTTAAATAAGTATATGCAAATATATGTGAAACTGTTCTTACACTTCGGTGTGCATTTAAAAATTATGCAGTAAATATACACTGCTTATTTTTAGCTTTACTGCTCAACATTTCCATTCCCACAATCGGTATAACGGTAATGAATTCAAAAATGTATGTTTGTTAACTATTCAACACCGATATCTACTGAAATCGTGTACACAAGTTTATCGTTGTTCATCAGTCCTCGATCTAGTCCATGTCACTTGAAGAAAATTATTCAAATATCAAACTAAATCACGGTACACCTGGTCTGGTGACTAATTGCATGCTCATTGGATGCCCTAATTAACTTTCAGTTAACTGAAAGTTAATTAGATATCTCTTCCTACCTCTAAAGGAAGAAATTCTGATTTACTGAAAGGAGCTGTATGTACGAGTGTTTCATTACAGAAATATATTTATCTTTCGCAATTTAAACGATGTAAATAACGTAGTTCTTGAAGCTAGATTGAATTGAAAATGAGAAGTAGAAAGATAATGCGTTTTACGTGTCTCACAAGGGCTCCCTTTTAGTTTGCCATTCAGAAGCAAAGTCACGAATTCCACGATTAATTTGATGCATGTTTACGTAATATCGCAGTACAACGCCAAATTGATTAATATTTTAGAGGCAATCCATAACTTTATGGAGTGCAAAAACGTGTAGTATAAATTACCATTGACCCAAAACACTAGACAGATACAAATGATAGATCACAATTAACTTGGCAAATAAGCAGTGTCTATTAATTAGTATCTTTTACGGCAGGGGAATTGAGTATTAATTACTGAGTAACATCTTGTAAACCTGTAGGGGTGTGTTAATGCGTACTAATCGAGCCATGTGGTCCAAATTATAATTTATAATTGGAAGGATTGGGTGTTTGGACAGATGAAAATTATTGTTTTTAGTTCATTGCGTATGTTAACTCATGTTTACATATCGAAAGTTTTTCAATTTGATCTGTCTACTTGCCAAATCAGTTTGTCAGATGCCTATTTCGTCGTATAAATTATTTGCGATTTTTAAAACAAATATCCCCATTTGTATTCAACAAACTGTGTGAAACTTGCCATTCATATGCAGTAACACTCATTTCATAACTATCTGAAATGTTTACTGCCGTTAAAACCCAGCTATATTTATAACCTGAATTTTAAATCAAATATTTTGATGCACACCTTAATTATTGACGAATGACAAATTTGAATATGAATTTATATTCTCCGTTGGTTTCAGATTGGCCTGCGGAATTTGAAATACATCGCTAGAGGATCGACGAGGATAGAAAATTGCCCTAATGTATGTTATGTGGATACAATCAATTGGACCAAAATTGCTAGCCCTTCTCACAGGCTGGATTATTTCGGCAAGAATGAGTACTGCGAGAGCTGCCCTAGCGAGTGTAATGGTAAATATTAGAACTCCCACTGTAAACATCATACATTACCTCCCACTAATATTTACTAGGTTTTCTGAATTGTTAACGAAAAAATATTGGAGGGGATCAAAAAAAGGTCTCAAGTCCTACATTTCATACATTGGAATCGGGTGTCGACCTTTTAAAAACTTCATAGGCACATAACCTTATTCAATTCTCTAGCAAGATCTAACTATCACAATTTTCATTTTTTTTTATTTTATGAAAACTTCAGCTTTAGTCGAATGACACTAGTAAATGAATGCGCCATTTTATTAACTAGTGACACTCAGAAATATGGGATAAATAAATACAAACAAGTTCGATAAAATGAAAGCAGAAAAAGTAAGTTAAAATCGAGGGGTAATTCACCCTTGAAATTAGGTGTACACAAGTACTGAAATCACCTGATATCACCTGAAATCTCCTGAAATCAGTTTGAAATCAGTTCGAAATCGCTTGAAATCAAATTGAAATCTGGCGGTAATCGCTCGAACGAAAACCAACGACACTTTTTTCAATTGAATTTTAAACTTATTACGTACCGTGATTAGTTATGATCAGTATACACCCTTCTTTAAAATTATAAACTGTTTGCTTACGCATCAAATAAAATCAAGGGAACTAGAAAGTCCTTCTGAAGTGCCTACCACACCCTATCCTTTTCTCAATACTTTTTTAGGTCCATACCGCTCTTAAGTGCCTCTTAGGTTTTGGCATATTTCCCCAATATTCATTGTTTTTCTTTAAATTTTCCTCGAGTTCGTCCTCATCTATCCTTCGAATTTCAATTAAATTCCCCAGGCTACATTAAGGATAATCTACCCTTGAATTCTTCCCACACTCATATTCTTCAAATTTTTAGTCAATTAGATCTTCCAGATTCTTTATTTCATTCGAATTCTACCGATCGAATCTTCAACTTTTTAAATTCTTCAGTTTCTTCCAGGTTTGTCGTTTTTAACTTTATGTGTGAGAACAAGCGTACAAGTCGACCTTTTTCATGCGTCTTGCAACGGTATTCGAAATATTCAATGAAATTATTTAAAATAATATTTATCCCAGAATTGAACCGTAAAGAATGCCCTCGGTTTATTTTTTATCAATCAATCGTCAGAAATTCCTACTGAAATTGAAATCTATCTGAGGATCTATTAGTAGTATAAGGTAATTTTCAATAAAATGTCACGAACTAATATACGGCCTGTGTATTTTATGACGATTATATTATACCTATCTTCATATAAGTTTAAGGTTTCGCTATTAAATGTTACGTTCCTTTACGGAATTTTTCAAAGTTACTGGCGCCATTTCGTCGTTACTGAAAGAGAGTGCAATTTTATGGATTTAATATTATATCTTACTGAAATTAGTTGTATTTTTAGACGTCGCTATATCAGTATTTTAAGTCTTGAACCATAAAAAGTAGGATGTGGTGCATTTAGTGTATTGATAACCCAGTTTCCTCTACTGATTTTCGAGTACCAGGCACGTGGTAGTTTCGCCACATTTTTAGCCGCCTCCAACACAAATATGGCTCCGCCAGGAATTTGCAACAATTTTTCTATAGTTAGGCGCATAAATTTATGAATTCGGATTGCGCCCATTACGTCTAAATAAAATAGGAGGCGCTATGAAGATTTTTCTATTTTTAAATTTATCTGTGTCGGTTCCTGATTATTTTCCGATCCGCTTTTTATAATTAGATCAAGGCCTTTGCCGGCGGGCGACGGTTTGTACAATCTTCTTTACGAAAAATGTAAATGTTTGCCCCCAAGATTTACGGTAAATGTCAAAGTCTCGCGCGAATGTGATGCAATCCGGAAAAAAATTTTGGGCGACATAAATCAAAGAGCCTATTTCCATAAAATTTATATCACGTTTTCAAATAACGCTTTGAAACAAGGAAATAAGTATACGTTCCCACCATACATATAAGGCATACAAAGTGTGCTAATTAGCTTGTCAATAACTAAATTAAATCAAGGTTTAAGATAATAATTACAGTCTCATAGTAATTTAATGAAAATTAATTGCAGGCTTGTGTTGGAATGAAAATTACTGTCAAGTGGTGGCGGACGACAATTGTGATAGCGAATGCTACGGATGCAGCGAACCAAGGGATCCTAAACGATGCTACACCTGTCAAAATTATTTAGATGGATCCAAATGCGTTTCCCGATGTCCTAGAAACAAGTAAGATTAATCATTATTTTCAATTTAATTTCAATTTGTAATTTTGATATGGTGATGAAATAGCATATTGAGAAAGATCAAATTTAACTCTTTTGTTGCAATTTAGCCTGTTCGACAGGCATTAATAGAATAGTTCATTACCCGCATCCGTACGCATTCTTTTATTCCGCACATCAGTATTATGTAAATAGATCATAATTAAGCATTAAGCCGTAACGGTTGCGCAAAATTCTTACTTGCTGAATTTATAACAAAACTTAGTTATCAAACCACCACCGAACTTTCCTGACAAGTTTTAGCCCCAAGGGATTTTCCGAAAATGTACTTTTCCTAAATTGAGCTATTTATGAAGTACCTATCATTTTTTTTCTGTTTTAGGCTATCCATTTCGGTTTTTAGTTTACAACAATCTTCAGGCCTTAGCGTCGTAGTTTTAAAAAGGTTTACAAAAGGTTACATAAGTGCTATGGAGATGATACATTTTAGCTGGTATTCGGTGATGTTTTTTTTACAAAAGGTTGAGGTGTTGAGCTGAATTGGCGTGTCTTATACATATATATTTAAAAGGATCTCCCTATCCGCTCCCCATTTTATATTGCCCAGACATTTAATAATATTTAAAACCTTTCGGCATTTGGGTTACCGTGCTCTCAATGTGATCCTTCCATGACATTGATTGATTGATCCAATGCCAATTCAATTCTCTCTCCTTCGCTTACTGTCCAATGATTTTCTTCGGTCTCCCCGTATGACATTGAGATGATACAAGGGTAGTAAAAACAAATCGATTCGATTTAGGCACCAAAAGAAATACAAACAAATGGCAAAAATAAAAATTATTTCCACAATGGGATAGAGTAACACACAAATATTCACAATACTACCCCAAATATTCTGAATTACGAATAACTTACGTTACACAAAAATCTTGATAACTTCAATATACAATTGAAATTCCCCAGTTTAACAAACCCCAATCAAGAATAATCGATTACATTGATGACTGCATTTTAAAGCAAGTTTCCCCAAATAAACGATATTCGGGACAAAAATTCTCAAGTATAGGGCCAAGTACAAGTAAAACCTGTAAAGCAACTCTCACCTTGCATAAGATATACGTCGACGTCAAGAAGTGGGCTCAGTCCTTGCATCGAAAACCTGCAAATAAATCAAAATAAAACCTCCCAAGCGACAAGCTGCAGAGCTCGGTATATACTAGTGCCTGAAGGGCCTCGATCTACTCGTAATCTGCTTCTATAACAGGTACGGTACCTACTTAATCGGCCAACCACTTCAGAAGGAAGTGGAGGGCCACAATAATATTCGTGTTCCAAACTCGATCATAACTTAACTGAGATGGCAAAGATACTAAAGTAGGTACTAATCTTAACAACTTACTTGAATGTAATAATAGCATATAACCCAGAAGGACAAAACACTTATGAATTTATACGCTAAAGAGTTACGAAAGTTGTCTCTTTGTTGAGGATCGATCTCTGATATCAAATCTCGTTCAACGGATGTTGACCTGTCAAGGACGTACAGATAAATGGTGAGTTTAATCCAAGGTTACCAAAATTCGTATCTCGAACCAGAAATCGTATGTAACGTAACGTATCCGGTATTTAAACTGGTTCTTACAGTTAAGATTAAAATTATAGCCGAAACTAAAGAACGTTGCACTTTAATTACGCGAAATGCAAATGGCGGTACTTACGATAAGAGAGAAAACGCAATTAAAATCCTCATTATTGGAGTCCTAATCCGTCCTAATTACAACTTAATCTTGAATTTAATGAATTCAATCGCCCGAGAATAATAAATATTGATGATAGCATATTCAATGCTTTCTAACCAACCCTTCCACCTGTTTTAGTAAAACGAAGTATAACTGGATATGGAAAATGAAAGTGGACAATCTACAACCACCACGAGATAATACTGCGTTGTTAAAAGTCCAACAATACAGTGAGTCATCTATTTAAAAGTTACGAGGATCTTTCCACAAGTAAATATACCGTGAACAATAACTATGCTTGTAATGGAGAAAATAAACCGTTACATCTTATCTATCTCTCTTTTCGGTCACATTATGCATTTCCATTCTTCTTCTTTTTTCGATCTTTCATTTCCTCTATTCTCGTTTCCACATCTGAACCTCGCTACTCTCTCTCTCTCTCTGTCTTATATCTTTATCTTGTCAACTTCTTCTTTCCTCCTCTTCGTCTTCTTCTCTGCCCGATCTCTTCCGCTTTCTTCTATTACTTCCCCTCTGCATTCTTCCTCTTCCTGGTGCTTGCTCTTATTCCTTTCCTTTTTAAAATTCTCTGCTCTTTTTTAATTCCTTGTTAATTTAACATGAGGCAATTTATTACCGAAATCTAATAGCAATTCTTCCTCTCTGTTGCTTTACTGATCCCATGCTGTTTATCCCTATTTTCCTTTCCCATCGATACACTCACAATTATTCCTATTCTAGCGTTTCCATTTCTTCTCAATAGAATCAGATCATAACCACTTCCTTCTGTCATCACATTTTCTATTTTCTTTCTAAAATCGTCATCACTTAAATTCCTTTTCTCTCCTGCCTGCCTTCTGGTCGATTTCTTTTCACCATTCTTTAATTCCCCCTTTTATTATAATACCTCATGCTCTTTCCTTGCGTTTAATATTCTTCTTCGTAAATGGGGTTTTGCATGTGAACTCTTTCGGCATGCTATTTTTCATTTTTTCCTATTTTTTCTCTTTGGGTTCCATGTTTCCACCTTGTATTCTGTTACAAAATTTAAGAAATGTTCCTATTTTCATGTTTCCCTGGAAATCAACTCGTTATCTTGCCTCCCTTTTTTCTTCCTGTTCATCAGTCCTCCATTTTACCTTTTCCAATGCACTTCCCTCTTTATTTGCCATTTTATTACTTCCACTTCATCTTCTTCTGTTTCATGTAAGACCTATCACCTAAGACCATCCTCGTCTTGAGTGTTAAGAGTCAATTACGCATGGAGTCAATCTCAACTAGTGTCAACTTCCCTTTTTTGGACAAATTAGTTCGTGGTTGACACGTGGCCCAAACCTAAGAGGAAAAAACAATGTCATCATAGTGTACCAGTAATTTCGAGCATTATGGCACTTTAAAGTGTAAGTCGACAATTAAAAGAGACCTCAGGTCAACCATTTCAATATATCACCTTGACTTGATTGCCCCATTACTAAGTTATTTCTATAACTCATATTTAATTAATAGTGTCAGAATATTTACTCGAGACGTAGTAGTAATGGCCGAATTACGTCTTCATTCTGTTAATCAACCATGATTGAAAGAAACATTTCGGTAATCAATTATTCATGCGATTCATAAAAATCAATCTTATAACAGACGGATTACATTACATAAACTAGGCGGCTTCTGTTTTAAAGTGTTCAAATCTTACAATCCATCTTTTTGTTGCAGAATCTTGCATTCTGCAGTTGGTTACTGTGTAACCGAGGCAGAATGTCCCACGGTCCTCAATGGCACGTGGTGGGTCTTCCAAGGGGAGTGCGTCAATAGCTGTCCACCGTACTACCAGCAAGTTTCGGCCGAGGAGGGTTGGTGTTCGTATTGCGGAAATAAGTGCGTCAAATCGTGCGACGGAATCTTGGTTGATACAATAGAAGCGGCGCAGAAGTTGGTGGGATGCACGCACATCTCCAGTTCGCTTTCGATTAGAGTGTTTTCGAAAAGTGCCGCCGATGAGTTGGAAGAATCTTTGGGGATGATTGAGGAGATCGACGGGTACTTGAAGGTGTACCGCTCCTATCCGCTTACGAGTTTGAATTTTTTAAAGAAATTGCGCGTTATTCACGGCAAAGAGTTAGATAACGCAAGGCACTCGCTTATTGTGTTCGAAAATCAACATCTGCACGAGTTGTGGGATTGGGACAATTTCACATTAACCATCAAGCAAGGCACGATCTCCTTCCATTACAATCCAATGTTATGCTTGAAAGAGATAGAACGCCTTCGTGTCGTGACTGGAATCGAGTTTTCATCAATTGACGTATCAACCTTCTCCAACGGAGATAAAACGGCTTGCAATTATCTTAATCTCAACCTCTCAGTTACACATGTCAATTCCAGAACCATTATACTCAATTGGAATGCGTTTGCAGTTGGTGCTAATGAGACAGTTGTTGGATATCTGCTATATTACATCGAGGATCCCATGGGAAATATGACGATCTATGATGAAAGCGACGATTGCGGCGTTTACGGATGGGATAGCGTATTCGTTTCGAATAACTCTAAGGAAATCGGCGACTTATTACCGTTCACCCAATACGCGTATTACATCAAAACATACACATCACCCCCTTCCATTGGGGGACAAACGGAAATTCGGTACTTTACGACACTTTCCGACGACCCATCGATTCCACTCAACATTAAAGGCGATGCAATAAGCAGTGATGGAATACTGCTAACTTGGGTTCGTCCCGAACACACGAATGGAATTTTAAATTTTTATCATTTAACTGTCATTGCTCAAGAGGATGATTATGGCGTTGCACTGCAAAGAGATTTCTGCCATCATCCCCACGTCACCTTCTATACCGACCATAAATCCGAAAAAGTGACGAACTTATGGACGAATTCTAGCGCTAACGCGACCTGTTGTAATAAAGAAAATAAATACGTGGATATCTTTGAAGACGTTTGTAGTTTAGTAGACGCACATGATTCCCCATTTGGAGGTAGCTGTGGAAAACACGATCAGTTACTTACCGACGCGAACGACGATCGGGAAGTTGTAAAAATTGACCCCAACGTCACGAATTATCTTGTACAGCGTCTGCACCATTTCACGAGTTACATATTCTACTTGAAAGCCTGCAATAACGAATCACAGTGTAGTGCTTCGGTAATGGCATCGAATAGGACGTTTAAAAAAATCGACGCCGATTATATTCCATCGGGACTTACCGCCGAAGTATTGAAATCGGATACCGTGTTCAAATGGCCAGAGCCCGAGGAGCCAAATTCCATTATTGTAGCCTATCAGCTTCAGTACAAACGCGTCGATTTAGAGAATTCGAAGAACGTAACGGAGTGCATTAATCATTCTTCAGTGCGTGGTGGAAGATATGTTATACAGCATCTTCCCCCAGGTCAATACGCGGTTAGGGTGAAACCAATTTCGCTTGCGGGTGAGGGGAAATATAGTGAATCGGTGAGGTTTGTGATTGAACTCCCCGACAACGACGTCTCGCCTGTTGCAATAGTGGTGCCGGTCGCTTTAGTAACGTTCTGCATTTTTGGCGCAATATACTATTTCTATTATTATAAACGAAAACGTAGGTTAAATAGCCTGCATTTAATCACGAATGTTAATCCGGACTATGCGGGTCCGATTTATATCGAAGACGAGTGGGAGATCGACAGGATTGACATTGAAATCATGAAGGAATTAGGGCACGGTACTTTCGGTATGGTATACAGTGGGTTCATCAAGTCAAAAAACATGCCTTGCGCGGTCAAAACTGCGAATTCGTACACAGATTATGATGATAAAATGACATTTTTAAATGAGGCATCCGTGATGAAGTCATTTAGTGACGCTCACCATGTAGTAAAACTTCTAGGTGTTGTTTCGAAAGGTCAACCGCCGTTCGTTGTTATGGAGCTGATGACGCGAGGCGATTTAAAATCGTTTCTGCGGAGATCTCGTGATTCCTCTAGTAGCTTAACTTGTGCTGAAATGTACAGAATGGCAGCTGAGATTGCGGACGGTATGCTGTATTTAGCGGCGAAGAAATTCGTCCATAGAGACTTAGCGGCTCGTAACTGCATGGTGGCAGCAGACTTTACTGTGAAAATTGGCGACTTTGGTATGACCAGAGATATTTATGAGACTGATTACTATAGAAAAGAAACTAGAGGCCTAATGCCTGTTAGGTGGATGTCTCCCGAAAGTTTAGCTGATGGGGTTTTCACATCTGACTCTGATATTTGGAGTTATGGCGTAGTACTATGGGAAATGGCCACGTTAGCGGAACAACCGTACCAAGGTCTTGCAAACGAACAAGTTTTACAATTTGTGATTGCGCAAGGAACGTTGGAGCGCCCACATGAGTGTCCTGATTTGTTGTATGAAATAATGGACGCATGTTGGAAATGGAAACCTATTCATCGGCCTCTTTTTAAAGACATAGTCGAAAAATTAGAACAAAATATTGGGCAGAATTTTAGATTAGTTTCCTTTTTCCATAGCTCAGAAGGGGAAGAGTATAGACTACATTGTAAAGACCGAGTTTATAATCCACCAGCCCTAACAGTTCCTCTTGGTAAGAGTACGGCGATTCATTGGAAGACATCTCACGATGATGTTAGCATTTATTCAATGGACTCTCAATCTAGTAATCCGACGCCACTGTTATCATCATTTGAAAACCAAAGTAGAAATATGCCCTCTGGCAGTAGTTACCGGTAGTTTAGGTATAGGTACTCTCATAAAATGTTACATGTGAGATGCAATGAACGTTCAATACATGAATGTATTAACTAAATGTGATATTCCCGTAGTCATTAATGTTATGTTCTGTTACATTTTTTGCATTTGTTTTTTATTATTATTTGAGGGCCGCAGAGAACTGTAGTGATTTAAGCCCTCAAGCAGCAATTAGACCAACGTGACTAGAAGTAATCAAAGTGGACCAAAACGGGAAGTTTATTTGAACGGAATGGATAAAATTCAAGAGTACAAATAGTAGTTGGTTAAAATGGTGCTTGAAAGTTGTCTGTTAAGGTACAATTTGCGGAAAAATTGTTTTACACCTACTACCTACTTCAATGTGATTTGTAGTATAGAGTAATTCATGTTGCCTTATATACACGATATATATAAAAACAAGGAAAAGTCTTAAATGGCCAGATGGGTTACGCAGTTGTATTCCTAGTCTTCTTTATTATTATAAGAAGCAACTGCATTACAAATTAGTATTCCTTCCATATCAATATCTAGGTTAATAAATTAAACAAAAAGCTTTCATTTTTGTAAATGTTATATTTGTAAAAATAAAATTATATTTTTCATATGGAATTTACTGTACTTATTTTAGAGCATTTATTTTCAAAGGTATAACATGCTATATACCAAATCACATAGTCCTCCCATATTTGCCCCTTTTAGATTCAGAAATTTTACCATATAAGTTATGTCACATGTTGCATATACCTATATAGGTAGGTATGTATAATATTGTACCACCTGCACCTTGTTCAACTACCTTCCCATATGAGAATAAAGTTTTCAATCTCGTTTGAGGCAGTAAGGATCTCCAATGTAATTATTGTAGGGTGTTACCAAGTCTAGTTGGAGGTAACCTCCTTCCTCCTCATCCTGCTTGTATCGTTTAATTTTATTACGAACTAACTTAATTACAAACAGGTGTATTTTTCGAAACCCATTCTTAGAGAATTAAAATCTGTTTGAATGTAGCCTCTTTTCTGGTTATCTTTATTCTAAATTAAATTTTATAGGTTCATAAAGACGCACGATGTTGTTTGGTGAGATTAGACAACATAAAGTTTTATTTAAAAATAATCCACGCGCAAGTTCGCTAAAATTGTGACTCGGGAAAACCGAGCTACTTTGATCAATGTTGAGGAATCGTTAAAGAAATAAATTAAAACAGAGTAGGAATCAAATGCGTTTCTGGAGCTGCGCAAAAGGAAATTATACTTGACATCGGCAACGAAATAATTAAGTCAAAAAGTATTTTTGGGAAATCAATTCTATCAATTTCGATCCGGTTTCTAGTTTAGGGAATTTGAGTTCTCAGTTTTCGCCGAATGAGTTCAATAATCTCTTCTTTTGGACCATTCTTGCAAAATGTATAAGGTTTTAAGACTTCCCAATATATAACAAACTTACCGAGTCTGCGAGAATTTAAAAAGGCGGCGAAGAACTGTTAGAAATAGAGCGGTAAACCTTCGAAGAATTTCTTAATTAAAAAGTGTTAATTATGACAAGAAGTTACCTTCCTATACTATAAGTTATAACATATTCTGCAAATAAATAAATAATAATAATAATGCTCTTTATTTTGCAAACAATGCTAACATTACACTGTATAGCAAAAGGTGTCAAAGAAAATTTAAGCAGGTTAAAAGCAAAATTCTTCCAATGTATACGGTTCTATGTTTAGTATTAAGTCTTTCAGTGCTCGCTTAAATTGATTCAAGTTCATGCCATGAAATGAGAGAGGGAGTTTGTTATGTAATTTAATACAAACGTATTGACAGCCTTTCTCTGTTGCCGTTAGTCTGTGTGGTGGATAATTATATAAAGCTCCGTTTCATGATTGTGACCTATCTTGAATTTTGCAAACATGCTTCTGTTCTTGTACATAAAGGTACACGCTTCGTATATGTATAATCCTACTAATGTAAATATTCTATGCCTTTTAAACACACCCCTACACGATTCATTATGCCTCATATTGTAAAGTAACCTGATCGCCCTTTTCTGTATTTTGAAGATTCTTCTATGTTCCAGACTCTGACACCAAAATGTTATCCCGAATTTTAGCCTGCCTTCAAAGTTAGCATAATATATCATCTTCAGTGTGCTGACATTTAGGTACTGCTTCATTACCCTCATCGAGTACACCACCGAATTAAGTTTTGAACTTAACTGTTGGATATGCTTAGTCCATTTCAGATTATCTTGGAAGGTGAACTTGGTATGATTTGAAAGTGGTAGATAATCGTTACCGACAATAATGCTGTCCGGTATTACCATGTCCGCATATGACTGACCCAGTTTGAAAAGAACACACCTTGTTTTATTCTTATTTAGTAATAGTTTATTATTGATGAAATATTGTTCTACTTTTTCCATTGCACATTCCGCCTTATACTCGAGTTCCTCATGCTTGATGCTTATATGAGTGTAGTACGATGTTGGTATCGTCAGCGTAATTAATTATACTTCCAATGCCATTGACAGATTTATTTATGTCGTTTATGAGGATGGTGAACCTGCAAGGGCCCAATTAATATTATTAAATATTAAAACTATTAAATATTAAAACGAGTCTTAACAAGCGGTTTTCCAATTGTAACTTTTTTTTAAGCGAAAATAATCGTTTCTCTTTGCATTGTCGAAAACCATGGCGTCGTTTCAAACAATCAAAACAGCTGTTCTTGTTTTGAGTTATCTTTCGATGTTCATACAAAGACATGGACCGAGCTTTCCTGCAGGGAACCATCTCTGCGATTAAATATTCCAATTTGTTTTCGGTAGCTATTTGGGCGTCGCGATCTATTTTCTAAAATTTGCTCCAGAACCGTAACCACGCACGGGTGGAACTTTACCAAGTTAATAAGCGGTAGTTTGATTTTCTTGGCTGTAACCGGTTGTTGTCGATCCTCTAGGAGTAGATTGAACTGACGCGGGACTAAGTGGACTAAGAAGTTGCAATGTCTCTTCTACCGCGTATAGAAATATACGGGTGTACTTCTGTGCTTTATCCATATTGTCTACCGTTAAACTACCTGCATAATTTCTTCATCAGCTGAAATTAGGCAATGCATTCCCTCAGTTGTCCTCACTGACGTCTCATATCTCTCCTGTAACAATTGCCAACATATTCTCACCTCAACTATTTTAGTGGTTATAATATTGCCAGCCTAAAGAACCTCTAACACTTTGTACGCTTTCATAAACGCCTGCCGGGAAGATGCACGAAGTTTTTTAAGCTGTTCCACATCCAGAACAAAACTCACGAACAAAAGTCCCGTCACGGTCGCCAAACTGGGCGCACCAATGTGAATCTTTATACCGGTATACACAGGCATGTTTTGAACAGTGAAAATAAAACCAATTTAAGGATCTGTTTCTGTTTTGGCAACTTTTTTCAAACGTAATGAGGAGTAATAAATCTGAATGACGAGGATGGTGATACCGAAAATAACGACTTTGATGACGATAAAGACATCGAGAATGATATAGATACTTACAGTAGACTTTTAGTGATCCGGCAGGTATCGGACCGGGGTACTGCCGAATCAGTGAAAATGTCCGATTACCAATAAAACGCTTAAAACGTACAAAACAGGTGTTGTATTGTGCAAACACAACGAATAAAAGGTTCCAAATTAAAAAATGAAAAATAAACATAGTTTCAATAACGTATCTCAACTTGAATCCCACACCACGCCCGTCAAAGTGCACCGGATTACCGAAATTCTGGGCTGGCGCAGTGCCGGATTATAGAGAGTCTACTGTATGCAAGCTGAGTATGAGCATACTATTTCTTAACCGTGCATTTGTGTCGCTTTAGTATAAGAATAATCGGGCGCAACGTGTAGTCTTGCAGTGCACGACTCTCTACCCAGAATCGCTCCGGCTTTTTCTACTGTCCCGTACCCTCTGACAATCCATTAATTTCGGGACCTTTAATAATTTTTCATCGGTGATTGTTGGAATCTGAACCTTCACAGGATTTTGAAATCTTGCACTCTTCTTGTGATTATAATCCTTAGGGCCATTTTAAGAGTTTTTAGAATCTTCATACTATCGTATTAGAATCCTCAGTTAAACGATTTCTAGAACCTTTACAACCTTCAGAACGTTAAGAACCGTTGGAATCATTATAATTTTACGAGTATTGGTAGAATCCTGAAACTTGTCTTAGGACCTTGTAGGCATTTTCTCCCTAAGCCCGTCTAGTCATATTAGAGCCTTCTTAGTATTTTAGGATCATCTACTAGGAATGTTCTTAATATCTTTATAGAATAGGTTTTTAAATCCTTTTTTAGAATCTTTGAAACTTTTATAGACTCTATAATCTATATAATTTTTAGAATCTTCTTACAAACTTGTTGGGATAATTTTAGAGTTCTCTTAGAACTCTCTTAGAATACAGGTAGAATGCTGGAATTCGCGTTCGAATCAGGTACCGTCCAAGTCGAAGCTATTTTCTGATTTTGAACATCGCGATCTCGGAAGAAGAAGAAGAAATATAACAAGAATAGCAGTTTTGCTAGCCAAATTTAATGCGGCTACTTCTTAATAGAACAAAACTAAAACCAATATTATATAAAACGGTAAGTACAATGTTGGAAAAAATCCTGCTCCTATAAATTTAGGTGTTCCCAAACTAAATTGTCTGTAACTTTACCATAGTTCAAGCTGTTTAACTGGGTTGGTAGATTTCGGTAGGTATAGTAATGATTACAACAATTGTTCTCATGGTAATTTCTATCAACCTGGTAAAATCAATTGCATTGCGGACAAGCCTTGAAGATAACCATAAACAATACTTACTTGAACTGTCAAACTGCCCAAAATAGATGTAACATGTAATGATTATCTTAGGAAATATGTATATGGATCAACTATTTCCTACATACCTACGTTTAGTTATTTAACTACACTTTTAATCTAAATTTATCACAGATTCGCACTCTTTTGTATAGTTAATGGGTAAATACGGCATAAGTATTTCTTGGAACTTGCTAAACTCGCACATATATCCACATTCCGGAATAAATTGGGCTTCCGGTTCGTCAAACACATCTTTCAAATAAAATACCTAAAAAGTCAATAATTAGAGCAGTACAATTCAAAGCAATTCAACGCAACCTTCACAAAGTAGGCAAGTGTCGATGGCTCCTGATGTAGCTCGATACAGACGGCCGCGTTAAAATTAGGAAAATGAAGTTTATTGTACAAATTCAGTGAAGCGAGTGTGTTAACAATGTTGTAATCGTGACCAGAATATAAGAATATTTTTCTTCCTGGAGGGTTTAGTGTGTTCTGAATTTTGTCCTTCATATGTTCCATAACCTTTGATAACATTCGACCTGCAGGATTCATTTTTATTACGTGAGGGATGCAACGTCACCGTTACCTCCAGCGAGCCTCTTCATTAAGGTGTTTTTGTTCTCAAAATAACATTGCATAATGGCAATGTGGCGTAAATCGGAGAATGATTCAACAGCCCAATCTGGTAGAGTTGCATTCATTGTCTGTTCAACATGAATTAATTGATGCAAAAGAAATATATCCCGCATAGTATTGTATGCTTTGCCTGTTTTATGTGTGGCCAACTCGAACACGTGCTTGTATTGTTGTTTTAGTTCCTCCGCCTCTTGTGATTCCAAAACTCTTGTCATTTCACGAAGGTAAGTTGGACAATAGTAAATTGGCTTCCATAGATCCTTTTAAAAACATTAATGTACAGAGTTAACGATGGTAATGGTAAGCATACGTAATCGCCTTGGTCAAGCGAAAGGGGAATCGGAATCCAATTCAATTTTTCATTCCACTTATCTCTCTTAGATGGAGGAAACAAACCAGCGAGTAGTAACATAGCGGTCATCTTTGTCCTTTCGATGTTTGTTGACTGTATGAATGCCGCGTTACTTTCGAAATCTTCTCCCAAAAAGTCATTGTACCTGTTACGAAGAACTTTACCAAGTTGATAAGATCTTAGTTTGCCTGCCTGAAATTACAACGGCAACAAGTAAATTACAGAGTTTATAAAAAACCCTCACGTTTGTTAGCTGACCAAATCCGATATGTTTGTATGATTCGTAGCGTTCATGGTTGGGGTATAGCTCGTGTTCATCTGGTATTCTACTACCGTGACGGAAAAACTATACAAAAAATTGTAAGCAAACTGTGAAAAAATTACCAAACAATATCTTACCACATGCACCAGTTTTAGCGTGGAATTTTGGGGTAAAGTGCAAACAAAAACTACGTTCAGCAAAACCAGTAAAATTCTCATCTTACGAGAAGGTTTGGCACACGTGTGGATACGAGTACGTTATAGCTACTTCCTTGTATAAGAGATTGGGAAGAAAGCATAACAACATCATGTCACAGTGTAAAGGTCTTGTATATACATTATTAATCAACAATTTTAGATTACGTATAAATTTTGAAATCAGAACCGATAATGGATTGCATCTCTTCGCTTTCAGTAAATTCTAACTTAATTTGAATTCCTGTATATTTGTTCAAATTGTTTTTATAGTCATGAATGTTTCCATAATATGAAAAAACTAGTAAAATTGCTTAGCAATCTGTATCTGACAATAGGCAATTCAAATACAACGCTGAATTGAAACCAAAAGGTTTGTTTGTAAAGAGGTACAAATAATCACAGCTTTAAACAGCCATCACATTTTGACCAGCAGTTCTGTTGGTTCTAGGAGTTGAAGATTGAAGGTAAAGGTAATTGATTTAGTTTCTGGAGTTGTACTTCAGCCACCGTTACCGTAAACAAAGGCTGTAATTAATTCGTCATTTCCAACCGTTCCCGTCAAGATTTCAATTATCTTTGTTGTGTTCGAAAGCTCGTGTGATTTAGAGGACGAGGGCAAATTAATATTTTAGAATTTCAGCTTCGTTAAGTCATTATTAGCATAAAAAAATCCGACAAATTAAGTAAGTGCGATTAATAGTAGGTGCCCCCGCCCCGATTTTATATGATTAAAAGCCGAGAAATTAATTAATTAGAAAAGTTTTAATTTTGAACGTTTTCGTATTTGGTACGCTGACTGGTTGGACTTTCCTACGTTCCCTCTCCGTATTTTGAAAAATTTATATAAGATAAACGCTTAGTTCAGAGAGGATCCTTTGCCTTTTGCATCTTCGCAAGTTACGTTATTAAGATATCATAATTTTGAGCTTTTCCGTAAATTAACAACCGTACCGTACCTATTTAAACTATCGATCTCTTGCATTTTGCACTTTCGCACGTGACGTTTGTAAGTAGGTACTGTAATTCTGTTCCGTAAATTTATTTTGTCACCGTACTGTATTTAAATCTTTCATTGTACATTCTTTTTTTGCACTTTGAAGTATAATCAATATCTCTTACAACAAATCAGAATGACGAAGACAATTTGGTTTTTTTTTAATCGGTGATTGTAGCTAGTTCTGTAAATGTAACAAAAATCTGAATTCTTAGTAGCGCGGCGTAAATCATAAATTTATTCAAATCTTTAAGATTTACAGAAGTTGCATTTTTTTATTGCTTGCACTTTACTATTTACAATAATACAAAGCTTTATTTATATTAGAAGCCATATAAAAATCACTGTAAAGCTTCTGACAATTCTGAATTTAATGCAGACGTAAAAAATAGCAAGGTCTGTCGTCGCAGTCGTTATCATAGAAACAGCATTGCCATATGTTGTGAACGTCATTTTAAATCGTGCTCCGCGTCCCATTTGAAATTAACATATGTCATTAGAATGTATAATCATCTGTTTCACACTTTCGGTTAAAGTGGTCTCTTTATCTACTCTCACGGTTAAAGAGCAACATAGCTCATTCAAACTTATTAAAATGCCAATTGAATTTGTTTTTTTAATCTATGTCTAT
The DNA here is from genome assembly GCF_008802855.1 of Photinus pyralis. Lineage (NCBI taxonomy): Eukaryota > Metazoa > Arthropoda > Insecta > Coleoptera > Lampyridae > Photinus > Photinus pyralis. The sequence goes on from NW_022170511.1 coordinate 31,347,374, forward strand.
TATACTTTATGGGCACTTTGCGTTTAATAATAATTAATCCTCTTTCTGTATCGATGATTGATTGGTTAGAACTTCGATGAAAATTTGAAAAATGTTAAATTCTATACCATATTCATTAGAACACCTTTTGGATTAGAGTCCAGAGTATACTTCCTCAAACCTAACTATGAACATAGTGTAAATAGAAGAATAGAACACTATCTTATGAAGTAACCACATGAAATTTGAATACAGGAATGTACACTGAATGAAAGCATTTTCACAAAGTTGAAAATTGAAACTACTTACGTGTTCAGCTGGCTGGCGGTAGGTGGCGGAAATTTCACAAATCAATACTTTGATTCAAACGTTACTTTATTTGCAGGTACTTTTCACTTTAGTTCTACGTATGTGTACATTGACTATTACTTACAACTGTTTATATAAAAATAATAAACCATTTCGTTAAACTAACAAAGCGAAATCTAGGCGTAGTTTACAGTATTTAATCACTATCAGGTATCAGCTTATCACAGCGAAAGAGAAAGATAACTGTAAACGCTGAAAGATTTCCTTCTAAAATTAATGAGAGATTTCTTCAATAACAAGAACACTTGGAGATTCGTGCTTGGAGCCATTCAACTCGGTATCGTGAGCGTATGGAGATGGCTCCGCGTGCTCTTCATCAGGAAGGTGCCACGAGAGAGCGTCGTCGTATCTATTTTCTGGACTTATACGCGTTACAACTGGTGAGAGTATAATGAATCCTAGAATCATTAAACTGGCGTTAGTATCTACATTTGAGGCACATTTTCAAAATACAAATGAACAAAGTGCATGCCATCTAAAAGCCTGGACTGCTCTAAATAATGCCTAAGAAATCTAATGTATAGGTACCGCAGTTTCAGAAGTGATTGAGAACTTTTGAAGGGGTTGTACTTTAAAAATGGGGCCGAACTTTACTTCCTGAAGTGGAAGTTTATCATCGTCCGGTATCCTCCAATACAATACATCTAGAAAATCGTCTTTTCGTCTCAATGGTGATGTGATGTCTTCGGTTAATATGTGGCCTGTATTGTTTAAGTCTGATTTAAGTTTACGCTTAAAGGTTAGTATTAATTGCGAAGTTACCTGTAATAACTCCGGCGATTATGGCGATTAGCAGAGTTACCACGACTGCCAGAAGTTGGTAGCCCGCTTGTACTGAAGCCGATCGGCCATCGCCGATAATTGGACTGCCCACTTCTGGGGTGTGTTGGGCTGTTGTTGGGGCACGAGCCGGCCAAATCTCGTACAAGCCATGGTGGTAGGTATCTTCTGTAGCAATGCTGGCCATTAGAGCGCCGATCAATCCTGCCAGTACCCCTGGCATTCCGTGCAGATTGTGCACCCCGCACGTGTCGTGAATGTTCAGTTTACTATTAATTAATGGCTGAAATTGGATTACTTAGAACAAGTCGGGGCTTTGTGAATTGTGAGTGTTACCGTCAATTTAGCATACCCTAGCACAGAGAGCGCACCGGCCACAATTCCGATTATCACAGCACCGTAAGGTTGCACCATCATGTTGGCTGCCGTTCCGACAGCAACACCACCTGCTAATGTGGAATTTTGTATGTGAACCATGTCGAATTTGTGGCCCGGTGTGAAAATTGCTGAAACGGCAAAAGCCGTGACGCAACAAGACGCTAACGCTAAATATGTGTTGATGACCGCTCTGTGCCTGTCGTCTCCTTCAACTTCACCTGCGTTGAAACTTGGCCAGAACATCCACAGAAAGATGGTTCCTATAAAACCATTTTTTTAAAGTCCCAGTGTCAAAAGTTTGGGTTGGAAATTGTATTGAATGATTATCAAACTACTCTGGACGTAAGCAACGCTCTGTTAAAATGTGAGCTCAATTATCAAGAAATAGGGAGAGGAAATCTAGCCGTGTTTCGCCGCCTCCTCAACGCAATTATAGCAACTAAATGAGTCTACTCAAATTTAGACATAGTCACGCAATTATTTGAAAAGATTCTGCAGGGGTTCCATCAAATGTCAATTCCCATGAACTGTACTTTTAAATTTTGATTTATGCTCTTAACGTTTGTTGCAATATATGGCTTAAAAATGTTGCTGAATCCCAAAAACACGGGTCGTTTTATTGCTCCACCCGGTATACATCGCGACGAAAATTCTGGAAAATACCTGCCGATATCTGTGTAAAAAGAAATGCATCTTCAAAGAGGCTTTCAAACGTCTTGGTAGCTTCGGATTTCGTCCACTAGATGCTGCGGTGTAACATAATCATAATTAATTAATTAATTAATTCGAATTTTTAATATAACTTGGCGGGCCGTATGAAGTTTTTACTATGAATTATGTTAGCGAGCCGAACAAAACTTATCGGCAGGCCGGATCAGGCCCGCGGGCCGTGGGTTGAAGGTTGCCTGCTCTAAAACGTATAGTTTTCAGCATAGAAAAAGATAGGAAGTATAGGTAAACTGCGCATATACGCACGTTATGCACTTTTAGTATTCCGTTCTCGATATACATCAAGAAATGAAGAGTGTTTATGAGGTTGCACGGTGCCAAACTCAAACTTAAACAAAGAAGCGCAACCTTTTTCAAAAAGAAGTACAATGCCTTGGTCATCTGGTTTCAAGAAATGGAGTGACAGTGAATCCCGACAAAATCCCGACTTCTTAAGAGGGTTTTAGAAAATAATGATGGCAGGACCACATATACAGCTAGTGATACTGGAGAGCAGAAAGTCTGAAGAACTACGACAGATACACGATGGTATATCGGGAGTAACAAAACCTTGGTTAAGGTGCGGGAACGATTCTACTGGGTGAATTGCAAACAAGATATGAATTAATGGTGAACAAAATGTGCAGTTTGTGCAACAAACATCGGGTCAGTAGGAAAGAAGAAAGCACCAATGACAGTGTGATACAGTGTGGGTAGCCCATTTGAAAGAATACTATTGATATCGCAGGCCTCTTACCGGAAACAGATTTTGGAAAGAAATACATCTTGGTAGCCATGGATATTTTAGCAAATGGACGGAAGCATCTGCGCTACCAAATCAAGAAGGGACAACTGCGGCAGAGGTTCTGGTAAAAGAACTATTTAGCAGATTTGGAGTAGTCCTGAGCATGCGATTTGAAATTTGGTGCAAGACCCGGCCAAAAAGGAACCGTGCGGAGTACGTGAAAATTACAAAAAAATTTGGGAAGGGCCGTATACGGTAAATGAATAAACGACATAATATATTGGATACGGAAGCTACCACGAGGAAAACCAGAAGCAGAAAACGGTTGGTTACATACGCGTCACAGAACGAGCCCGACAAACAGGAAGTAGCGAATGTGATGCAAGTGAGACCACGATAATCCACTTTCAACGAAATTTATTGCACCTTACCTTGCTGAATGTGGTATTCTATGGAACCAGGAAATGGAAGATGCACGAGGGAGTCGTTCGTGCAAGTATCGCTATCAAGTTCGTGCAATCGAATAAGGGTTGCCTGGGACTGTCTCCGCTTCAACCGTCGTTCGTGAGACGCAACAATTTTAAGAAGGGGGGGGGCAGTATAGCGAATAGTCCAGAGATCCCGATAGACATCGAGGCGCTATGAAAGATTAGTCATTGACGATAAAGAACGAAGGGGAATGTGGCGTAATCTTTCCGGGAAATATGAAGTAATTAATATATTTTAACGTTAAACTTTAATGAAATTGATTACAAGATTGAGCGGTATTACAGTGACAATAAAAATTCTAATCTACTATTTAAACTTAAGACATACACCTACTATTATACACTAACTTCAACTGACTTTAACAGTCTTTGTTCTAGAATGTTCGACAACTTTCGTGAGCACCCCAGTTGCGTATCATCTAGTCAGAATTAGACCATGACCTATTCTGGGTGTTGCTATTTAAGCTAACCGAATTGAGTTTCTTAGTTCCATTTCAACGCGCAAGTAATAAATAGGTAGTCCGTGCTGTTATAAATTGTGCATATGTGAGTGATAAAAAAATACTTTAACTGTTATAAATCAATTGATTTCAAGAATATTATAAATTTATTGTTAATTAGTTGTAAGGAAATAAATAAAGCACGCAATTAAATTTACGTTGCAATAGAAAATGTATTCAAAAATTTAAATATCGTGGTTTATCTAAAAATGTAGTTCAGTGTTCACGTTTTTATCGCCACCAAAATGACCCCCACTTTACACAAAATCAGCTGTAAATATCAAATTGATAGCGTTTCCATTTATAAGCTTAAGAATATGTTTAAAAGGACGTATTTTAAGAACATGCCTATGCTAGTTAAGAAAGTTTTTTGAAAGTTAGGACCAAAGAAGTATTTTTCTTAGAAAAATAGCTGCAGTTTTTTTTTATTGGATAGAAATCATGCAACTTTCTGTTTTGAGAATTGGAATAACAATGTGCATTACATACTGCAGGACCCTACCCCTTACCTTCAGATAAAAGAATTAAAATGGCTCGCTTAAAATTTTGTTTCAAATTCATGGTGCGTATTTTCTGAGTGCGGGAACGGAGATACTTTGTATATGTGAAAGTCTGAATCACCTCAATTTATAGGATATTTTATAGATATCCCTAGAGATAATATGGGTATAAAATTCATACATAAACCATCTATATACAATTTTTATCTCTTTATCGGCCTTTTATATTTCCCTGTTGACGATTTCTAAAGCATTACAGTTGTATGTCGCCCTTCAGGCAATGTACGTCTGTGATTATTAATTTAAATTTGCAATACCTGCTAGTGCTTCCATTACAATGAGAACTACTCTCATATCGCGTACAAAATGGCACATTTTCAAGAAAATAAGTCCACTGGAAACTTTCCGTTCCCCATTACCGTCTATTTTTCGGTCTCGTCTTTCCGCACCTGAATAAATTTGTGTTTTCGCATGAATGAACCCTACGGCAGTTTTCTCCTTATTGGTTAATATGCGATATTGAACATTTCAGCACGTGCTTCCGTCCATGGTAATTAAATTTAGTGCGCGTTTGCAATTTACGGTTGAAAGCCTACATGTATCACTTCAAACTTAGAAAGAATAGCTTATGTATTCGGGAAAGAAGGGAAAAACTTGTAACTTCAACAAAGTTCGAGGACTTGATGAAAATTACGACTATGTAAACTTACCGATCATCGCAAACAAATCCGAGGTATAACTCGAACCTTCTAACGTGTTCTGAACTTCGGAGCCCTTTTTATTTCTGCAAAGTACGTAACTTACGCCGAGCCCAAAGTAAGCCCCCATAACGTGTACAAATATTGAACCACCAGCATCAGACACCTATTCAAACAGCAATAAAACAAGTTTCTACAGCAGTTGTATAATTACCTTGAAAAATTCAGATCCCAAGTACATGTTCGAGCTGAAAACTGCGATCTCGATCACTCCCATCACTAGAAGTTGTATATATGATGTTTTTCCGAGTAGTGCTCCCATTGAAATTAGTACGGCCGCAGACGCAACATCTGCCTTTAGTAGACTTTCAATGCTTAGCGGTATTTTCGTGTTTTCGTCCAGGTTGAAGAAGCCATTGCACAATATCGCCCACTGTATCATCATCGCCGCCAGCAAGAAGTTAAAACCAACAGCACTAAATCCATATTTTCGCAAGAACGTCATGAGAAAGCCGAAACCGGCGAATATCATGACGTGGACATCTTGGAACACTGAAAAGAGGTTATTGTAGGATTAGTTGATGGTAACTAAACTGATATGCTATTGCACGTGGGATAATATCTATCATTACTGAAGTTTGGCTTGCCAAAACTATATACAATCGCCAAATTATCTGCATACCTTTTACAAAAAGGTGCCAATGAAGAGAAACTCTGGCACATGCACAATAAGTGACAATCAAAATGTTGACACACCAGTAGACATACTTACGTTATTTACCATTACGTTACGGATGCAACTGCACTGTTATATTCCATAATTTATTGGTTAACAAAAAGGGTTTCCCTTTGAAGAATGAGGTGTTTGCATCCAACGCTAAGAATTTTATGAGTTACTGAGCACTTGGTATAGTATAAGTACGTTGCACAGTTGTGTATGTTAAGTCTGTACTAGATCTTGAAAATGATAGGTTAATTTGCTAATCTTTTCGAAACATACAATTGAAAAACCGTTCCATTTATACCCAACGTAATCTTAGAATCTTAAAATAGCAAAGTGGCGCCAACATCCGTGAAAACGTCGCCGTCGTGTAACAATAAAAATGTTAAAGAGTTCAATGAATAACTTACGTATCTTTCGCCAATATATTCGTATTGGCTTAATATACAGTGCGTCCATTTCCTGTGTCACATGGCGATTTGATCAAAATGTAAAAGAAAACCATAAAGTGTAGTACCTCATTTCAATTAGAAGAAATAGGTTATTTACAAATTTGTTGTTAAATTGAAAGTTACGTTAAAATTCCTCTTGCAAAAGTAACTGCCATAGTTTAAATCTCTGCAATGCTTTTTTCTGTGAAAGTAAAATTTAAAAAATGGGGTTTATTTAATAATTCAGGAAACTAAATGGGTTACTTCTGGTAATATAAAGATTTGGCTTTAAATTTAGCTATTTTTTCACAATTTTAACCACCATCGTAGCTCTTAAGGCAACCTAGAAAAACCGAAAATGGTCTTCCTGTCGACAAAGATTGTAGTCGCCAGTCGGGAATATGTGCAACGTTTTATTTAAATTCCAAATTTATATTCCATTTAAGTAACTCTTTTCGATTCATACTTTCATTTCAGTTACAGTGACTTAATTTGTCATTGTAATTTAGGTGGTATTCTTACGCCATATAGTTAATTAGTTCTGTAGTAGAGTCGTCATTACCTTAATTCTTTAGTTTGCCGTTGGAGGCTATCCTAGTGTTATAGGTTTCATTCTTTCACCTTTCTGCAATTCTATCCCTTCTTTAATTTTGTCTTGCACTTTCCCTGTATTTGTTCCTCCTTGTTCAGAGAAGATCTTTCATTTATAGTGGTTATTGCAAATTTTTCTTGATACGCCATTACTGTCACTTAACTTTCTCCACTTCATAGTGGATATTATAATATATTTATTTGGAGTTTTTTATTTATTTCTAATGTGTTGCGGCTGGTCCAGTAAATACGCTTGGCGGATTTATATTTGCATGTAATTAGTGTGAGATATGTAAAGATTTTGACCCAGCATTGTCCTTAATACGTAAATTTTGTAGGGTTTTGTCTTCTTTCCGTAATTTTTCTCGTAGTTCTCTCACAGTTTTCTCCTAATTTTCTGTCTTATTTTTTCATTATTATACTATACCACACCTTTTAAGAATATACCTTCCAGACTCAATTTTGTCTACTTTTGTCACTCCGAATTCAAGCTTAACTACGTTTCATATCTTTTAAATTAGTCTGATTACCGATTTAGTGAATTCCTTTTGAATTGTAAATTCCTTTTTGAATTTACCTATTCCGGAACCGATATCTATGATTTTTGGTTACGTTACTTGTGTCATCGCGAAGAATTTATTCGTGCTATCTTATTCACATTCTTGTTGTAGAGAAATTTAGTTATTTGTGGTTCGTGTGGTTTTCTTGAAGTTAACGTTACATTTATACTTTTGTTACACCGACCTGTACGGAGGAGTCGTTATCGATCGAAATTTTGTTTTTGCTAGTGGAAAGTCATTCGAATTATTGATTCTTATTGAGTATTAATTACTCTTATAGTATACGAGTACCCGAGTGTCAGACGTTAGAATTGCTACCGCAATATTTATGTTACGCCCTAATCACTATCCGCTTTGTTTTTTGTTTGTGTTGTTATCTGTTACAGAAAAGGCAGAAAAGCCGTCTTCTGAGCTGAAAAAGCCGTTACGTTAAAGTTAATTTTTATATTCGATGACTCCTTGATATCACGTTTGATTACATATTCATTTTCGATACAATTGAATTCTAATTAGTAATTACTATGAGTTGATTCCTTTTTACTAAAAATTGAGTTAAATTTTAAACATTGACATTTTAGTCCTATAGATACTACAGCGTCCTATTTGTAATAGGAGATCGTTTATTAAATTACTCTCGATTGTAACAACAATTATTGTGTATGTTCTACTTTGTGAATTATTTTATTTGTTTAGTTTATAAAAATCAGAACAAGGATCTCTAAGCCTGCCTTGTTCCCCTTTTTGTAAGTTTGTGTCTTTTCTTTTGAAATTTACTAAATCATCCCGACCCACTTCTACTTTGTCTGAGCTTACCGTGTGATTATCTCGTGGTAATTTTGTTACGTTTGCTCAAAGAATGAACATAACATATGTATAATTAGCACGTTCTATTGATAGATATTATTTTGTAGAGCTGTACAGTTCTCATTTAGATCTATCAAATATCATTTTTACGTTGCACAGGACTTACGAAATGGCAGTGGTTCACGACATGTTCACAGTTTTTTAAACAGATAATATATTGCTAGGTTAATGAGACAGAGTCACAACAATAATCGTTAATCGGGATGTGACGCAACTGCAGTGCAAGGGACGTGCATTTATACATTTCTACGTATTCCTTTTTATGGAAATTCGTTTCTTAATTGCTTTCGGTAGAGCCATGAAGACTGAAGTTTGTATCGTATTTCATCTTTCATTGGTATCATGATAACACTTAAAATCATGGAATTTGCTAAATTCGCGTCTTTGGAAATAAAGGGGAATGAAGTACAATCCGTCATTTTAGTAGGCGCATTGACTAATATTTAGTCAATGGTATAGGCATTAATTAACCATAAAGTGAGAAAAGGGTGATCATTCCGGGAGATTATTGAAGGATTCACATGCAAGCCCGCCAGAGAGTGTTGTAAACACAAATGTTGAAGAGATTCCGTTCTTGGTTACGAGAAATCAATATTGCAACTGAAGATTTTATTTTCCGCGTCGAGATCGCGATAGGATCTACAGGGTGGTGACTTGCGTAACGCATCATAGGGATTTCAATGTAAAATTCATAACATGCGATTATTGGCTCCCCAAATTATTTTAGAGCAAAAATGTATTAAAGTTTTCTGTAGAAATAGTATATTGAAAGACAAGTGTTACAATGCGACCTATTGTAATACGACTATCTTGTGGCACGAGTGGCGACGCGAAGCGTAGCCACGAGTGTCCGCAAGATAGGAGTATTACAATAAAGCATTGTAACACGCGTTTTTCATACTATTTTTTCTATTTCGGTGCTTTAATTTAATTAAAAAAATCATTATCAGAAACTATAGGGAACATTAGAACTAACATGTTTTATGTTGGAAACACTTTTTATGCCGTTAAGTTTTAGGTTGGCAGCGTAGTAAGACTGACATTTTGAAGTTCAAACATGGAAGTACCCAACGAAGTACCTACTTGTACTAACTAGTAACTGCCAAGTTAAGGGATGGGTTACCAAAAAAAAACGACTATAATCACTGTCTTTGTACAACTGGCCGAAAACAGTTGTACAAAATCATCATTATGCCACCGAAATAAAAAAAAAAATGTTTACGTCAATCAACCGTATTAGTTTTCAATTTTTTACATAATAAAGACGGAAAATTGAAAAAATAAAACCCCCATCTTTTTCAATAATCTGTGATGCCATGGAATGTCTGCTATAAAACAAATCAAATTCTATAAAAAAGTATATTTAGAACAGCGAATTCAACATAAAGAAAGACCAAATTACTAAAAACGGTTTCTTAATACATATAACAATTTACAATAAATTTTCGAATAAGTCACCATTAACTGCAAGACAGTAACCAAGTCGATCATAAAATCCATTTCGAACTGCTGCTAATTGGTAAGTGGATATCTTTTTGTTTTAGAAAATTCCATGGCATCGCAGATTATTGAAAAAGTTGCGGGTTTTATTTTTCCAATTTTCCGTCTTTATATGAATAAAATTGAAAACTAATACGGTTGAATGGCGTAAAAAAATTTTTCTACAAAAAACTTTAATACATTTTTGCTCTAAAATAATTTTGGGAGCCAATAATCGCATGTTATGAATTTTACATTGAAATCCCTATGATGCGTTACGCAAGTCACCACCCGGTATAGTATCGCGTGGTTTTCCAATAGGCCTGTAGGATTAAAATCTAAATCGGATTTAAATCCTACAAAAGGATTTATTATTTTAATGGCTTCCTTTGTTGCCCAATATGACTATCCTAGGATTCCCCCCTCCCCCCTGGGAAGTTGTGCTTAAGTGATGAGGGGTAAAAATGTACCTGCAAAAATGGTATTTTTCGGTTTTACGGTTATATCTAGTATATGATTCACAATATCGAAAACATTAAAAGTTTCAGGCATTAAATTTTGCAGTGATTAAAACCATTTAGTGCCCCAAAACTTTTGAGTATTTGAGAAAAGTGTCACATTCCAAGCGCTGCTGTTACGAGTGCGAAACCATTAATAATTTGCACCAGTTTCGAATTTAGGATCGTAGCCCTACCAATACTTGTGTTTTGAACGTAAAATTTCAAACCGCGAGTTCCGTTAATGAAAAATGCGGATTATTGTGTTAAGAGGAAGTACAAACAATTAAAGGAAAAATAAAACACTTTCCGTTGCATACAGTGAAATCTTATACGGGCAACGACAGTTTACTTAAAGGAAAAATTTTCGTCAATTCGCTAGGAGGATTTCAGAAACGGTTTTTTGGAAAAAAATCATAAAAGATTGTCCAAATAAATTTTCCTGGTAGAAACATTCCTAAAACTTTTTTTAGGAAACCGTAATTCGCATACCTCCAAAAAGATTTCTAAAAAACGTGGAACCCCAGAATGTTTCTAAGAAAACTCTCCATCTATACTCACTGAGGGCTATAGCGTTTCTGCCTCTAAAATTGTGAACGAATTCTGACTGTAACGTTAGCAATAGAATTCCAAACATAAATTAAATTTTTCTACCTTCTTGAAGTGTAATGGGCTATCTATACGTAAGTCTTTAAGTCTTAACTAATCCGTGCTAACTGCATTAGGAATTTCATTTTCATTAAGCGACGCATGAATACTATCGATTATAAAGTAAGGACTTTACCTTAGCGCCCCGAATAAAAAAATAAGATCTTTTATTTTATAGCAGATATTAAATTGACATTTTAAAAGTTTGAATGAGTAACCGTAAGGGTAAAGGTAAGGGATTGCTCAAGTGAAACAGATGATTGTGCATTGTAATGACCTCTGTCATTTTTATTTTAAATGGGACGGAGAGTATCATATAAAACGAAGTTCAGAACATATGACAATGCTGTTTCTAAGGAAACGACCGCGGCGGCATTGCCTAGGCATGCTATTTTTCATGGGCGAACTGGGTACTTACGGGCCAGGTGGAATGAAGTATTCCTTTCTCCGAAATCAAATACAATATAGTTTTTTTTTAAATTGCACCTGATAATTAAAAGTAACAAAATATACATAATCCAAACGAGGCGCGTCACCTATAATTGTGTTTCATCACTTTCAAAATACGACAAAAAATGATAAATTCATTATGTAAAACACTTAAATAAAATCAGAATTTTTTAATGGATAACATCAACCCCAATGAGAGAAACGTGTTAATAAGTAATATTGCAAGAAACTAATAAATTTCCAACGAGCCATTATGACCTACAGGTCAGATGGCAATCGCCACCCGCCCCCTCCCCCCGGGCCAGTTCGCCCCTGCTATTTTTGACGTCTAAATTAAATTTATTTGGCTACTGCTATAAAGTAAAATGTTGTATTATACATGACCATAAAGGGAAACTAACCATCTCGTGAAAGTTAATTCACTCAATGGTTAAAATATCCCTTTATCGTCGTGTATAAATAACTATTATTATATTTTGTTGTGTTACAATCGACATCGATAGCTCTTTCCATGTACAAATAGGAGACCCAAAAGTCATTTTTCATGGTCAACAAACAGGACGTTGGGTGCTCTACCTATACATTAACATGACATTTTTATTATAATTCACAAAGGTGTATATTTTAAAATTCAAATCGATCACTCATTACATGTAAGGCAGAATGATCTAAAACGTTAACCAAAGAACTGTCCCATATTCCAAAAGGGCATTTACTCTCTTTATTTTGGTGTTCAAGCAATTGATATCAAAACTAGAGTCGATATTCTTTCGGCAAGTACAACCGAAACCAAACATAGAAATTTATAATTTTCATTTATGGCGTGCCAAGTAGAAGATGAAGACATTATTACGTTACTATGTGCATTTCAATCTAAAGTAGGCAATCAATTTGCATCCTTTATCTGTACAAGCGGATGTATTCATTAAAAGCAATTTGATTCGGCTAAACAAATCCCTGTTAACAATTTGATATAATGATCACAAGTTAACTTAACGCTTATTAATCAAGCATTGTTACGTAAATAAGCGTGTATCAATTTACAGATGGAACTCTAATTATTTGTGTTGCTTATTATTAATGTTTGATATTCCTACAACCCAATTGGATAAATGTAGGTAGGCAAGTCAGTTGGAAAATTTTTATTCCAGCTCTCCAAATTGAAAGGCGTGACGGTTCCATTATTTTTTGTATTGAAATTGTAAAACAAATTAAACTTTGATTTAGGGCTCCTTCTAGGTAGTCACTTAAAGAAAAACTGTATACGTAAAGCGAAATAGAGTAACATCTCTAATTCAGAAGGGAGGATAAGTGTCTATCGGGAAACCGGGGCGCATTAGGAAGTATGTCACGTTTCCAACTATGGGGAAATAAAGTTGAGGTAGATCATGAAAGACGTCAGAAGACGCGGGGATTTAGGTATTATAGAGGAAATGTAGGTCGCATAAGACAGGGTTTGTCACTTCTACGTGTTTTTGAAAGGCCGTAGATGTGTTCTTGTGCACTAAACACATTTTCGGATTATGGCTTTCTAATTCAATGCTCCCTTTTCCTTTAACGGTAACAGCTGGGTATAGTTGCATACTTTCGCACGCTGTATAAAATGTTCATTTTTGTTCCTGAACATACGAGGGTGGATGAAAATACTTTTATGTTGGCAATTTATTTCAATGCAAATGGCAAATGAATCTTCAAAACACAGAATAAGAGTAACAGAGATCTAGAGCTGTGCTGTCGAAATGAAGAAATCCTTAAATCAAAGGTGTTTTACTATGTCAAGGTTAGATAGTGACTGTATTAGGGCAGTGGCGACAACATATCATAATCCGCCATATTGGGGCTAGAAAAATTAAAGAAGAAATGCAAATTTGACCACTTTCTTGGGGGTGGCGCCCGTTAGACCCTCGGTTTATTTGGAAAAAGGGATTGTTTTGTAATTTCTGATGAATGGGAACTGTTGAATTAATGCTTGTTTATTTTTTGTAAACGTTCGAAATGTTTAATAGATAGCTAATGTAATGAAATACAACAGTTATTCACTAGCCTGTGAAACTGCGCCAATTTGCACACAAACCTGCAGCAATTTATGCATAATTCAAACATTGTTTCTATTCCAAAATTAGTTACCTGTAGCTAACCTAATTGGGAGTGGCAAAATTTTTGACGTAAATCAGATATTAGCACCATTGAAGTGTTTACGTTTCATTATGCAATCACAAGGATGAAGGAATAAATTCAAAGCAATTAGAATAATCTATAAACGCATCTAAATAATTCGACCTTGATGGCGGTCTTGGCTATGAATGCACATATGAAATGTATTACATCCAACAACCATGCACTTTAATTGCTTTCGGTAATTCGATTGAGCATGTCGTGGATAAAAAAGTTGTTAAATGCGATAGATGATTAAATATCGTTACCCACTCTCTATTTATACCAAGAGTTAAATGTAATGCGATTTTTTTGGTTTCTTTAGAACATTTTTCAAAAGTCAATCGTTATCTTTGTTCATCCGTTCGTGCCGTAACTTCTCATACACTTTTTTAAGATATCGACTTCGTTAACTTACATTCAGAAGGTTAAAGAGGTCTGATACATCTTTTATGACCATGTCGTCTGTTGACAAAGAGATGTCAACATTCTAACTTTTCATTAAATTTGGTGAAAAAACGTACGTCCAAAGGCCCTTCATCGATGCCCAAAAGACAATTTTGTCCACCACCAGTACCGATTTCAGTGTGAAAAAATTTTGCTCGCCTTTTTTTTTTTTGGACTCTGATTCACTTACAAGGCTGTAACGACCGGATGCTACCCTTATATGCAGCATTAGCTAACACCTGTAGGTGGACGGGTAGAGTTGGCCTTAATACCAGAGCACCGGGAAACAAATACTAAAGGAGGATGAACAGATTTGGCCAGTCAACGACGTTAGGCTGTGACTAGATACGTACGGAATACACCCTGTATACGGCTGGCGTCGAGGACCACAACGGTGTCTAACTTGACAACAGCAGGCGAAGAGCATACATTGCTTAGAATGGTGGCGCGTATGAAACGTGCCGTGGAAAAACTAGCTAATTTGTTGAAGGGCAGATAAAGGGCCGTATAAAATCAGGATCGCCATGTTTACGGGTGAGACGGTTGCGGGCGGTAACCATAGACATACAGGGCGAGGCAATCAGGGCCGAGAGATGCACCTTCAGCGTGATTATAGGCAGAACCTTGACGTATGTCAAAACTGGACAAGTTTAAACGACATCGTAGAAGTGAAAAAAGCAACACTGACTTTTTCGCTGACCATGCATGTAACCTAAAACGGATTGGGTAGGGTTTCGCATGGAAATTACAGTCCTGAAAAACCTAGATGTACCCTTGAGAACAACGGAAAAAGTATTGAGGTTAAGACTACTCTCCTCTTCCTCCCAAATCACATGTATTTTTTTAGTACAAAGTATCTTAAATATTTTCTGAATGTGATCTTTAAATACAGGAAAGTAGGTACCTTTTCACTCTGGAAAATTAAGGACCGTGATAAAGATAAAAGTTGTAGGTTTTTTTGGCTGGCATATAAATAATAAAAATCATGTGGAAAACCTATAATTATACATGGTGCACGAACAAGAACGGAACATATCTAATGAACATTGTCCTCGGACCACGGATTAGTGAGACTTTTTCAACAGTATCACTGAATATACTGGCGACTGGCAAGCCGAGCCGGGTTGTTGACGCGGCGTTCGGAGAAATCCTCGCCTGATAACGGCGAGCCACGATCACATGCCGCTTTTCTGTTTAGAAATCACGCGTTTTAGCGAAAAAATAAAACCACGTGATTATCTCACTACATCCCCTCTTCATCCTTGTGATATTTCCATGATTTTTCGAACCCCCTCCCCCTTTCGAGTACCACGTGATTAATAAACGAAACCAAGTCGTATCGTCCCATTAGCGTGTTCTCCCTTACATCAAAGCTTTTCAAAATATGCTATTTATGCGCCTGGAGCAAGTCATTTGCAAGCTTTGGCACTGAAGCACAAATTTTGGGTAGCACAGACCACTCTACGGTGAACTAAGTCAACGATTGGTTGATATCGAGTATTCCATGGACAGGAAGGACGTCTGTGCTCTCTTGGCTACAAATGCGTATTAAACGGCCATTTGCGGCCATGTTTTGAAAAATGATGTCGCATGGCATCAAGGAATTGGCCTCGAATTAGAATACAAAATATAATTTCTGAACTTTACTAATTTGTATATAATACGAAATTTTGAATTTAAATGGGTTTTGCAATTAATACTATGACGTCTATAGAGAATATTAAGGCCTCCTAAAAAAATAAAGTAATAATTTAAACATTTGTTTATTAATGTATGAGAAAAATTACGAAAGGTATTTTTACAATAAATTGAGTTACCGAATTCGTTTTTTTAAATATTCTGTGTGAAATAAAAAAATATCAGGGTTTCGGTTGATATCCTAAAAATTTACATGGCAAATTCTATTTTAGCTACAAGTGTAGGACCTTTATTAAAACGATCGTGCCCTCACAAAGGCGTGAAGGGGAAGGGAGTCAAATGAAGAGAGATATATCGATATCAAAACAGCACACAACCGTCTCAAGCAAGTAAATGTCACAATAAAGGTTATGCAACGCCAAACTAACCCCGTATAACAACTACTGTTACGACAAATAGTCCGATTTAGAAATTTGTCAAATAGTACAGTGGATCTGCTACAGAACTTAGTGCCTTTTTAAATTCTCACCACTTACTTCACGAGAGTTCAATCTTCAGTCCTGATATAATGAAGATTGACTGAAGAACTACTTTTTAGTAATCATTAAACATACTAAGGGCCAATTAGACCACTACACTCAGTTAACTAAGTGAAGAATTTCCGTTTGTTAATGTTCAAAAATTATCCAGTCAAACTTTTCAAATCACAGTTAACTGGACCAACTGTGCATTATCGGGGTATGTTACAGGCCTATTTCTGAAAACCGAACTCAAAAAAGAGATATTTTTGACGTGTAAGGACAGTTTGAAGCTTCGATTGCATTCAACACAAGGCTAAATGGCAGTGTCTAACGCTCAACCTGTGGTATAATTGTTTTTATATTACTGGCGTTAAGGCTAGCTAGAAATGAATCTAACCATCATAAATAAGAATATCAAATGTATACTAACTGCTATAGTGTTCATCAATATCATTATGAAGGTTTCCTCCTTGCTTTCCATCGGGTTCATCCGCACCAGGAGCGTACTTGGCGAACATGAAGAATAAACCAACCATGATTAATTGAGCCACCAATGTCACGGTAATGGCGGTGTAATGCTTTCGATTGCTGCTGGTCTTCGGCATTGTTAACGAAGTGTATACTGCACCACACTGAGAGTTAAGGCTGGTTTCCTTTCCGGACATAAGGATATAAAAATTGAATCCTTATCGGATGAGGGGCGGCCAGAAACTGCCAATCTGAGCGATTGCCAAGTTAATTTTGGTCGTCGCTCCGAAAAATTCACACGCGGCACACACAGCACAAAAGCACCGATTAAAAGAGATTGCTTCATAGTGAGCCACAGTGCGGGAACAAGGTTGGCAAAAATTTGCTTAATCTTATAATTAAATTTTAAATTCAAATTTTATTTGCAGAGCGCCTTAAAGCACACCATTATAATTGTAAAAAAGGCTTATTAAACCTGGAGATAGCAACCGAGTTTTATGCCATTGCACACTAATCTGAGATAATGAAATTATCCAGCAAGTACAAGCCGTAAAGTTAACAGCTTTATTTGATTAGCCAACGTATAAGTATTTGGTAATTTACCTATAAAAATTCACACAAGAAGATAATGGTCGTTGAACAAGGTCACCAAATAGGTTGATGGTGGTTAATGGTAGAATTGGAAAAGTGGAAGCTGTTTAAAACCTGTATGTACAAAGGAAGGCAAAGAAACGAGTTTAACGAATAGTTTGCAAATCCATACATTTTGAATCCTTTATACTAATATAACGCAATCTGCTCAAAAGATCAGTTAGGAAAATAATCTGCCAGCAACTTCTGAACAATTAAGCAATAATGACAACACTGGTCTGTTTCACTAGGAAAATTCCACCAAACAGCAGTTGAAGTAGAAGTTCTTATAATTCGGTCGTCGATACAGAACAAGTTTTTAACTTTGGATAAAAATTGTGTATTTTTAGCGCAACTCATTGGTTAAGTAGAAAATTACTAGATTTTCATGAGCAACGGGAAGCCGAACGTAGAACAATTCCATCGCGCGTTGTACATGCTGAAAGTTTTTGTGAAAGATGAAATTCTCTTAGCCGGGGGCATGCGCAATAGGTACTTGCAGCATATCTTGCAATTTATTTCACTTTCGACGAAATAATTTTTGAATGTGAAACGGGCTTGAGATATTCAAAGGTATATTTTAAATAATCCATTCAATGTTAATGCCATACTGTTCTAGAGTTAATTATTTGTCCCAAAGATATCCATTATAGAATTGCTTCCGAGGCACTTGCTGCATTTCGAGTGGAATGCCTTCATTGTTTGCACAAAAACAATATTCGATTGGTAGCGATTATTTAAAACTAACAGGTTCCCTGTTTTAATCGAGATTTAAATAATGAGATTATTAACCTCGAATTCATAATCCCTAAAGCAAATTAAGTACATAAAATGTGCTAATGTTGCTTATTTTTTTACTTCGAATAGCGTAAGAATTTGTGGTGCTCTTTATAATGTTGTTTGCATTAGTTTGTAATTTCTAATTTTGTAAATATTCTTCTCGTTTTTACTAAGCACTAAGCCCCAATATTTTTTGTACAAGTGCGTCTACGACGCCGAAAAGATCACGAGATCTGTTAAAAGTGCTTGACCTCAAACCTGAAATTTCGACCTTAAGCTTGAAAGTTTGTAAACAGTCGCCTTCAAAACACAGTAAAATGTTGGCTTTGATGCTAATCTTTGCCGAGCCATCTTCGATTTGTGAGGTGACCCTTGGATTCAACGGATCCAACCCCTTTTGATTCTATACGAATTTAGATTATAGGAAATTCGGTGGCATGGGGATAAAACAAAATTTGATACTTGAGACTCTCAGTTAGGTCCACATCCCACGAAAACCAATTCAAAGCTACCCTTAAGACACAGCCTAGCAACAACCCGTTAACACTATCTGTCGCGCGTCCGTGCGCATTTCAAGGGTAATAACAGCATTTACAAAAAAAACAAAACGAAATAAAAAGCTTAATTAAATTGGAAACTTCTTCGGAACAGTCACCCCCATAAATGTTCCCGCGAAAGGTTCGTCCCCACAAGAATTTTCACTCATTGTACAAGCGGTTTGTATTTTACTGAGTAAGTTTGGGTTGTTCAGGTAATGAAAATCTGTTTCCTAGCAGTTAGACGAGAAAAACTGTCAAGTAATAAAAATGAGACACCGAAGGTATTTAAAAAAAACTTTAAAAAAGTCTGGCGTAAAAATTGTGCGAGTTATGATGGAGATAATGTCCGTTCCCACTTTTTTCAGCGAAAAAGTCACCGAAACCTAATTACCACCCTAATTAAAATTGATCGTTAATCGTTACTCTTTTTCAGTGATCTTTATTTATGTAGGTATATTATTAATACATTCTAGAAGTTTGACCAGTTTAGACTACATAATTTTGAACAAATTGGAGCTAAATGTGAAAAACGAATTTCTGCAATTTTACGAAAAATGTCCTCTTCAAAAAACCTCAAAACAACTGAAGATAATTAAAAAATGCTACAGTATTTAATTGCAGTTTTTTAATTCCAAACATTTTGCTCCAAATTAAGCGAGAGACGTTTTCTTGCAGTTTTCCTAATTCGCAAGGTAAATACCGGAGTAGTATAGAACAACTTAAGACCTTCTGCAGAGGAACCTCTAAAAAGCATTATGTGGGTCACTGTAATTGGGCGCAATCCTGTTGAGGGCCGAGAACAAGAGAGAGATAATAAATTAAAATTAAAAATTAAATTAAATTCAATTAAACACTTTCTCTGGTCATCAAAATATGGTTCTCTCACCGTCGTGTACTACCAGACATATGAGAATACGCTATTCTGGAGATTGTTTAGACGCTGCAATAAACATGTATATTTCTTAAAAAAAACTTATTTCACGATCTATTGTTATCATTATCCAAAAATTATATCTACTTCAAATTTATTTATTGTATAAATTAATTCGTAATGTATAAAATTAAACAGTGATTGTATAAATATTTTGTGTGGATATAGTAGTCCTTGCAAATTTCATATTTAGCGCCTCAGATTTAGTTCCTAGGCATACCCAGTGATGGCGCTGCAGATGTTGGCTTCAAGTTTGGTATTAGATATTATACGACGCCAGAAGTCCAAGTTTAAATGGTCGAAGATCCTAAAGTTTTATTATATGCATATCGATGCATTTTGAAAAAATGCTAGGTTTTGTCATTTCCTGGACTAATTTTGAAAATCTCGAACTTATCACGAAACCAAATTTTTCAGTTACACGACATCGGAGGAAAAGCAACAAATTTTAAGTCTACTGCCGACATGTTGCACTGCAACTACCATCTGAATTTAATTGTAGTCAGTATATTATTGATATATAGGGTTATGGCAGACTATGTTGGAGTGCCACAAGTATATGAAATTAAGAAAAGCTGAAGAATTTCCAGTTAAAACTGTTGATGCTTTCTATAAGGAGGGTGATATTAACGTAGATTGACCCCAGAACCAGAAGATTGTTTAAAACAACATTAATACTTACCAAGTGGACAGGAAAATGTTACATAGCGATTTGGTGTTGTAATATATTTTTGAAAATTTTATATTTTTGGTACAAGATTAAGTAGAATCCACCCCACCGGACAAATGACCAAACTACGTTGTATCCTTTCGTTATTTACTTTAAAGAAGAAAATATTATTCAGCGTAGAATTTATGTAATGTTTCAAGCTAAAACAACACTTCGTAATTGTGCTGAAACTGCCTCGGAAACTGCAATCAAACGAATTGTTAGAGGAGGTAGCTTGCAACGGGTCACAGATAATATTTCGATTCCTAGAGCAATGCACGATTTTTGTGAAAAGCAGATTTCAAGTATCAATTCTTTTTGTGTTAAAATCAGATTGATTTAAAAATTTACTAACAATAAAAAACACACGATCCTATCATCATTTTCAATTTTGCCCCCATTGCAAACTATGAATTAAAAGTGCAAACATGCAAACCTCTAGTCCGTTGTGGTCTTGATCAATATCTACCTACTTCTTCAAGTGACTGTAGTGAAATACTTTTAATGTTGAATGTTCCTTTGGAGTGAATACACGTGTTAATTGCTAGCGTCAGCAGCGTGCACTAATTACCAAGGCCAGTCTTGCTCGAAACTTCTATTGAATCCAATAACGAAGATGCATCTGATACCGATGAAGATAAGAAGAAGAAATGGAAGAAAACAACACCGGCTGAAGTTGAATTTGAAGAGTATGGATCAGATTAAAATATTAACAGAATTTAGATCACCTATAGTAATTTCAAAATTAATAATCATTATGTAGTAAATACAGTATTTTCCCATAAAAATCCGTCATAACAGATTGTGGAGGAGGCATACCGGGGAAACCACGTTAAAAAAACACAATAAAAAACACAGGCGGTGAGAAAACGTTTTGAATGGCGGTATCTTAAGAATAGCGATTCTTAGGAAAAAAAAGTATAACGACCATTTTTGTAGATAATTTTATGATCTACAATTTGTGGTGGAAATATAAAATTATCAAATTAAGAAAGGATAAATGATATTTTTGCCACATCAGGAGGAATAAAATTGTATAATGGCTTCAGATGACTACTGATTAGAAGCTACACAATAAAAAAACAAATGGTGGTGGTTTATCATGTTTGGTAGTTCAAAGATTGTCCTTAATTTTTTTAATTTTAATTAGAGATCATAAATTAGTTGTGAAGTATGGTGAATAAATGGTTTCTCTCTGTCATCTATTCATTGGTACCGCAATCAACAGAAAGAAAATTACTTACTTATAAATGCTTTTAAGACGAAAAAAATCACCACTCAAGTAATATGTGCTTTAAACTTTTAGGGAACATTAGGTGCAGAATATTTGATACATATTACGTCCCGTGAAAAATCTCTTTTCCTGCGATGAATAATTGCAAGCAATTTCAACTTAGAACAATCAGCCAACACTCTCATTTTAAATACGGAAGCAGATTATATGTATAACGCTTATTAACTATCCTAATCCTTCATGGTTTTAAAATTTCAGCACTTGCTTAATGCGCACCTAAAATGTACTATTACGCAAAAATTAGCTTTAGTTCTCATGTAATAACCATAAATCTCTTTATAATGCACGCACGAAACGTTTTGTACAGTAATTATGATTATCGCAACTGCAACTTCTGAAATCACTTTCAACGGCCAATTTTTACAACGCATTCAATTGCCGTTAGTCAATAAAAATAATGCAGCGGTTTACATTGCTAATTTATCCTTGATAATGGATTAGATAACATTCATTTTATTACTGTCAATACAGATTTAGGTTAGAATGAAAATAGAAAATACAGACGATTGTGGTACTTAACGATCCTGTTGAATTTTTGATCGAATCCACCATAAACGGGATGAATCGTATTGTGCAAGTCACTTGCGTCGGCATCGGGTGCGTACACGGTAAATGCGATCAAAAATACCAGCACTATCAACTGGGCGAATAATAAAATAAGCCCGGCACTAAACTGCTCTATATTGCGAATTTCCGGTCGCGTTAAAGAAGTGTAACTTCCCTCGCGTCGAATTTGAAAGGCTATTTCGTACATATTTTTTTGTAGCCTCTTAATCATTTCCAATTAGACAATACCGCGTGTGGTGTTACGCACACTTACTAACTGCTAAGAAAATCTACATAACAGATGCGTTTCAAAACGGTAGCAAAATCTCAAATTTAAATTTTGTGTTGACGCAAAACGTTGCTTTGAGATATGAATAATGATATAACAAATATCTGTGGGTTCGTAATGTTGACTTTGTAAATAGGCGCCGTACGTCGAGAAGTTGCTCAATGGTAATGAACGACTTGTTAGCATTGTCGGGTAATGAGGGAACCAGTAGTCCAAAATTTATATTAAGTTGTTTACGAGTAAACAAGCCGATTTCATTCAATCATAAATGTCTTAGGCACCCCATTTTCCATCCAATTCGGATGAGAAAACACATTATCTCAGTTGTTTAGAATGCAAATCTACATCATTCTCATTGCGATATTTAGGTAGCGAGCATTATTTGAAATTAATCGAGTTAATTTCCGGATTACAAGGTGCTTAGGAGAGATCTCGCGCGCTAACCAACCCTCGGAATAATAAAGCTAGTGCAAAAATTTAATGAAATTTACTTACTAGGATAAATCGTTTCGTCCTCACTTGCGCCATATCTAACAAAAAATACAAAAAGTACGAGCAAAATCGCTTGCAAACTTAACACGATTACAATATCGCTCCTTTTTGATGTTATAAGCGAGTGTGTACTAGGAACGATGGCCATATCCTTGCTAATGCTGCGACGATCCAAGCGATACTAAATTATGCATAAAAACTGATCAAATTAGGTAATGCCAAAGGGGGAGGTGGATATCAAGATAGGTGGGATGTGCGATAGTAACAACCGAGTTGGCCAATGTAATCAAATTCCAAGGATGATTATAGTGAGACAAACAAAATTTATAATTTACATCGAAAGCCTTTCCGTGGAGGTTTTTTACGATAATGCACCAATAGCTTTATAAAGCTCGGATAGGTGCTCAAATTTATCGATAAATTTCCTCGTAAAATTTTAGAATTCATATTTCACTCGCGGTATGGCGTACTCCGCCACTTGACTACACTTAATAGTGCCATAACTTTTAAACAACCTAATATAACTTAAACGTGTTACTTATAGACTAATTACTCGAATGTACATATTTAATTTTGTCTTGTCGCAAGGTTGTAATTGTACTATAATTAAAATGTTTAGTGTAGATTATGTTTCTACATTCTTTACTATCTGATAAAATAACTTACGTTCCTTGTGATGTAACAACGTTAAGTTTATTTAATATTACAACTGATATAGTTCATCGAAAGGGCAGAGTAAAAAACATAATAAATGAAATTAATCACTGCAAATTTGTTAACTTTTGATAACCTTTTTTGATAATTTTTGAGCAAAACTAATATGCTATAATTAATTTAGATTATTTGGATTTGGGGCATAAACTTGAATTCTAGTGCTTTGGCTTAAATTTAACCGAATTGTTCTAATAATTTTTTGATTATTTTCACAGAAGACACACCAAATGCATCTCTTTATTATAGTTTTGAAATTACCTTGAAGTGTAGATTTTTCAAATTGACTAAATGATTATATAATTTCCCACATTTTTATTCTTTTCACAACAGGAGTTTTCCTAGGAGGTGATCATTACCTTAATCACCAAAGGAATTCATACCTTTTTCTGGGAATTTGCAGATCTATCTGGAATTATTGGGTTTCACTGCATTAAAAATGAAAATTGGAGGTGTTCTAGGAATATCAGGTTCGAAAACCCTCTATCTTTTTGTTTCGTGTGAAGAGCCTGAAACTCATCGAAAGTATAAGAGATATAAAAAAAGTTTTATATAAAAGTTATTGTTCTTGATACGCTTAATTTAGAATTGATGTCAAAAACAAAATTCAAGATGGCTACTTTTGAGAAACATTTACAAACTTCCTAATACCTAATATGGCGCCTATTTAACTTTAGGAAGTTCCTCAAAAGTAGCCATCTTGAATTTTTTTGACATCAATTCTTAATTATTGTCATATTCAAAAACACCCAGATTCGAAATTTCATTCAGGGAAACCCAAAGACCTATGTTTGTCAGTTATGGATGCTGAGAAAAAGTTGGAAGAAAGTTATTTATTTATTATTTTTTATTATTTTTTGGGTTGTAGCTTCGCAAATTAAACATTTTGACCTTCACCTACACATTTATTTTGGTCTCTTCTACTATCTGCAAACTGTCTTCAAAATTTCTTCAAAATCTCTACGGGATCGTTAAATAGACCAAAAAGTGCTTACTATCCAGTTGAATTTCAATGCTCAATGCTGAAAAAACGGGAACACAGAACCCACGTGATTCTTAGCCTAAATTATAATTTTATTTATTTTAAATGCACCTAGTAGTATGTATTACACAATGGCAAAAAAGAATGTCAGAAGGAATTCGATTATAATAAGGTATTTTTGAAATTGTTGTAATTCTCAAAATATGGAGATTCGGTTAACTATTTCAAAAATACCTTAATTAAATCAAATTCCCTTTGAAATTATCTTTCACCATTGCGTAATACTACAGATTTTTCAATTTCTTTATTTAGAATTATTATGGTGACCACTTTTTATTTGTTGTGGTGATTAGGCTTCTCATTGGCTTTGTAATTGGAGAAGATTGCAAGTGTGGCCCCAGCACTCACCCCTATTGCTGCCTAATCTTGTGACTGCAGTGTACATTTGCAACGATTCCAATAATTATACATTTTTTGAGCATCGTTTATCTTTTACTTCGGTGCCTGCTTCGAAGACTCAACGAGTAAGTGACGTTGTTCATTTCGCGACCCACGCATAAAATGTAGCTTTATTGTTCAGTTTTTTATAATTTCGTAAATATTCTCTTGTTTGTTTGTCAAATTTTGCTGGAATTTCGCTTCTAAATGTTTTTCAATGTCCAAATCAACGTCATATAAAAATAATTTTGACCATCTGCCCTGATCGAGGCGTGCTACGTAAAACGGGAAAGTCACAAACAGTCGAATTTCATATTAAATAAATACATATTTGTTTACTTTATAAACGCATACTTTCCAATGAAATTTAGATTAAATCCGGTGTTTCCCATTTCCGAAAACAAATTATCGAAATTGATTTTTACTTATCATCAATAATAAAATGGTGGAATCTGTCATGCCTTCAACCTAGCCAACAATTCGTTGTTTCTCGAATACATGAATTATTCCCTTTGACTGCAACCCTCTTGCTTAATACCTCCTTATCGCCGAAACGATCAACACTACTATAATACCTGTGTATTTTCATGACCCCACCGAATTTCCTTTGCAACTGATATCTTACTTATTTGGTGTTTGCTGTTGAAATCTTATTTAATATTTATAAAGCAGACGTTATGGGGCTGTAGTCATAGTAAATGAGTTTCCATTTTGCGAAACTAAAAATTAATGACGATTGTGACGGCAAAGAAATAGACAAGTAGTAGCTTGTGATGTTGGCAATAATTTGATACAGTTACATCCAAAATCTACACCTCTACAGTATCTTTTGTTGGTTGTGGTGCTCGTTTCTTCGGAATATTATGCGGTCTTTTCGGAACAAGTGTAGACTTTCGTCATTCCAGTACCTACGATTGTGCTTTCTCACAAATCCGTACAAAAAGAAAGTACATTCATCGCTAAATCAGATGATTATTGGAATCTTCATAGTATATCTTTGGGACATTAATTCGCAGAGATCAATTGTCCAGTGGTAATCGTTTTCGCCCAAACTTTTCAGAATGATATGAACAGACTCTGTAGTCAATTTTGCGAGCGTTCGAATTGATGACTCTTTTATTACATACTGATCAAAGAGCCCTGAGACATAGGCACCAACTCCACGACATACTTATGTGCAAAATTCTTATGGGGATCTTTTGGTAATTTTCACGGTATTCTCACGTACGTTTTGAGATCACCGTTCCATTAAATTTAAAGGTAACAGTTTGCTATTTTTCTTCCAATAACTATAACGGGGGCTGTGTACTGCTTTTCTGCATCTTGTTTCCCAGTAGATACCGTTATTTAATTTGTGCTTCCGTTCCGTTTTAGAAAACCGTTGCCACAAGATCTTTGGAGACTGTTTCTCTGACGTGTTACCAGTTACTACCCAATTACCATATGGTTGAGTGCCACTCAATTTCTACTATAACTCTGCCCGTATGAAACTGAGAAGATACCAGGGAAGTAATAACAGTGGGATCAAATTAATGAACCTCAAATAATATGAACTAAAATTGTCTCCAAAATTGAATAACGTCTCTTATAAGGTTGAAAGTTCGTACCGATAATGCCAAGTACAAGTAATAAAAAATTTTAGACGCTTACCTTAAATAAAACGGAACGTCGACGCCAAGAAGTGAGCTCAATTCTCGCATCCAATCCTAAAAACAATCAAAGAAAAATTTCCCAAGCCGCAAAGTTCGGTAAACAGTGTGTTCCAGGTAGAACACAGGAACACACCCTCGAACACACCATAGGGAAATGGCAATGCATTTTTTCGCGAAGGATCCACGGGGTCCTTGAAATTAGCGTTCAACGTACTACTCCAATCTTCTTTCTGGCATTGGGCAATTGCAATAACGTACGCTGAACGCTAACTTCAAATACATATCAAACGCCTTGTGTATCCTTCGCGAAAAAATACATTAATTCTGTTCCCCTATGGTGCGTTCTCCCCTACTCGGTATAGTTGTACCTAAAGGAGTTCCCCAGGGTAGTACTCTTGGACCTCTTTTGTTTTTGTTATTCATCAACGACGTAATTAATCACTGCAATCGTGTAAAACTAACATTATATGCGGACGACACATCAGTCATCGTACAAGAGGAAAACATACTTTCCTTAAGCATCACGGGCAGTCAGTCAGTAGAGCTAGAGCTAATGAATGCATATTGTCGTAACAATGAACTTTCATTGAATATCTGCAAAACAGACATGCTCTTTTTTTCACATTGGGAGCAGAATTTTAATATTCTAATTCGATTACATACAAAATCCATACAACAAAATAGCGTTGTAAAATTCTTAGGTTTACATCTAGACAGCAATCTAAATTGGCATACACATGTTCAGTAAAAAAATTAACGACTTCTAATTTTGCCCTGTTTAGAATTAGAAAATTAGTCAATAATGAAACTATGCGCTCATACTATTTTGGAAGTGTGCATTCGATATTGAGTTATGGTATTGTATGCTGGGGTAATACCAATTGGATGTCCAAAATTTTTGTTTGCCAGAAGCGAATACTACGTACAATGACTTTTGCGCCCCATACGAAACATTGTAAGGATTTGTTCCGGCAATTGAAAATTCTAACAGTGACAGCAATATACATAATGAACTATATGTACACAAAAAAGTATTAAGCCGTAAGATCAAACAAAGGGGAAAATTGAATGAGTATCCAATAAGAGCTGCCCATCCTCCTCACAGACTAACTTACACAGCCGATAGCTGCTATGTAATGCCTTTAAAAATTTACAATCATCTCCCCTATCATATTACTAATGCTTCAGCTACTAGACATTTAAAGACTGTGCTTAAAGAAGTATTATTGATCAAATGTTATTATTCCCTCAATGAATATTTCAGTTCTGTGATATAAGTTTGTGATCTGTGTACAAGTAAGTAATGTTATATACATTTATATGTTAAATAGCAATTTTCTGTATTGTATGTTTTATAATAGATGTTAGACGCATTCCATACTGTAACAAGTCGACGGAATAAAGAGTATTATTATTATATTATTATTATTATTAGTTAGTTGATTAATGCCTGAAGGACCTTGCTCTACTCGGAATCTGCTCCAACAACATTCGCGTTTCAAACTCGATCATAACTCAAACAGAGATTACTGATCAGATACGGATGTGCACAAATTAATTAAATACACAGACTCGATTAAATATAATCGCATATAACCCTCAAAGGGCAAAATTTAGACGCCAAAGGTTTACGGAAATTGTCCCAGATGCTTTTCAATCCTCGGCGTTATTCACTCCTTCGTGACCTGGCGCCTTAATTCAAGATTTCAATCGGATCACAAGGAACAAAAAACAAACTTCTAAATAATAAGAGGGCTTTTCGTAAAAAAAACTGTGATATGCAGTGACGATTGACTTACGTCAAAATGCTGTATATGAAGATAAGTGCTTCAGTTTGCTTCCAAACGACAATTAACTGAGCACAAAAAAGGACCAATTGCTATCAACACTAATTTGTGCTATTAGACCCATAGAATTAGCGATACTTCCGCTACACATACTTGTTAAAGAGAGTCTCTTCCAAAAAGGAAAGAAAATTTTCACGAGTTAGAACTTGCGCTCTTTGGCATGAAAAGAATCCGGAAGATGGCGTTAGTTAAACTTTAATTATGTCCACTTATGTTACGGGGGTTCTCCGCAATTCTACGTAATGGAGAAAATAAATCATTACATGTTTCGCAACCGTTCAGGAACAAGGTCGCATTCCCCTGCTGACGCCCATCTACCGCCTCGTTCCGTCAGCTTCCTCTTGAGCTGGAATTATTTCGTAGGTATATTTAATTGTGAATGTATATTTTCTTTATAGTTAATTACATTTTTGGATTTAACTAATCATACCGTTTAATTTAAAGCCCACCGATTGTGTGCGAACTACCGAAGTTTTTCGCACTGGGTCTTTTGAATATCGTTCAAGAACGCCAAAATTACATTAAAAAAAATAATTTGTTCCAAATGGAACAAAGCTATATTACACCTTGGTGACTTCATCGTATCTATATGAAAACAACCACGTTCTTGTTAAAAAAAAAACTCCAAATTTGCAGGTTTTTAATTATTTTGTTTCTAGAATGAAAAGGCACAATGCGATATAATACAAATTTGGCAATAACTCCTTAAAGCTTAGGAACAGTCACAATTCGTGTGGTTTTTATACTACAAACAATCCATAAAATAATAACTCGCAAATTTGGCCGTTTTTTCACAAAAAAATTGTTTATTGGTAGAGATCTATTTAAGTCCTATGAAGGTCTGTTTTACAGAAAGTGTAGCTCTGTTTATAAGCTTTCAGGCAGTGTGACAACGGCTTTGCAATGGTCGGGCACTGACAATCTTCATTATTTAAAAGATGATTAAATGCTTTATAAGGCATTTCAGTACGATACATTTGTAACCTTTTTGTGGCAAGCCTTAATCCCCTCATCCATCTTCTTAGACACAGCCGTGATTAAATAAATGTATTGTATATGTACATAATTAGCATAATTTCCCACCTAATGGTTCCTTTTCGTGATAAATACACATATTCTTAAACTCCATATGAAAATTACAATGTGATAAATTGTTAAATCAATAAAATATTATACACCCATAACAATAATTAAAAGTTCCGACGTTACCGGTAAAAAGTTGAATGCAGTTGGGAATAACCGCGAATTTTTAATTGATGAATGGTATCAATACGAAAATATATTTTAATTTACTTTGAATTACTAATAGCAACTTACATTGCCAAAACGGTTAACGGATTTAACGAATACAGTCAACAGTTCTTACTAATTTTACGAAATAATATTGTCTCAATTAATTGGGTTCATTCAAGTTGTATAACGACAATTGTATTTGTGGGAACTAAACTTAGAGTTATCCTTTGAGTGCAAGCCCGTCTCCCGTCTTAATAACGCTTTTCAGTTAAAGATCTAATTATGCGATGAATGAAATTAATTATGGGTATATAACGACGTTTACCGCGTAAGCGTAACGTTTAGCAGTAGCATGTAAATCGGATGTATCACTTACCTACCTTGTGTGTAAATGGGGTAATAACCCTATAAATACGCGCCTTAAGTAACTCAATTAAGGCAATTAGATCGAGTTATTACGTTTTATTAAGGAACGTTAAAGCTCGAGAGAAGGCGATTTAAAAGTGAAGACCGAAATCGGGGAATAGAAAACTTGAACTTTTTACTAGTGTTGAAAGCCCATGGCAAAGTAAATTGCTCGGAAAATGATTATGTCTACTTCCGTTACGATTATTGCTTTGACGGATTTTCAAATTTTGTTCACAAAAACGGTATAAATGGAAAATAAGGAATGACAAACGTTTTATCTTGAAGTTATAAATGACTTCTGCATGATTAATATTCTTACTACCGAAAGTCGACTGTAAAGTATAACTTCCATTGTAAAGGAAATCTTAATGGATGATGTTGAGCAGCTTCTCATTGGAAGTCAAGTCGAGCACGAGAGATAATTTGTAGTTAAAGCACAATAAGTGGATTTATTGATATAACGGGATAAGAGAATTATTGACAAAAAATGACTATACGCCATCCACCGTCTTCCATATTAGATTATCTGAAGCATTTTTGATACACGACATTCGCTATATCCACATATCAAAATCGAACTATACTCATTCAGTAAGTTGATTTTATAGAGCATTACCTCGATAAAATTATATGGTATAATGTTATTTGTTTTATTCAATAGTCGGATGCGTTTTGGCAACAAAGCTGCCGTCATCGGCGGACAAAATTGAAAAGTAGCAAGCAATACGGACACATCATGTACATTGTACGTGTAACTTGAATGTTTATGGGTTCGGAATATTTTAACGGTATTTGATCGGCATTATCAATTTTGTCTAAAATAAATATTTGGCAACGCATGTATTTTTGAGATCACTTTAGTTATTTCATCTCAAACACACATTTCGATACATCCTGCATTTCCACGTTACCGTAGAGTTCCCTAATAGGCTAAAACCATTTATCTTCAAGAGAGCACAAAATGCTTTGTAATAAAAGTAATTATAACTACATACTAAAATTGCTCTGCTTTCTTTTGTTGTACAACTAAACGAAACCAACACATTACACAATAGAGTTTTTTTAACCCTAATTTTATATTACCATCAGCTTGAATTTAAAAGTCATTTGCGAGTTTGTGATTCGGTAATTTTAATTCGTGGATCCTAAAGGAGGAAATTTCGAACGAGCATGTAAAATTTGCTCGTTGTGAAACTTTCACATGACGTTGAAAGGCTTTGTCGCTGTTGATAATCGCCGACCTCGTAATAAATCGTTATACACGTCGTCAACTGTACCCGAATTAAGAGGATTTAGTTGAAGCCTTCCCATTACAAAGTAGGATAGCGTCGACAGATCCAGATTTAGTTGGTCGGGAATAAGGAAGTAGAGATTCTATTATGGACACCTTGCTTCCAAATGGCACGTCGGTTTGTCTGCTTTATGTATTATCCCGTTTTTGTATGGGCGACTACGGACTCTACAAATAAATTTATGATCATAGACTAAAGCGTAATTCAGAGATGAATAGGTCTGCTCTAGGCGTGTAGCTTACTGAAATGCAATTCCATTAACACAACAAATTGTTCTCTCTACGAGAAGAAAAATAAATCCCTCACATGTGAAATTTCAGTTCATACCCAAGCGTGTTTCCAACAAATATCCCTAACAAAAATTCCACTCAATCATAGTATCAACTTACCTACAGCATGATGGCGCATTATCTATAATAGGAGCTTTAAAAATAGATCAATTTTCTGTACGTGCCTAAAATTACTGATAGTATCAAACTTGTCAGGTGTAAATTATATTTGAAAACAAAACATAATTTACACCGAAAAGAATCGTGATAAATTTTTGATATTCGTTTCCACTCTAACTCGTACGTACAAATATGGAGTAATATACCGGGTGGACGAACTGCTGCTGGGAATTGTGGATTCCAAGTAATAGTGGTTCTTAGAACCAATGTATTGATGGTGGATTTCTTAATAAGCGATGAACGTACTTGGGGGTTTTCTAGCGCGCAATGCGACGTAATCAACCCTACCTAGTCCAGGCGAGAATTTTGAGATTTTAACGGCAAATCTTGAGACATTTTCGTGACAAGTGTTTTTAGGGTAATTGGACCCTACTGAATCCGTTTTTGCCTGTCGCAACGAAATTCAGCTACAAAAGACCCAAATCAAGATGGGGGGCCAAAATGGCGGATAAAGCTCACTATAACATTTTTTCTTGTAAACAAAGATATTATTATGATTTTTATGTAGTACATGCGATTTACTATTTATTACTATCTTATTAAAAAATGTGTAGCAAAAAAGGTGGCGGTCAAAATGGCGGTAGAAACTTACTTGAATTCCTTCGAGAGCTCGGTCGAACGCAAGTCGATTGCTGCGCCTTTCTGCATGGCTCCACGGTGATTAGAAGGGAGCTGTAAATCGTAGTAGGATTGGAAGGCGAAAGATTGACGAACGGCAATGGAAGAAGTTTATCGGTCTTGAACTCTTCTTAGAAGTTACTGCGTCAATAAATCCGGGAGTTTTTTTGGATCTGGTGTCCCTACATCCACAGCATATCAATGGTATTGACTTCCTTTGCTGAGACAGGTTCGGTTCTGGAAGGGCAGCGCTAATATCTTCCGTAACGATAAGTGGTGTACTAATTCTGGGTGTTTCATAAGGTACAACTCGATTGTTAAGAGACCTGAACTCTGCTGTCGGAGGTGATTGGTTAGTTCTTGAAATTGTATTGCTTACTTTAATGACTTTTGAAGGCGTTATGAGACTTGCCACTGTATCGGCTTACATGACGTTAAAGAAGAAGTTTTGGCGAGTTACATTCAGCGTCGAACGTCATATTGTCTCCGCCATCTTGTCCGCCATTTTTGAAAAAATGTAAATGAAGTGTTTGTATTACTTATTCACTTAATCCGGACTTTGCAAACAAATTACAATTCTTTTGCTCACTTAAGGTAAAATAAATCAAGAATACTACAAAACGCAGTATTTGGAGCGCCATTTCAGTCGCCATTTTAAATTTTTTTGGCTTGAAAGTTTTTCATAAAATAATAATAACTCGAAAAACGTATGTGCTACATAAAAATCGTGATAATATTTTTGTTTTCAACAAGAAAAAAATGTTAAAGTGAGTTTTAGTCGCCATTTTGACCGCCATCTTGATTTGAGGCCTTAGTAGCCGGATTTCCAGATGGTGACAGGTAAAATCGAATTCACCAGTGTCCACTTACCCTAAAAACAGACTAAAATTCTTTGTCTCACGATTTGCCGTTAGAACCTTAACAGGGCGCTTTACTGAATTTCTCGCCCGGACTACCCTCTCTTAGAAACCCACTTTAAGTAAGCTAGGGAGGGAAAACGGAAGGTAACGAGTTAAACGGAAAACGAAATGTTAAAGGAAAAAATTATATTACAACGGGACACAACACTCACTTTTAGAATAATTCTTAGTAAATTAAGTAAGGGAGAATGGTAATGGTTGCCACCCTTACATCTGAAGTTGTATAGGCACCTGCAATCACGTGGGCCCATCCTCTAATGAAAAGCTCTTCTCTATCGAAAGGCTATAAGTATATATTTTGACGGGGTAGTTAAGTTAAAAGCATATTTCTCGACCTTACTTTTAGTAATACCAGTCCCTTAAATAGTTATCCAAAGTCGGGGAATTTATTGTAAAAATATAGTGAAGCAACTACTTCGCTTTATGCGACAGAAATTGCGTCTTAAGTAAACTCCAAAGATGAAATTGCGATTTTTTGCGGTTAGACATACAAGGAAAGCGTACAAAATTGAATAGCCCCACAAAGAAGACCTGTTTTAATATTTAAGAGCAAATAAAATTTAAATTGGGGGAAAATTGTTCAAAAAAGGGACAAGTATTTGAATAACACCGAAAATTGAATGTGTCCCGTGTGTTGTATGGAGTGTGGATTTTAATATCCTCAACACAAGCTTATCGATTCAAAATTGGTTCTGCACGGCTTCCACTGCAACCTCTGATAGTCATCGAATCGTTTGAGGTGCATAATTTCAACTGAAACGTTAAAACAACAGCAATTTTAGTCTTGTTCAAACGAAATAGCTTTTAATATTACTTTCAGGAGAATCATGAACATTGCATAGAGCTTTTTGCTTAGAAAGGCGGCTGTATAGTACTATAATAATGTAGTTTAAATGGGGTTGGCCACATGTGAACAGCCGGTTAGGCATCCACTAAATTTTTTTAACAAGTTTCGCAATTTTACATTTTCGGGTTTGCTCATAATTTATGTTTCATATTTTCCGAGATATTTTCGTAAGAAAATGTTAATGAAGAGTTTTCCAACTTTTCCAACAAAAAAAAATGCTCCTGGTATTTTTCCGGGGTTTTCTCCTATTTACGAGGAAAGAACGCGTTTTTGGGGAAAATAATCGAACATTGCAAAGAAATTACGAATTTTTTTACAAATTGTCTGTCACAAAAATCCATAATAATATATTTTTTAATAATAATATATTTTATTTCCCATCAACAGCAGAGCCTAATTACAGATGAGAAAGTGAATAAATGTAAATATAAATAATGTAAATAAATCTAGTATACAAGTATCACAGAAAACAGATAGAGATATCGCGCACGTTGCAGTTGAAGATATCAACATGTCGATTAACCGATTCAAGACAGGCACACATACGCGATATCAGTGACGTACACAAGGATTGTTTATAAACAAACAGGTTGTTCCTCCTGAGATGTTTTTGAGGCACATGAAAACCAATGCGCGCCAAGAGTGCAGGCGAGTCAATTTTGTTAATGATCAAGTTGTAAATAAACCTGGCTTGATGAAATTCCCTACGACGTTCAAGAGCTCCAATATCACCCTCGAGAAGCAGAGAGCCATAATCTACACCTCTCTCTGGGAATGCACCGTGGCGTAAATATAGTAAATATTTGAGGTAACGTCTTTGAATGTTTTCAAGTTTAATTTTGTAGGTGATGTAAATTGGCGACCAAACCACAGAAGCATACTCAAGTTTAGTGCGTACGAGTGTATTATACAGGGTGTTTTTTTGGGAGCTTTAGTTAAAAGTTTCTGGGAAAGTAAAATAGGTAGGATTTTGAAAATTTGTACTTAGGAGTTACTCTGAAGGCCGAATCGATGTAAAATATTTTCAAAATGGCCGCACTTCCGGAAACACCGGAAGTAGATAGTAACTTCGTTATTTTAAATGGCAACCCCTATTTTTTATTGCATTTTTGGATTCTACGTGAAATTTCAGTTCTTTTGATACCCATATGTCATATCTGCCATTTATGGTTTTTAAGTTATTTTGACTTTAAGAAAAAAAAATGGCGGATGCAGATGGTACCTTGATAATTGATTACTTGAAAAAGGTTATAGTCATGGCAACCCATTTTTATCAGTGCATAGAGAATGAATAGGGCTTTCTTTTACTGTACTTAAAACAAAGTTAAGTTGCGTACAACCGCACCTATGGAGATCCAAATTTAAGAAACTTCAAAGTCTATAAACTCAGTTTTTTTAAATGGAATGACCATGTTCTTAATATTGCATGAGATAGAGAATCGAAATTGGCATATTTTGATATTACATGTTCCTATAGCTATCTTTAACAGTTTCTGATTTATTCCCATTTCATTGAATTGATCTCGGAATTGATTTTTTTTCGCATTTTCTTTTTAGTAGTTGGCCATGATTTTATAACAATCGAATTTTAAACAAATCAAGGAATGGATTCTTTAATACCACTGATTCTAGTTCTAGTCTAAATAATTCATTAATAAATAACTCATTTAATAAGGATATAGGACAGAAAATTTTTGAAAAATCTAAACAGAGTCGTTCAACTGAATTTCTTAAACAACGTATAAGTCTGGAAATTAAGAGAGGTAATGCGATATCTGTTCTAGCAAAAATTCCATACCAAAAATGTTTCAACAAAGTTTTTTATATTTTGCATTGAATTTATTTTGTTAATCTTGCATTTGCAATTCAATTCATTTTCTTAAATATTCTCTTGTAGAGCTTTGTATAACTTGTGCTTCAACGGTTTGTAGTGCATTAGGGGTACAAAATTTCAAAAATTCATACAATTTCGTTCTAGTTTTCGAATGAATGTACGGAAAGCACGCGCCGCGATTCTGCCCATTTCACCATAAATAACAATTAAATTCCAAAATAGGTGAAACCATTGCGAGTCATTTTTCGATTTTTGAAAAACTTATGTTAACCTATAACAGTGGGTGATGGATTAGTGTCACTAGATTTGTTTAAAATTCAATTGTTATAGAATCATGGCCGACTACTAAAAAGAAAATCCTAAAAAAATAGTGTCAATTCAATAAAATGGGAATAAGTCAGAAACTGTTAAAGATAGCTATAGGAACATGTATTGTCAAAATATGCCCATTTCGATTCTCTATCTCATGGAATAGTAAGAACGTGGTCATTCCATTAAAAAAAACTGAGTTTTTAGTCTTTGAAGTTTCATAAATTTGGATATCCATAGGGGCGGTCGTACGCAACTTAACTTTTTTTTAAGTGCACTAAAAGAAAGCCCTATTCATTCTCTATGCACTGATAAAAATAGGTTGCCATGACTACAACCGTTTGCAAGTAATCAATTATCAAGGTACCATCTGCATCCGCCATTTTTTTTCTTAAAGTCAAAATAACTTAAAAACCATAAATGGTAGATATCGACATATGGGTATCAAAAGAAGTGAAATTTCACGTAGAATCCAAAAAAGCAATAAAAAATAGGGGTTGCCATTTAAAATAACGAAGTTACTATCTACTTCCGGTGTTTCCGGAAGTGCGGCCATTTTGAAAATATTTTACATCGATTCGGCCTTCAGAGTAACTCCTAAGTACAAATTTTCAAAAACCTACCTATTTTACTTTCCCAGAAACTTTTAACTAAGGCTCCCAAAAAAACACCCTGTATAGTGTCTTCAGAGCATCTTCAGATTTCAGCTCTCTTGAATTCCTAAAAATAAAGCCTAAGAGCTTTAACGCCTCAGAACAAATGGTGGTAATGTGGGTATTAAAGTTCAGTTTAGAATCAAACGTTAAGCCAAGGTCCTTAATCATCACACAACGTTTAAGCGAACAATTATTTATAACATAATTATGCAATTGCGTAACCTGCTTACGAGAGAACGACATCACACTACACTTATCCACATTAAGATTTAATTTGTTAGACAGCGACCAATTGACGAGTAAGTTTAACTTATACTGCAGATCACGTGCATCACTCAAAGTCTCAATTTTATTAAATATTTTTATGTCATCCGCATAACCAAGGGCACAATCACCAAGGGATGAAAGTATATCATTACAAAATATAATAAACAAGAGTGGGCCGAGGTTTGACCCCTGTGGCACTCCCGAGGACACTTTGTAATAATCCGATTTGAAGTTCTTATAACATACACATT
Source organism: Photinus pyralis (assembly GCF_008802855.1). Lineage (NCBI taxonomy): Eukaryota > Metazoa > Arthropoda > Insecta > Coleoptera > Lampyridae > Photinus > Photinus pyralis. The sequence goes on from NW_022170511.1 coordinate 31,384,912, forward strand.
GACGACGATCAGTAAGGTAAGAACTTAATCACAGAACAAATGTTTTACTAAGATTAAAGTTTTTCAGCTTATTTATGAGTAACCTATGACAAACGTTGTCAAACGCCTTGGAGAAGTCGGTGTAAATGACGCCCACTTGAGATACAGAACCAAAAGCATCCATTATGAACTCAGTGAAGCAAGTCAAGTTGGTTACAGTCGAGCGACCCTGAAGAAATCCATGCTGGTTGCTTGAGAAATAATCTTTACATTGACCAAACAAGATGTTATATACACATGACTCGAGTACTTTAGCAAAGTTACTGAGTATAGAGATAGGTCTATAGTTTTGAATCACTGATTTATCACCCTTTTTAAAAATTGGTAGCACCTGCGCCGTTTTCCATCTGGTGGGAAATACATGGGACGATATGGATAAATTAAAAATGCGCGCCAGAGGCTGCGCTAGGCAATATTGGCAGTCCCTCACTAGGAAGCTCGGAATGCTATCTTCACCACTTATGAAAGTTGTCGGGAGTTTACCACACACAGTTAAAACATCCTCTACAGTTATCCATTCAGAGAGAAAAATTTTATCACCTTTATGAAGTTTATCTGGGTCAGCGGAGTCCACAGCAAAGCTGTTAGCGAAGTAAGATGCGAATGCATTGACAATCCTTGCAGGATCATCCAACTTTTCGTTGTCGACACCAATCATGACGCTAGGTATCCGCGAAACGCCACGACGGGATTGTACAAACTTCCAAAAATTTTTGGGATCAGTAGAGATTGATTCTCCGGTGCTCTTCAAATAAGCATAATACGCCTTTCTTGACTCCTTTTTCACTTCACGCCTTAAGTATTGATAGTTAGCGTAATCAAGACTGTCACCAGTTAATCTCCATTTTTTTAATAACCGCCGTTTACGACGTTCCAGCGACTTCAGATGTTTATTAAACCAGGAAGGGTGTCGATTGGTATTAGCTGGGACCGTCCGCGGGACGGATACATTCATAGTGCGATACAACTTTTCATAAAACGCATCTACCATCTGCTCAACATCAGTAATATGATCCAAGAACGACCAATTAATGGCACCAATATCACAATAGAGTTTTGTAAGGTTAGCACGTCGAAAATTCCATTGTCTGTCATCAGAGTAATTAAATTTCTTAGTTTTGGTATGCGGCGGAAGCCTACGGCTCAAGGTTATAGCAATTGCAGGATGATGGGAATCTTCCTTTACGATGGGCAGTGATTCACGGGCGACAGCGCAATGGACATTTGTTATTACCAGGTCCAGCAGTCTCAAGTTGGCATTAAGAACATAGTTGTACTGCTCAAAACCAGCTGCATTCAAGAAGTCCTTACATGCCGTAGACTTAGGATCCTCTGTGTGATTATCACAAAAATACGGAACATTGAAATCGCCTAATATTACAGTCCTATTGCCACACACCATGTACTCAAGAACATAAGTTAATTTTAGCTTAGATTTGTGAAGTATGTCATGCAATAAAACTCATTCTTGGTATGTAATTGGATCGAAAATTAATCCGTTGGTGATCATTTTAGCGAAAACAACGGTTTTAGCATATTTTTAGTTCATTTTTGCCACCTATTTGTGTATAATAGTAGCCTATTAAATAATTTAGTGAAAATAGTGAAAATTAATTTTCCGATAAACTACATGGCTGTTGTTTGAATAATATGTGGTGGTGCGTTACAAACGACACATATCTAGATATTTCGGTTGATTAATAAAATATCTTTCTAAAAACGCCCTGCCACCGCAATTTAAAATCTTAAATGTATATAGGTCAGAATTGTGGACACTTTTGGTACAAAAACGCAGCACCAAAGCCTTACTATGAAGACCCATCTCAAAAGTAAATACCGGACCCCGAGAAAGATGAAATTTTCTTAGCTTTATTAGTTTATTTATAATTTATTGTGATAAATGCAATCTTTCCCTACATGCCGGGCACAGAAAAGTTGGAACCAATAGGAATTTCCTCATACAAAATGAAAAAATCAGTAAAATATTTAAAAGCACAATGTCACGAAACGCCAAAAGCACTCGTTATAAGGTATAAAAAGATACAATTAGAGGAAAAAATCACAACTTCTTAACTTGAAAAAGAATACGCAGTTAAAAATGATAAAACATTTGTGTCCCTAACAGGATATTAAGTTACCCGAAGCAATTGCTTAATGGAATGTAAGTCCTAAATTGTTAATAAACGTGCTTCTTTTCTTACACAAAAGGAACGGGTAAAGCTTTTGTGAAACGTACCTACTGGTAGCAGCTTTTAAGCGAGAAGTTTACAAATTCTCACCCTATTTTCAGTTTACGAAAAATTAAGCAAAATACAAGATTTCTTATCTGCAATATCTCAGTTTGGAAGATTAAAATATTTACATTCCACGTTGGAGGATTTCAGATGTTATTTGGAATGTTAAAGCGTAAAATTTTAATAGGAAAACTTTTCTTTCGTGCCACATTGGACGGCTTCTCCACTACTATTGTAATTATTAAGAACTTAGAAAGGGTTTTGTTGTAGTATTTGTAATTCAATAGAGTTTATGGGCAGAACTCCGTTTGCATAACGTGTTTACCGTATAGCAGAAAAATGGATACAATAGATACTTTTTATATTAGTAACGAATTTCGAAAAATGTTTTAGTGAAGATGGGGTAGCAGAACTACAAAAGGAACGTACAGTAGATACTTTAAATTACACTGTGCGAACAGGACGTACATAACGAATATTGGTAAGTTCCTTTTTCAATAAAAAGTTTCCAACTAACGAAGAGAAATTGTAGTATCCGGTGTAAAACTTTCGAGATTATGCATATTCCGAACCCCTATTATAGTATGCCAATAAGAAACTTTCATCATCCCATTTGCAAACATTTCATACCTCTCAGATTTCCTTCCCCAAGAAAAAAGAGAACGTGACCACAAACTTGATTCGTCCGTACTTTCCATCCCGCTTCTCTTGAAGTCAGTTTCATTACGCCAACTTGTCGTTTTTGTAAATAAACGTTTTGGAATTGGAACGAGAGGGAACTTAATCCGCGTTGCAATAAAGGGAATCCGGTATAGCTGGCGATTTACCAAATTACCTCTTACTAATTTGTAGAATTAATTAAACGTGCTTAATAAACATAATGCGCCAACATTTCGATGGATTTGAACTGCAATGCAGAGTAATGTGGGGTACAATTGAAATAACATTCTTTTAGTGTTGCCGAATGATAGAATGGCGGTATATGAATAATCATCACTGTATGTACCTTCTCTCGATTAATGTGTTTTCGCATAGAAAATATTATCGTTGTACGTGCGAGTATAATTGTTTTGATTTGGTCATTCGCGAGTTGTTTCAAAACTAATGTGACGTAAATAATGGTCGTCGGGCTAAGCCCAACAATCGAATTCATTATAGTGACAAAAATTGAGGGCCATTAACTGTATCGTCTGTAGATTCTGTAGAGGCGTTTATTTGCACAGAAAGTACCCCACTCAAATTAATTTTTACTTCACAAATTGCACTCATTTCGGTCTAACACGAGGTCTAACATATTATATTGTTGTCAACTGTATGGGGGTGTCGTTTCTCTCGGTTGAAACAATGTCGAAGATGAGATCGAGCCACCTTGTAGTGTAAAAATACGTGTTAAGTATCGGAAATAGTTGCCAGGTCACCCTTTATGTAGCGTCATTCAAGTTACTTCTTAAGACCTGGGAATTTTTTTATTTCAAATGGACGCAGAGTGGGAAAATTTTGTTGAATTGTGTGGAACGACGACAATGATAGGATTATTACAACGGCCTCTTTCCATCATTTTAACAGTAATCTTTGGTTTGAATGCCATTTCTTCACAAAATACGGTGTTTAATAGCTGCCTTCGTAAGTAGGAAGTAAGTTCTTCTACACATAGATTTGTTGTTAATGTGTATGTAAAAACACTTTTGGAACAATAGCACCTTTTCTACTGAATTTATCTAATTAGAAATCATATAAAAATATACAAAGCGCGCCTTAAGTAAGCTGCCCTCACGCATCCCCTTCATGCCACTGAACGTCAAATCACGAATGAGCGGAAATCCCGCCCTAATTCGTTTAAATTTAAATTACAATGAAAACAAAATGTATACCTATTTCTAATAACGTTTGGTTGCAAATTGTTATATACACGGTAATCCAAAAATACATACTCAGGTACTTCACACAGTATCGTTTGTGTATATTTGTGGTAAAACTATAGTAGGCATGTCACATGTGATAATTGATGCAACATATTTATAAACTGTGAATATATATTACCAAAACAAAATGCCGCAACGACAACGGCACAATTCGCAATCAGCAACGCAACTGGTGGGCCAGATCCCATCCGGCCCACCCCTGGTAGCGTCACTATTCTCGAACGCTTCCAAATGCTCACATATATTCTAGAGTGTTCTTGAACAATCACGCTTTCGTTTTTGAGAACTAATTTTTTATGGTTCCTCGATGTCTATCGGAATTTATTGAATATTCCTTACAATAATTTTTTGGATTCTCGACTGTACTATTATGTGGGTTTTGAATATTCCTTAACGTCAAAATTAAACGACGACGAGAGGCGCTTTAAAAATATAATTCTACCAGATCAATGGTATTATTTATTATTATTATTTACTGAATACTCAAAGCGATTCCTGAAATATAAGAAAAGGAAATAGCGGAAAGATTTTTGGCAGAACATCACCAGAGATTTGCCAATTTCGGAATTCTGAAACCATATTAGAAGATTCAAAGGTTTATGGCGTGGTAAGGCTATTGGTGAGGAATCTTAGATTTCCGATTTTTTTTAGAAAAACTTACGCCAACACATTAGTCAACGAGACAAAGGTCCCATCAATTTGATCGGTGCAACCATTTTATATCTCGGCCATTTTCAAAAACAGAATTACTACAGATGATGGAAAAATGCAACAACATAGCGCCAAGGGTGGACGAGATCACGTATTCGATGCTGCCGTAACGGTGAAAAATTTGCTACAGAGTGCTTTAATGATATTTGTTACGGTGAAATGGTCGAAAAATTGAAGAAAATTGTTGTTTATTTTTTATTTATTTATTATCCCTCTCTTGTTCGGATCCCTCAACAGGCTTTCGCCCAATTACAGAGTGACCATGATGCTTTTTAAAGGTGCCTTTACAGAAGGTCTTAAGTAGTTCTATACTCTACTACGGTATGCACCTTACGAATTAGGAAAACTGCAGGAAAACCCAATTCGGAGTAGCCGGCAGAATGCTCGAAACTGATCTAAGGAAATTCCCATCTCTGCCACAGATGAAAAATTCACCTCAACTCAGGTAATGCAAGAAGCTTTGGGAAAGCTCTAGATAAATTATAAGGAGGTATAACGCGAGAATAAGCGGAAATTAATCGTGGCGAAAAGATTCTCGGGAAATATATGACTAAATCAGAGGGAAATTTGAAGAAACGAAAACGCAAATTTGAGCCATTACCTTCCTCTAGAAGTTGGGGTAATTATGCCAATGCAAGAAAAAGGGAATAGAAAACTGTGGGAATAATATTATGGATGAAATGGAGAAGATTCTAAAAAACTTTAATAAAAATTAAGAAAAAAGCTTTGAGAAACAAAGTCAATTTTTAAAATGTTAAATATGAGAGAACACAACTTAATTAATGTGCAATACTTGTATTTTAAATTAAGAAATTGAAGGTAGTTTTGGACGAAATACAAAGAGATTCTTGCGGAATCAGAACATTTTGCGAGATGAAGAAGTTTTGAATAAATTGAACAAAGAATTCTTAGCTCAGTCCAGGTTCGAATACCAGACCTCTCGGCTATGTAGCCCAATGCTCTACTACTGAGCTACACCGTCGATTTTGTAATTATGATGTAGCAGACTTGGATCATTTAGTTTTCGCCTGTCCGCAAAATACAAATTACCCGATATTATGATGGAAAATTTATTCAAGGTGGGTTTGACGTTGCCCCTCGATGTATACCAACGATTATCAACAATAAGGATGTTTATGACGTTTTAGTCCATTTTGTAGCTGCAAGTAAACTACCGTTGTAATCCGTGATATGTTATCCTTTTGTGTTACCAATCTTTCGTGGTCTACCTATATTTTGTGGTAAGTCGCTTTGATCGGCTATCGAAAAGCGTGAACGTATCAATCCCTGTGTTAATCCCTGGTTTCTCTAATGTAGGCTAAAATGGGTCAGATCCCGAAAAGATTTAAAATAAATTAAATAAGAATATGTTAATTTTGTATTATTTTAAAGTTGGATATATTGACACACTCACAGTTTCGTAAATATGCATTTATACTTGTATATGCGATCTTTCAAAGTATGCATTACAAATTCCCATGTACTCATTCGCTCAAAAAATACAGAAATTCAAGTATGCGTATGTTTGTTGAACGCAAGACAAACATAAATTTACATAGAAATCATGTCAGTATTGTTAACTCATTACCTCTAATTTGCTGTGGATTTACTCAGGATGGAAAGGAAGTGTACGTGATGGATACTTTCCCACGAGATTTGTTATTAATGGTGGTAGTGAAAAGGAAAAAACTTTTCTCTTGTATGAAGTGGTTAATAAACCCTTTTAAATACGTTTGTCGCAATTCAAACAGTCACAAATTACCTTCGAGTTATCGAAAATGGAAGGTATTCGTTTCGTTAATATATAATGTTAAGTTATCGCGTTGCGTGTATAATTTATACCTAAAGAAAAAGTTTTATAACATCCATTTACTACTTATGAGTTTGAGGTTTTCAGAAATGCTATCAAAAGAAACTAATAAAAAGTTATAGGTAGGCAACAAACTTTTTATTCCCTCACTCGTTATTTCCAATGTAGAGTAAAACGTTTACGTAAACATTAGCTATTTCTATTCCTTTGTTCCGAAGACCTAATGCTGATAAAGTAATCTCCCTTTTGACAGAATTTTTACGTTGTTCCCATATTTTGCGATCGTTAAACTTCCATTACTTATTCAGACAATTTCTCTATCTTTCTAATTCTGCGTATTGGCATTGTCTCCTCCTCTACATAATTTTTGTTTTCTCCTGTGTGGTCACAATTAGGCTTTTTCAAGGCAAATAACATTTTTTCCGTGGCAGAAAAATCTGTCTTTGCCCCAAATACCTTCGTCATTGAAGTTATGATCTAGTACGGTATGCCTGCGGCAGACACACATTTTATCACTACTTAAGAGATTCAAATAATTATAACTTGAAGGCAAGGTTTAAAATTCCAAAGCCATGAGAGAGCTTTTAACTCGAAAGAACCTCTTTCAGAGTAGAACTAAAGGTTTATCTTAATTATGGCAATTTTCGTACTTAAATAAAGCCGTCTAAGGTGGTAGAGTGAAACTTGAGAATTCAGTTAAACGTTAATTGTGGTTTCGCAGGCTTTAAGACAATAGTAAAGTATACGAAGGCAACGGGAGAACAAATCTATAAACGGATTTAGAAAAAGATAAACTTCAAGTTCCAATCTCCGTGCCTTAATTTATATTAGTGTCGTTATTTTTATTTAATGGTCTGATGTTAAAAATTACTCACGCATAGGATTTGCCAATTTATGATTTTATGACTATCGTCATTTATTGAGAAGGTCACAAATGGAGAATCTTTAAATTACTCCGTGACATCTTAGAAAAGACAATATCAGAAAGTCGGATAATCATTACGTAGCAACTTTCAACAAAAAAAATTGAAATTGACGTAAATACGTGAAGCATAGATGAAATGCCAACTGAGTGACATTGATTTTATAACATTATCATATTAATGAACGATTAAACGCTTCAGAAAAGTTGCGCTTAAATTTTGAAGAATGAAGTATTTTTAATTAAACAATTAAGATTCCGTGCACTGCCAGCACCTTATTTTATAGTTCACTCGCAAAATAAGCAATTACATATTATGTTTAAAAGCCTGGCGCAAACGTGAACTTTTAATGAAACTACGTCTCTTTGTGTCCGTAATGAGATTAACGTGAGTTTCAACGGGATTTATGACATCCTAATGAATTAACATCGACTTTATAAATGAAATGACGTCTATTGCCATAAAAACTATTTCATATTGATGTACGATTTTGCTCGGCATGGTAAAATTAAAATTACACTACAAATGATTACACCCGAGGGAATGAAAGCCACGCGAGGGGTTAATTATAATATAGTTTGTAATAAATTAACACACCTACCTCAAAACGTTATGAGCTCGCCTCTCGCCATTGCCTATTAAACTAATTAGTGACGTAGAGTATCTTCAGCTCATGAACTAGTTACAGTTACCCAATAAATTGTTTTTGTATTCCGGAAAACTACTCGTCAACTTGTATTGAAAGTCGAATGCGGTTCAAATTATAAAAATACGGCGTTCGCCGCCCAGTAAAAAGAGCACAACATTAAGTTATATACGCTATAAAGCATTGTTATGTGCACAAGATAGTAGAGCAATTTCCCTGCATCTGGCGAAACATTTTCTTAACAGGTTTGAGGTCTTTAGGGACTTGTACGTACAAAACATTTGTTACACAAAACTGAAATGGATGAAGACATTTATTCGAGGCAATGGTTTAACGAGTTGTGTGTAACATAACCCGATACTAATGTAAAACGCTCAAAAAAGACCAGGAAAGTTGATATACTGTAGTGCCCATACCGCAATTTTCTTCCTTTTTCTAGCTTTATTGAGTAGAAAAATTGGATTAAAGCGGCGCGGAATTACTCCCTTGAAGTTTTGGATTCGAATTCGCATCCCTGCTATATACACAGAGCATTTTAATGTTAAAAAAGGAACCTAGCGGATGGCGTTTGTATGATACAGTAAAGTGATTAGGGCACTAATACCTAGACTGCAATAATTTCTTCGCTTCCACAACGTAATCGGCAAGTACCCGCAATTTATCGCATAAAGTTGCTAATATTTTTAAGTTAAGTACATTGCAAGTAGGTACAGCCTTCAAGCCTAATACACCATTCTGCCTTGGGGGACGTTTTATAGTTAACTAAAGCTATTGTTCGGTGTGACTCTTAATTCGGAAATAACTTGGGATAAAACATATTAATATCCAACGGCTTAATTTGCCAAAAATATTGTAGTTAATAAGAAGCAAGGGAAATGTAGGTATTATAACAATAAGACATTTAAAATATGGTCATATTGACCCTACGTTGTAGTGCGAGACGCATATGAATTGGACCAAAACATTTAAATATGAAATACTTTTCTTTTAATGTCTTATACAGGGTCGCTATCAAAGATGTAACGGAAGCTCTCACGCTCAAACCGTTTGAGATACAGACATGAAATTTAAAAAGGCTTCCATTTCAAATTATTTCGCATATTTTGAATTTTATTTTGAATTTTTTTAAATGGCAACCATGTGATACGTCGTTAGACAGCTTATTTTCTCTCTTTCTTACTACCTTAATCATGATTTATTTTTTACGTGATACAATACTTGTAAGGAAACAAACCATATGTACTGTGTTTTTGTCACTTATTAAACACCTGCTCATTGCCTTTTGGATTGGCAATCTGTTAATTTAAAGGTATCTAAATTTAAAGTGCAATACATTATCCAGCCAAACGTGCGGCAAGGTTTTTTTATTTTTTTTGCACTATTTTCTAATTTAACACCTAACATGGTTAAGGTAGTAAGAAAGAGAAAAAAATAAACTTTCTAATGATGTATCACATGACCTTTATTTTACATTTTATTTATTTTATTGCCTTTATTTTTATGACCTCATTACCATTTAAAAAAATTCAAGATGGCATTCGCATTCAAACACCCTGTGTAAAAAATCTTTTTAACTTCAAAATATGTGGAAATAACTTCAAATGGAAGCGTTTTAATTTTCATGTTTATATCTCAAACGGTTTGAACGTGAGAGCTTCCGTTCTATCTTTAATAGCGACCTAGTATATACAAAAGTATGTGGCGACATGAAAATTACCGCTCAGAAGAGACCATGGCAATGAAAAACAGACAGACATTTTGAGAATAATTTTGATGAATAAACGTGATACCCAAATTTTAGTTTTTTTTAAAGATTCTGTTCTAGTCACTGCCTCATACTTTATATCTGTAGAATTATTTTTACTTTTTTTTATTGTATAATTTTTATTATTTCCAATTCAAAATAGGAGATTGACGTTAATATTTATTCACTAAATTGAGATTTATGTATGTATAAAATCGGCGATTGTTAGAATTGTTTAAATATTGAAAGAACGAATGAGTTGGCGATCAGATGTGCCTGGTTTATCATTTGTTAAGCAATCTATTGAGGACTACTAGTTGCAGTCAATATTAGTGGAACCCCTCGTAGATTGAAACAATCATTGAACTCAGGATGCAGCAGAGAAGCGACTGATGCGCAACTCAAAATCAAAAATCAAAACTAACTGAAACCCATGCACATTATCGTCAAGTAACGAACCTGTCTAGTGATAGGACCTACGTTGGGTTGTGAAACGAGTGTGTTGGTCGGAGGACCGATGACACCAGTATAAGTAAGATATAAGAAAAGGGAGAGGGGGGAATGAAATGTAATTAAACCGTTAAAACACATTTCAAATTCGCAATATAAACAGGAGTCTCCCCTCTCATAATAAAACGACATTAGTAGCCATAGGGACTTCATTGATTACAAAGAAAACAAAAGAGCTGCTGAAAACCTTTCAGGATAAATGCTCAATCAATAAAGCGGAAATAAAAAAATATACAATCAGGGCCAGAGTACAAATACCATGCAACATTGATCGATGAAACCAGCTAAATTAATAAAAATTTATAATTACCTTAAAGTTAATAATACTTAATATGCGGTCAACTGCGACACTTTTTAAATGACACAAAAAACACAAAACTGACAAACTTTCATAAACAAATCTATTACGGCAGACTGCCATACACTAACAAAGCTCTTACCAAAGAAAAAGCTTGCCAAAAAAAGGCCCCGTTCCGCCTTCTTCCCTGACTAAAAACGTTCTTTCTTTTCCTCACATTTCGCCTCTACTTGTTTATCAGAATTGATGTGTGCTTTCAAGGATAAACTGAACACCTGTGTTTACCCTCCGCGCAAAACATCTGCATATCTTGAAACTAATTACCTTCACGCAGCGATAACGTACTTTTATCGTACTGACTGGAGATAAACTCTTACAACAACAACACGTTTTTATTTCCAAAAGACCATAACTTTTTAACACGTAACTCAAATTTATGATTACAAATCAAAACAAACGAAGGGATCATCGAAACAAACACAACATCTAATAAAACTGGGACAAAATAACATTGATCTCGAATTCAAATAGAATGATCGAATTGGTTTTCAATCTCAAATAACAACCATATTCAAATTTGAAATTTGCATCATACCGGATGACCCATCGTTATCGAAGATGCGACAAAGAAAATGTCCGCATGACGTAGTTTACACAACAATATTGAATAGTGATAACTATATCTCCACGTTACGTCCATTTTGAAACAAGGATGCGCTGATCTAAATGCCTGAAAAAATGGTTCACTTTTTGTTTTGTTGTTTAAAAGCTCTGAAAAGGAAAGATTACAATAATTTTTAATTACCGCTGATGTTATCTTTGAAATTTCTGGTATTAGTGTGATGTTTAAGTGTTAGTGTTCGTAACATTAAAACGCTTTTTAAATTTTCTCTAAAGTGGATTGAAACCAAAGTTTTCCATTTTACAAAAAAATCGTTAGTACTGCTCAGAGTGATAAACATTGCAACAGCATTTATTTCCACTAGAAAAATCTGAATATTACACAACGTGCCGAATTTCATAATTCAGCACCAGTATAACGAAGGTTATGTTAAAAGTTTCATAAAGCTAAAAACGCCAAAAAATTTGTAGTTTTGCGACAGGTCGCAAGAGTATTCGTGCATCTTTTAGCTTTCTATCCATTTTATTCGACCGGGAAATTGGTGAAAGAAAGTTACACTTTGCCGTTGAGTTTGAAATTACCAACCAAATTGACTACCTGAAAAAGGGAAATTATAAAAGTTCATATTTAAATAGTCGTTTGGGCAGGACCGGATTAGGTAGGAATTCCAGACAGCAATTTCCGTCGAAAATTTTCCGCCCACTTTTCGTACCGTTTTGCGTCTACGAACTTTCATAATTAATGTCGCGATGATGTCATCACGCACCGACACGCCCATTGCACCCCTGTTTCCCTAATGCGGTAAATTTTCCCTCGAAACGATGTTCCAGAATAGAAACGAGCCCATTTGAATTTAGATAGGATTGATTTGTTATCGAATATATCTAGTATAAGAAGGCATAATACCAACATTATAAAGAGAAATGTTTCGACAACGGTTTAGCGTTTCCCCATTTATATACAATTTCAAACTGATTTAAAATTCTAATTTTCGTGAAGTAACTCATTTTGCACATACGTGTATTAAAGCATTAGAGGCGTACAAAAGTTTAATTTTTGAAAATGACGTGCACGACAACAGTAAATTTAGTATAGTTTATGCTATACGCAGAGGGGATTATTAAAGATTGCCGCTGCAGAAATAAAACCGAAGGTCTTGGTAAACTGTATGTTTCAGTCCATTTACTCATGAATGAAAATTACTTGGTAAACAAAAATTGATAAATCACAACTAAACAGATATAACACAGAAACAATAGAGTTTCCAGGGAGAGCTAATAAAAATGGGGGAAATAAAGGTTTTATAGGATGTTCTATAAACTAAGTTTATTTTGCTACGGATTTCGCTTTAGAAATTTACTACCTTGCAAAAAATGGTGTTCGAGATTTGTTTTTTACTCAAATCTGCTTCTAACTCGCCTACCATTATTTTTAAAATATGCGATTACATTCTGAAACCTCGTCTATCGAGACGTATGTTCTATGCAGGTTTGTCAGTAATGTAAGGTTTTATAAAGCAGAAGGTGGATAACAAGGCAATTATCCTTTCAGCCATACTATATGCAGCGGATATCATTCTTTATTTTCTTCGTGCTTACATAGAAATAATTCGAAAATCTTTCGTAAAGAATGCAATTTGGCGTAAGCTAGAAAGCACTGAGGGCAAAAGAAAAATAACAAAATTATAAAGATTTGTGTTTGGAAAACTGATTTCATGTATTCTTGTACAACATGAAAAAAGTGTACGTCTAATCCATTGTAATGGTGAAAGGCCTACCATTTCTTGTGTACACATAATTTTCCATTTTGAATCTCAAAATCCATACAAATACATCAGCAGTTGCATTCATACTTCCAGACAGTTAGAGAGGTTGTGCATACATTTTGCCCCCTCAAACAAATAAAAATACCGTACGTAATGAATTCAAATCTTAGTGCTATACTTGTAATGCCAATATTTTTCCTACTTGCAGTGTACAAAAGAAAGGAATTTATTTAAAATGTATTTAGTTAAGCAATAGACAACAATAATATCATTAGAATTATGGGGACTTATCTTACATATGATTTGGGGGACACACAATATTACAATTTATTTCCAGTTCAATAGCGCAAATTTAAATGGGTGGATATTATATTAACTAATTGCGTAAACACTAACTGACAAACAAAACTTTGAAACGACTACCGGAAAATGCATATTTGAATTTATACGTAACGGCGTGTTAGGTAAGCTAAGTCAAATAAACCGAGACCTCCTCGTTACGCGCCATTGTTATTTTTAAGTCCAGACCATCTCCATCTTTTCATGTTTGCCAAGGACCGACAAAATGCGAGCGCCATTTCCTTATTTACAACTTTGCACATGTGCAATCGATGATCTAAATTAATTTACTTTGATAAAATCCACTTATGAAACACATCTACTAAATAATTCTGAAATAGATGCAGAAATTCCTTTACCCACATGTTTCTTAATTTCAACATTATAAATTACACAAACAAATGGAGTCTATTACTGAACAAAATTACTGCAAAAGTAAATCTACAAATAGAAGTAAACACAATTAATGAATTATGTGCCTCTTTGTAACAAAATTCCACCAGATTTCCTGATCAAATTTTGAGTAATGTAAAATACAGGGTGTTCGCCGCTTAGCATTCCCATAACTTTAATCGAAAATTCCGCTACTTATGTGCATTATTTACCAACCCACGATTTTATTATTATTTATTATTATTATAATGGATGACGCCTCGATTGTACTAGTAAAAAACGATGATCATCGCCTTGAATTTCGACTTGCCCATCTTGGTTTTTTCATCTGTGTGGAGAAGGAGCGGATACTGGTTTCACTGAGATGATTTCCAAAATGTCAGAATTCTTCGAGTTTCTTTTTGCTCATCGCTCAGCAGCTTTGGCACAATTCTAACCGTACACTTTTTCCATCTTCAAATATTACTTTAGTAATAAATGAAGTGCAATTTTTCTTTTAACAGAAAGCCAAATCTAGAGTTAGCATATATAATTTTGCAAAAAGCAATCAAATTGAATTCCCAATAGCCTGGGATAAAGGCGAGAGTACAATAAACGACTGGTTGCGAGGGTTTTTATGAAAAAAACCTTTGCAAAGAGTAGCTCGGACTAGAATTTTAGTGGCGAAGAGGGATTGACTAAAAGGGCTTGCCTAAAAAAATAGTTGTGAATTCAGTTGGTGTGAATGTTTGGTATTGCCATTCTTATATCATAGTCGTCAAAAAACGGCAAAGGATAAGGTCACAGTTCGCATTTTAAAAACTCTCCAAGTTGCTCATCAGATTGTTTAGCAACTCTAATTCTTTGAAAAATAGTCATAGGGTTGATGGGGATGTTTTCGTCACTTATTGTTACATAGAGGGCTTCTTTTATGATTTTCAAGATGAATACTTGGGAAACCAAGGAACTATAGACTAAATAAACAGCAGAAAGGAGACCTAAAGAACCGACAGAGGCGTGAAGGTCTATTCTGCAACATCCTCCATACTCTTGCCAATTTCGTCCCGTGTGCGTTTGCCCAAAATCGACAGTGAAGGGATCTCTCTAGACTGTTAAACAAAAACTGGCAAAGATGCTCTACAGGTGGATAGAGAATCATCAGCAGCACCGCTTCCAACAATGGAAAATTCTAATAGAGCGGGTTGGGATAGGGACGGAACTATACTGTGAAGGGAACAACCTTCATTTTTCGTAATTTTTTCAATAAAACAATTTTCCAGTGTCAGTACTGTATCGCGGAATAATTACGGGGGAGAAGAAATGAAGCGAAGATGGCCACCATGGAAATTAATGTCTACCAAACCCTGAACTTTATCTGAGATTTTTCTTCTTTTATTCACCATTCCATTGACTCCTTTTTGGGTTGTGGATCATAGTACAGAACCATAGTTTCATCCCCGGTCAGAACTCCAAAAAAGATCGAGCAGATTCAACCTCACGCTGGCGCTGAACTGCCCAGGGTTGTTTGGGAACCCACATTGCATTAATTCTATTCGTCCCTAAATGGTCGAAATCGTTTGGCTAATGTTTCACTATAAAATAAGGCGACGACTCCACATACACGACAACCAATGTCTTGAGGACAAACGCGTAAGGGCGGTAATCACAGCTCGGTACCCGATTTTCGTTATTTCTGACATAGAGGGACAATTGTAAGAAAACTATGGGATCTTTTACGAAAAATATACACAGACATAAAAATTTCATCAATTGACCTGCAGGCTTCCAATACAAGAAAAACAAATGTCATTAAAATACATTTATGCAGTAATAACTATGCAATTTGCAATACATACTTTAGGCATATTTTGCCACTTAGAGATTGGCGTTATAAAAAAATGCTCAATTTTCCACAAATGTAGCAACCATTTGATATCTTTTGCATTTGTTACACCGCTCATTACAAAATGGAGAATTTTGAGGTAGGTATGTACTTAATTGTGTTTTAAAGTGGAAATAAAACTTCGAATAATTCAAAGGGGTGAAAGCAATTAATAGATGGCAACTTTGAAAATCAATTTCATTCCCGGGGAACTTTTATAATCGGCATGAAAAGTTAGTCTTTGAAAGAGCGAGGAGTTTTTCTAAAGTTTTTTCGATAACAATTCTACACGGATTCGTTTTCGCGTAATTAAAATGAACCTTCCGCTCAAACGTAATGGAGTTGTAACAATACACCGCTATTTTACAAAATACGTAATGGATTTTTCGAATACTGAATTTAACGCTATTATGTAACAGTTTATACCTGCAAAGCATAAACTGTAATGCGATCCCTTTTTGAAATATGTATTAATCATTCATTGTAATTAACATTGCTATGTTTAATTGCTTCAAACATTAGGGTTAATTGCTTTTTCCACTTAACGCCAGTTTGAAGTGGAACCACTTGCTCCAATTTAAATAGTACCGCGCGAATAAATTATATCGCATGCAACTGTAAACACTATTATATTTTCTGGTTTGTTTATTTTATCATTTTACATTACATGCTTGAAGTCATATGCAGGATTCACTAAATTTCATTTCGTTACATGAAACACCACGAATAGGAGAGCTTTAGCTCTGGATTACGAACAGCACCAAAAAAAAACTATTACTCGAAAGATCCATACCACCAGATGTATAAACTAACGCTTCAATGCATATAATTTCATCAAAGAACAGTATATCAAATCGTCTTCGTCCAGTTTGTAATTAACCAATCTGTTTGACGGGAGACCTTGTAGATATTTAATTGATGTATGCTGGTACTAATATATAAGCATAGTGTAAATTTACACTATGGTGGAACGACCAAGAACACACGAAACCACACACACGAAATAAAAAAACATGAGCTTGGGAATATCTTTCAAAACGTGTGACGTGGAGAGAATGCGTGTGCCGCAACTTTTTCCATTAACAATTCTAATTAAAAGGCTGTTAGCGATTGCTCCACAGTTTACACTGTTCTTGACAACAAAACGTGAAATTATTGGGTAAACATCTGGCCTTCCACTCACTACCGAAAAACAACCCCATTTCTCGTAATTTTTGGCAAAAATTTAAATTGGTTACGATTTGTGCAGTTGCATTACAAATTGTTTCTATAGCGAACAGTTTACGTGCCTTAATTCGTAAGGAGTCTTCGCAATCGTACGAGTATAACTATAACCGCCACAAATTTGAAAATGGCAAAGAAACAATTACTTCAATGTAAATGCGATGGCGTTGGTTGCCCCACCCAATTACTGCAAGTGACAGCATCAATTAATTATCTACGATAGAACAATTTCTGGAAATAAATTAACTAATAATCTCGTTAATAACATCTAGCAATCCAAATAGATAGACAATAAGTGATACTTTGAGAAGCACGCATAACTTTGCGGTGTCTTTTTCATTAAATCTGGACCGTAGTTTGTCACAGGGAGTAATTGTATTACCTTTATCTTTACAGTCTTTACAGAATATGGGAGGTATTACAGAATTAATTCCCATCAAGTTATTTTTTGCCAATCTTAGAGGATGAAAAGAAAATTTAGTGCTAATATAGCAATTTCGACACTGTCCTTTTTACTACCCGCACGTTAGTAAGGGAGTAATAATATATGTATCTTTCTCTCTCATTTTATATTATTTACATCCGAAAACTTAAAATGCAGCAATATATAAATCATGTTAGTAATGGAGGCATTGCATTGGAGTAATAAACAGACTCTACCCCCACTTTTTTGACGGAAATACACGTTTTGAAGCACCAGGAATCTGAATCAAACAAAATCTCGATGATGTCAGTCTGTCGGTCCGTCTGATTTCGAGTTAAAGTCAATACAAAACTCATCAGTAAAGTGACACTACTTGCCTCGGAAATTAATTCAATATTTCCTCGTCAGTAATGTGTGATTTTCCTGACTTCTATGTAAATAACTATTATTTATACAGGTATGTACGAAAATTATAGCGGGTCTGACTTATAATAAGTCAGAAAGAAACCCAATAAGCATTATATTATTGTAAAGTGAGATAGAATACACCAAAAACTAAAAGCGTTAAGGTCAGAAATGCGTCTTTGTGCAAGCTAGCTAGTATCAATGGCACATTTAACTGCTACGGTCAATGTCAACATTGGGAAAGTGATGTCTCTCTCACACTCATACAATTCTTATTGGGTGTTTTTCTAGCTTTTTATAAGTCAGATCCGCAATAATTTTTTACCAGTAGATTTCTATGTGCAAAGACAAACGGTCACTAAACCACCCCCAAAAGTACCTGTCCAGCTAGCTCTAATTGAGCCAACTCAGGTATTAACAAAAACTTTGAAAATTTTGACTATACAATTTTCCCAACACGTCCGGCATCCACTATTAGGAAAAATCTTGATAAAGAATTTTAAATTTTGAGAAACTGAGAAGCCTTGACCATTCTCACAATTCCAAAGAATTATTTATCCTGGGTACGAATAGAAACTTTATCATGGGAACTCTTATCTAGGTCGTAATTTGGGCTCAGTTAACCGCAAAGTAAACCATTTTTATATATGAAACAGATTTATTTTACAAAATCTATTAATAAAACTGAAATAAAAATAGGCACTCGGGGTCATGCACAAGCGATCGATTGAAACAATTTAAATTTAGAAGAAAAATGTAATTGCTTTCAACGAACAGCAACTCGGCCTCGAAATTGGCAAACGGCCCCATTTTTACGCCAACTCTAGTATTTAACGTGTCTTCCGTATTTCCAAAATTCGAAAATAATTTCATCCAATTGACGTAGCATCATGACAATCAATCAAAGCTCCGTTTCGTGGCGCTCCTGTAAATACATAAGAGCTTGATTTTTAATTGGATAATTTTATTTTTACATGAAAGATAAGGTTTGTTGCAACTAGAATGCTTATGATCGAGAGTTTTTTCCAGGAGGCAACAAAATTTGAGCGAATTAAAAATAGAATTATACTGATTTAAAACTAAGATCGAGTGTATTTTAGGAAGATTAATAGGTACAAGACAGTAAAATTTACACGCATTTGTATCGCGGATAAAAAGCTACCTAAGCGTTTAATCATTACAAAAATCATCGGATTAGATAAAATTTGAAACAATCACCAAGCTGATTGGTCGAACTGTACGAACACACCCAATTTTTTTCCGACAATTTATACTACAAGTGGGGTGGGGTGGGGTAGAAGCATCATTACACCATGAGTATGGAAATTGTACATGACGAGGTGGTAGACCGAGACTGAGACCGCATGGTGTACATAATGTTATTTACAACTGTCTAAAACTGAAATAAGTAACTATACAGTGCGTTTGTATAAGACATCTTTAATTTGGCGACATCTGATCGCATATCCAAACTTCTGGTATCACTTCACTTCACTTTTAAAGCGGAAATCCATGCATCTCTGATCGAAGGACTATAGACCAGAATAGGGGAGAGTGGATAGAAATGAGATATGGGATATGTGCTATACGGAACTGGGATAATACAGGTCTCACAACGGATTATAGATCCCTCAAGATATTGACCAAAAAAGCTGCGGAGCAAGTGCACAGTGCTACATGCAGCCGGAAATACATTGCTGATGCCAGATTTTATTTGTTTGAGAGAAAGCTTGAAAGATTTTATGTCTAAAATAATGCTCCACCAATAATTCTAGTGGATGGATAACCTTTCATAAATTTGCGTTGTTAAAAATACGCACGACTTCAAGAAGAATCCAATTTTAATTTTTATGGATATCCACGAAATTCTGGAAAACCCATTACCTACTAACGAATATACGAATGAATCAATTCCCATGATCATTTTCTAAGCCATATACCCCCAAAGGGTTTGAAATTAAGACTTTGACAAAAATTCAGGTTCAGATTCAGCGTCGACCCTCCCCCCTTTTTTTGTCGCATCTGGAGTTTTCGATAAAAAAGAAGGGTGTGTGGACCAGAAAGTGGACGAAGAATATGAAGCAAAGTTTTTGAAGAAAAAAAAGGGAAAATTGATTTGTGTTTCGCCAGATCGATATGACATCAGTTGTATTCAACACGAAGTTCTGTGAGAGCTGTCAGTTCCACCCAAAACCTGCATAGTAAATAGTAGTATACCAAGGGACTAAATACATGTGTGTTTTAATTCCGAGGGTGCAGTTTGTTGCCCGAAACGAAACACCCGAGGGACTAGGACGCAGTTTAGTCCTGTGCTATTTTTACAGCAATTTCAATCTTAAGATTTACAATTGAAAAAAATTTGTCTGATTGTACAATCTTGTACCTGGTAATGTCACGATTGTTACGGTAGAATAATTAATGATAATTTAATTAACAGACTCTTGCACAAAGTAACCGTGCAGGAATTATAATTCAAAGCGCTGCAGTAGAAGCAGTTATGAATAGCCGATTGCGTCGCAAATAAAAAAAGATGTCGGTGTATTGACTATAAAAAATGGTAAGAATGGACTATTGTCCCACTTCTTTAGATCCAAGAAATGAAAAAGAAAAACGATAAGCCAAAGCTTATAAAAAGTTGCGTAATAAAATTTGCACGTGACAATTTCTCACCGAATCCAACAGGGTATATCAGTAATAAAATCAAATCGTTAGTCGTGTATTTCCTTTGTAACACCTACAAAAAACTAGTAAAGTTATTTAAACAATAAAAAATTAATAAATAATAATTGCGTAATATTAAGATTATTTAAAAATCTTATATATTCAAGGACAATATTAGAAAAAGTTAAAAAATTTCCTAATGATGTGAGAATGTACAGGAAATGACTGAATTTTTGAATTCTATTTGCATACTTTCTGATGCCGAAATTGTGAAGTATGTGTAAATGACAGTCCCTTTTAGTACCATCAAAAAGAAGTGCAAGTGCGTTTTCAATACGTGACATGTCTCACAAAATAAAAAATTGTAAGGATGCGTTCTAAACCAAAATGAATCATTTTAAAATCTCAATTAGTGAACTTCTCATATTGCAGGTCAGCGGGATATTGTCGAATATTGAGAAAAGTCACAAAGTACAAACGCGTGTATTGAGCTATAAAATCTCTCCGTTCGATAGGCTTTTCGCCCTTTTCGGCGATAACAGGCAGGGTTTTTTTATTTGCAGAGGACATAAAAATTGCGTAATTACTTTTTATAATTCATGTGCACATTGTATTCCAGATTTACGACTATTGAACAAGAGAATTTAAATTGGCACGGCGCAGTAGACACAATTTCTCATGTGAGGCGTGAATACTGTTGTATTTTAACATAGAGTATTACTCTATGATTTTAATAAGAAATTACACGGATTCCTCAAGTTGCTCTGTACGTTTTTATCTCAGAGGAATCTTGGCGCTAATATTGCGTTATTGAGGCAATAAGAAATATGCATGAAATACCTATTCGCAACTTTAACGTTTTGCGATGATTGTATAACGGGTTCTCTAGTGTGTTGTACCATTGTAAAGTATTTAATAAACAATGGTTGTACTATTCCTGACGCACTACATCAAAATTGTATTTTTTCGATTAAATTGAGTATGTTATTTTGCTTTTGAAATTTGGTCTTTTCACTTGCATATTTATTTTGGGAAAAATAATATACCGATTACAGGTTGCAGCGAGACATATTAAGTGCCACTTTGTACTAATTTGTACCGTAACAATCAAACTACATTTCAACTAGAATGTCAAGGTAACGCCAATGTTAGATGCATTAAGTTGTTTTCCCAAAATCAAGAACGCAAAATTCCTTAACACAATATGAATACAAGAAAATATGTTAATTAGAACCCCACTTTTACGTACTGCTTATTCACCGCCCGACAAGGGTTATGATATGCAGAAGCAACATTGCGACGAACTTTGTCGAGAAGTTCGCCACAAATAGTTGCTTTAAAATAATAAAAAATTAAACAGACTTTTAAACAACAAAGTTTAATTAAATCAAAAAAAGTAAAAAATCTATAGTATTTGAGATTATTTACGAACTAAACCATTGGTGCAAACGACGGCGGGGCGGCGGTGGTTGGACGGACGGACGGACTCGTGCGCCACCAGACGCTTGCGAAAGCGACCTTGTACGGTCCTCCGGGACTCGGCAGCACACCCAGCAATTAACTGCAGCCGCTGATGAATAAAATCTAAACCGGTGGGTATACTCTTAGAAATGAAACGGAAGGCACTAATTTTAAAACCACAAAGAATAAAATTACGTATTCTATCGCAAGGAAAAAAACTAATACATTGTAGGCGCTATACAGGCTGATTCAAATTTGAGGGCCACTATGAAGATCTTGGAAACTGCAAGAGATAGATAGGTAGTTTAAATGTGGCAAAGTTGCGTGTTTTGATGCTGAACAAAATGCCGTTTTGAAACTGAAAAAATTCCGGGTATTTTAGGAAACATCCTGAAAAAAACGAAATTTTGCAAGTTTTTTTTATTTTTTGCCGAAGTTATTAAAAAACTTTCAAAATAAATCACACATTATTGTGGCCACTATTTCGTCTCGGATTAACCATCATCAACCTTGTTTTTTTTAATGGAAGTCATTTTTACTTTTTGTATCATTTGATAGAGGGTTTCTTTCTGATTTAAAAAGTGTAAATATCACTAGTTCACTATTATTTAAGAAACGGCGCTATTAATTCGTCAAAACACAAGAAACTACGAACATACACTAGACAGAGTTTGCAAGGCAAAAAGATTATGTTACCAATACCAATACCAATACAAATAGTGATGTCGAATGTGTTGAAGCAAATTTCCGTGTGGCGGCCAAATTCTTGAGGCCAAACAAAACGGTTACATCAGACGGATGAGTAATTCAATAATTTTCTTAATACGTTTGTATTTAGGGTATGTACCTATTAATAATTAAAATGTGGTTACGACACATATGGTTGTTTATTCAATATAGGAAATTATTACTTGTGTATCAGCAGTCAACTTTCAGAAATTAGTATTTGCTTCTTAATGCCTAATGGGTCTGCTAAATCGAAGCCAAATGATAATTGATACCAACTTAATACCAAACGAATTGTAATATCCAACTTTCTGAGGAACCATTAGAATATAATATTTCATTATACGAGTATAAGCTCTCTCCTGATTTTCCGATGCACATTATATATTGGTGAAACGAGAAAGGGGATTATATTATTCAATGAAACAAGTTGTCGAAGTTTTTTGACCAGTTGACACGTGTTACGCGAAACATTTTGTTTACCCTAATCCTGGAAATTCGCTTCGCTTACTTTGGAAAAAGCAATTCATTTGGGAGAGGGGGTACGAATACTAAAAGTTCCGAAGAGTCAATATTTCAAAACTCGCTTTTAGGTAATACAAATTTAGTAGCGGTTAGTTTTTCCACTTGCTGTTAAATGCAACTAATAGATCGCTATTGTGATAAATTATACTGTTTCATTGAAAATCATTATCCATTAAATTTAACAGAAAGTGTATAATCTGGCCCTAATGTGAGTAATCACTCAAATAAAAATAATCACTCGAAATCAAAATGTGGCGTGCACGACTAGTTTTTTTACAATAATTCGTGAAAAAATTACAAGAATGTCAATCGAATTCTTCAGTAATTGCACAATGAATATTTGCGAGGTATATGCGAGCTAATTTCACTACGTTATTACACTTCGACATGCAAGTGCTTTGTAAACGACTGCAAAAACCGAAAATTCATTTTATTATTGCTATTAGTGAACATTATACATTTTCCGTGCGAATTTCCTCTATAGATCAGAACTTTGCAGTGGTTCTAGTAATAAAGGGTCAATTCCGAATATAAATTATGTAAGGTATTCGACCCTTTCTATAATAAATCCCTTCTAACTTTATTATAGTTTTCCGACACCTACCTACCTGCCCCACTCCAATAGTCAAGGCTTAGAACAACTGATCGAACTTGTGAAATTCCCAGTTGGAAAGAGGAGTCTTCCTCATTTTTGCTTTTCGGGTTGCTTTAGTGTGCCTAATGATTAGCTTGAGGTTATAAAAGTGATCGTAATTCAATCGTCAAGAATTTACGGTTTATCTAGGAAAACCAGAGGTGAAGTGCGTGATCGGATTAACAAAGAAATTTGCCTAATCTTGTACAAGTTGTGCACTTAGGCTGGCTAAGGTTAATAGCCAATGTGTTTAGGTATCGTTCGAGTCCTACATCACAGCTGGGGGTGTAATTGATTTGCATGACCTACTATTCAAGCAGCACAAATGCGTGTGATGCCTAATAAGTACCTATTTTAACATCGCCAATAACTTATTGATTACGGTGTTTCTAGAAATCTCAATTCATCTAATAAAACTAAAACCAAGTGTCAACAGAAACTTTTGTTTCATTACCTATGACGACAGACTGTATTTCGGATGCAGTATATCTCGCATACAGTGCCTCCTGTAAAAGAGCGCTTAGGGTTATTTGAATTAGTTGTACCTAATTGGATCACGTTGAAATTTTCATCGTTTCTTATTTCGAAATAAAGACAATTGTTCTGCAAATTTCATCAAAATTGATCAAAGTGTACTGGGTGTTCATGTATTTATGGCGCCCAGTATACATTTTTTGAAACTGCAAGCGCGTGGCAAAATGTAAGACCTGATTAAATGATTTGGCTTATTGATTTTTTCGCTCTTTAAATATTAAATTTGTAGATAGAAATTTCGTATCTTTAAAAATAAAAGGGATGATTTAGTCCCCTACTCCTCAGCCAGGCCTGAAATTCTTTGTTTGGGTATTACTGAGGAAGTATTGGACAATAAGTTTTCGCCGTGCCTTGAATATCTACCCAAAAATGCCTACCAGACTCTCCTACTGAGGTAATGACTTTAATAAGTCTCAGTGTTTGGAGTCTATGTGCCGTTATCAAAGTCAATAGGGTGCCCAACTGCTTAAAAAGGTTTTTCTACGATAAATACTTATTAGCAGGATCACCGAAAAATGTTAACACGATACTAGGGTCCCAAGTTTGATTCTATTATAATCTCTGTTGAAACGTCGGGTACTAATTTTAACTTGCATCAGGAGATCTTGATACACTCACGCACGCGAGGGAAAGGTTGCGCTATAATGGACGTGGGGTCCTGTTAATAGAGAGTAATAAGTTTTAGTTTCGGTTGTAAAATAATCAATTCTGATATGACTAAGGATTTAAAGATTGGGAACCAAGGTTGTCTAGTTCAAAGTACTAAAATTCCTCGTGCTCTGTCAATTTGTATCTTTTGCAACACCCTCCCAATAATCGAAAAAGGGGGAAATGCATAGAAAAATTCTTGCGACCAACAGGTTATGGAAACCAGAATATAAAACGTGTGCATTAATTTGGTGTTTAGTTGCAAAAAGATCTAGCGTCGGGGCGGGATTGCAAATTTATTGGTAATCAGAGAGAACACAAAAGTTGCTGGTTCATATGCGGTCTTTGGTTCTACCCTACAGGAAGCGATATCTCCAATATTACATCGTGAGGGAATCGGGATCCTATATTCGTTTCATATAATGAACCCTTCTCTATCTAGGGAAAAACGTCAAAGACGTACGGTTTATACAAACCACCATTGAATATCTTCGTATATAATCAATGACACCAGCGTGTATACAGGGTGTTGATACTAAGTCGTTACACCCCGAAAACAAACAACTTTTCTTAGTTCCACAAGCTTCCTTATTTTAAGGGCCATTGAAAAAGACAAAAATTTTTAAAACTTCCTTTCACCTCT
Organism: Photinus pyralis; assembly: GCF_008802855.1. Lineage (NCBI taxonomy): Eukaryota > Metazoa > Arthropoda > Insecta > Coleoptera > Lampyridae > Photinus > Photinus pyralis. The sequence goes on from NW_022170511.1 coordinate 31,410,614, forward strand.
CTAAAACATTTTGTATTTATAATTATTTTTTATTTTTTTTAATAATAAAATAGCGATCGATTAACATTTTTTCAAAAAAACATTTTTTGGATGACCACCCCATCGATTTTTGAGAGTAAAAGATTTATAAAATCCCTACTATAACATTTGTCCTAAAAAATTTATTTCAATCTATTCTTCGAAGGGAAGCAAATGTTGCAGTAGATGGTGTTTCGACGCTTTCTTTATAGTCACAGGAAACTCTTCTTCTCTTATGCTGCAATCTTGACTTACCCTATACTCACGAGCAGAGTCATCATTACTTTCATGCCAAAACAATGGACGTTCCGCGTCACTTTCGAATCTGGGTAGCAGTCGGTATTGAAAGTAGCGGTTCTATTTATACACAAATGGGAAAGGAAATTGTACAAAAACTCATAATTTTGTGCGTAAGAAAAAACAAGAACATATAAAATGTACCGGGTGGGCCATACATTTTCGTGCTTTTGTAATTGCCATGAAACGAAAATTCAAATAAATGTTTATTCAAAATAAAGAGTACAACATGGAAAATTATTTTTGAAAAATAATATCGTCCAAGTGGTCGCCATCTCGTCATTGGCATTCATGAAACCTGCCCCTTAGACTTTCGAAAACTCTTCGACGCATAGCGCCGGATATGGCACCTATTTCTTAACGAATATTTTTATTTAATTGTTGTTGTTGCTTTATTCACGTAGACTCGACTTTAGAGGGAACCCCATAAGCATGTAGTTGTGCTTTAACCCAGCAAAAATTTGGTAAGTTTTCCAGTGAGTTACAGACCGTGATAACTAGCATTGTCCATAATAATCAGCAATGGTTCTTCTAAATTTGGTAGCAAACCACTTAAGAAAACTTTTCTTCATTTCCACATGGTAATCTGGATCATTTGTTTTCGAAGCAAAAGCTAAAGATGCTTCAGTACTAAAAACATTCATAATTCCGGCAGGTAAAGCCACATATCTTAAATAGTTATAAGATGATACTGTTATCATCAATACCAGTACGTCACCTGCATCCCTCGGGTTTAATTTTTCTTACGCTTTTTGCACCGTCGTTTTACATAGACTTACATATTGTTCCCTTTTCATATACAAAAAATCGTAGAATCCATACCTATAGTTTATCAATTCATTCAGAAATTGACGTGTAAGTATAATTGGATTCCACATCAGAATAAAGTATTTCACACATGAAAATCATTAGAATACACATACGTTAAAACAATTTCACCCTACGCAATTATGATGAGCAAACACACTGGGGTATTGTACGGTTTATATAAAACAAAGATTCTCCACACGATTCCCATTTCGATACTATAAAGTGTAATTAGCCTAATATCCTGTTGGTTTTTGCGTATTAATTTGTGTGTACGTTGTACACAATGAATATAAAACAATGTAACCAATGAGCCTATTTAACGTTTCGAAATTTAGCTGATAGTTACCTGGTAGAGGGTGTATTAGCACTATATTTCGATTGAGAGGTATTAAAACGAAGGCAGTGTTGATTTTATATGACAATTAAAGTTTCCGTATTACCCGTACTCGCAATAAATCTCTTACCCACGTGTCTATGATAACTTAAAAACATATTACCATTACCACACTGAGGTTTAGTTTGATACATGCACTAGGAAATAATATCAGGGGAAAGATGCGTAAAGAAAAAGCCACTTTGCACTAACACAAAGTGCGAAATTATATGCTATCAGTTTGTCAATAAATTGGGTTCGGATACAAGCAGAGAATTACAAATTGATTAGGTATCTGTGGTAAAGCGACACTGTAGTGTGTATAGGACAGTTGTGTTTGAGGTGGCGGAGATTGTTACAACGTAAGCATATTGTATAGCCAAGATAGATGATAGTCAACAGCTATTGTATCTATTTGAACCGTATAGGATTTAATATTGCGTCTAAATAAATAAGCAATCAGCTATTTCATGAGAATTATGAAACAGCATCTGTCCATGCGACTGTGAACTAAAAAAAATTCATTAACCTACACTTTCATGAGCTTAACAAAACAGAGGCGATTTTTAGTAAGCGCTTTTTACAAACATCTGGAATGTGATTTACAGCAATAAGTTTTTAATTGAATCACATATTTGCCAAACCATCGCTATTGTGAACAGAACAATATTTCTCTCCCCTTATAATTAGTGAAACGGAAAGTACGTAAAAGCTCACCTTGAAGTTAACGGGGCGGTAGCCAAAAGTTGCTAAAAGCCAGTTCCAATGAATACGGGTAACTTAATGCAAAAGCAAAATAAAATGGTATGGATGCACAATGAATTAACGCCAATTATAGACATTAATATGGTACTTACAAATATAATAGGCAAAAATGCAAAAACAAAAAGGTCTAAATACGTTATGGTTTCAAAAGTAAAGTTACGGTAAAGCTCAAAATTTCGGTACTTACAACACGTAGCGGCGCAAATGCAAAAGCAAAAATATCCAACATTATAGTGCCCTTCTATTTAGCGAAACGTCCTTTTCGGGTAGGGAGAACAGTGATTCCCATTTCGTACGCATATACCTTCGATACATCTAACTAAATTAAACTATTTTTAATCAACTAGTCCTTTCTTCGATATCGGAAAAATATGGGATCGATATCAGACTTCACGTTTTTTTGCGCGCTTTTTTTTTAAAATAAAGCCCAGCCCAAATGGGCGGGTTTTTCTGTAACTCATTAAATTAATGGCTACTAATCATACTCCCTTGATTTACTTGACGGAAGTTTCGGAAAACTGAGTTCTAATTGACATCCATTGTCTTTAGAAATTCAAGTGCAATCGGCGTGGTGAAAATAGCAAACTGGTATTTGGTGTTTTTGCTTATGTTCTTTTTTGTTAATATAATAAGTTATAATACCCCTTACTTACTCCATGGACATTCCTTATAAATGATAATGTTATTATTTGACACTAACCGCTGTCTTCTTCAGCTTGTATATCAAAATGGAACTTGGAGTTTCTAACTGATAAAGTATTCCAGTGATATTAGGTATGGAAAAAGCATTCCAGACCGTTATAGCGCACCACCATGTTTAGTGAAAAAACTTTTGTTATTAATTTGATTGGTTTCCTTAATCCTTTCTGAAAAGCTTTGGGGCAAATTTTTAATTTAAATTTTGCCGATGGAAGTCTTTTTTACCTTCAATGCAAGGGTCATTTAAATCCAAACCGAGCCATACCACTGGATCTTCATTATAAGATTGTTTACAAGCTAAAGATCCATATTGAATTTGCAATATTGTCCTTTTTTCTAAAAAAATTTGTTGTAGATTTGATTTAAATAGTACCAATCTTCAAACGTTTTGTATGTAATCAAATTATAAGTGAAATGCATACTTTAATATTTTAACCCTGTTAGGATAAAATAAAACGTGACGGGAAGTTAAAATAACTCGTAATGTAAAAACTCCGGTAACCTTACTCATTACGCAAACTGCTATAATTCGGTAACTGTATGTGCTTAAATGATGACAATCTTTACCCCTTCATTTCAGACGTTATAATACAGCGTAGGGTTGCCACGAACGAATTTATCCACTACCGCCTTTGTGGCCTGCTTCAATCCCAATTTTAACCAAAGCTTCCTCTACATTGTCGAGTGTGATACGTTCAACTTTTAACACCTCTAATCAATAAATCCGTGTTGGTTACATTGAAAACGTTTTTAGTCTCAACTTAAATTTTCCGATCCAAATTCAGAGCCGAATCTCAAAGTGGTTGACTCTTAATCTTTAGTAGGCCCTTGAGAAATTATCCCTGCCAACTTACTATAGAGATGGGTTCCGGCAATGCATCGTTCGGCAAATCGAATTTTGCTATTAAATTAATCCTTTAAGAACTACAGCGCTGCGGATTTAGGACGGTTTTTAGGCGCAAACCGAATTACCTGTGACACAGTCACTAAATTCTCCATTCAATTTAGTTCCAAACTTAATTGCTTATTTCACCCACATAATTTAAATGCGACTTCCATTGAAAACCCTTAAATTTATTCACAAAGTGGCAGTAAGTAGAGGGAGCTATCCCTTAGTCGTCGAACAACGTATTCCATACATAAAACCTTGTCCAAATTGCGGCTCAGTGACAAGCAGTCCTTAGTTCCTCACTTTACGAGACAAATCGTAACAAGTTATCTCTCCTCCGCCGAAATGTACGAGAATGACCTGATAAAGTGTTTATACATTGGTGGAAAGTTAAAATGGCCACCGCTACGTTATCCGACGTTGTGAGAATGGATTCCTGTGAAATAAATTGTGTAAAATAGATTTCGGCTTTTTCTTTTATTTTTGACCGTCGCACCGAGTGGCTTACGAACGAGCTGCATCTGTTACAAGGTCTTTGCTGATTTGTGAGAATAACGAGCCATTTAATTTGTTGCAATTTTATATGGGACAGAGTGAAGTCTGAATTACTAATGAATTGGATTGGAAATAAAATGTGCAGGTAATTTAATTAAAGTGCACTTTACCTTTACCATTGTTTAAATGCCTTTACTTAGTTGTTAGCAACATATTACAAGTCGTTTTGTTTGTATCTAGTTTATAAGAGTGCAGCGTTCAGACTTAATAGTAGTATTTTAGTATTGAATTCCCAAATCTAGTGTTAATATTTACTTGGTCACAGTGATGGAAGACCATATGCTTCTTAAACATAAACAAAGAAACATTTCTTGATACTGGATCTCATTGGATATTGATAAAGGTAACAGGATGTTATTTAAATAGGTATATAAATAATGACAGTTTTAGGTTGCACTGTGATTTTTTTGCCAATGTTGAAACATGCGATAAATTGCGTTAATTATACTCAAAAGTGGTTGTTATGCTAGTAGGATAATAGTCACTTTGTAATCCTAGTCCTTTTCTTTATTTTCAATTGTCACTCAACTATAACACAAATATTGGTATTATTTTGGATAAAAATTCTTATTGCTGTTACATTATTTTTGAAATTCTTAATACCAAAGCCCTTAACTGTGTCAAAAAAATGGTACTGCACTATACATAGCAGACCTAAACTAAATAAAGTGACACACAGATTTAATAAACAAAGCTTATCGTTTTCGAAGGATTTATGTAAAATTTAACAGGATGCGATGACAAGAAAAGTAAAGTGCATTTCTTATATACGAGGAAACTTTAAGACCTCCAGGAGAAACTTGGATTAATAAAAGATTCTTGCCAAGAATTGGAAAAATTGAAAGAGGCAATATGGAAAAATTGAAAGAGGCAATATCTAGTAGGTAGTCATAGTCCTGAGTTGAAAGACTTTTTTCAACGTCTATTTTCTTCAAGATGAAGGCACAGACACACCTACGTAAAGAACGTATATCTGTGATGACTGATGAAGGTGAGCACCATTTTAATTAAATCAATGTTAAAAGCTTCACTAACGCTTTCAAAGGTAACCAGGTGATACGCCAACTATCAATAAGCCTTTCATGTAGACAAAAACCGGTACAAAGACGAGCGGGACATCTCTAAATAATATTATGAAAATATGTTCCCTTTGACAATACACTCTAGCCGAAGTCGGCCAATTTGCTGAACGAAGCTGCAGTCACATAAAGGTAAAATGCGAATATGTGCCGTATTTATCATTGTGCACCATGTGCACTACGGAAACAAACTTTATAAGTTAACTCTCAAGTGCATAAAGTTAATGAATATTTTATATTAGGAAATAATTACTCCAAGAAACTTTACGAAACAATAACACCACTAACTTAACTACAACATCTGCTTTCTATGCTGTATTGGAAGTAATGACATCGTGATTAAAATTATTATGCACAGTTGGGTATCCTTATACTTGTATACGTCGTTGTTTAGAATGTTTAGTAGTAATTTATGTTAGATAAGTTTAATTACTGAGTTATCTAATCAGAAGATGAGGCATAACTTAAATTAGAATTCACATTAAACATTAGTTTTTACACATCATGGATTTGAAATGTAACGACTTACCTCTTCAAAACTTTCATCTGCACATATATTTAGATAAATTATGAGCCATGTTAAAGTTATATTTCCAATCGCAACTATAACTATTAATGAGTGAATTCTTAGTTATAAAGTGAAATGGGTCATATTCCAGAATTCTAAACCGTAAGCTAGTCAAATTAAATTATACCCAAAAAAAGTAGTGCATTTCTTAACTCCTACAAAGCTGGAAGAACATTGCTCATTGGTAACCCGCGGTCGACCAAGCATTTTGCCGACCACAGCAAATTCCAAATAATGTGGACCATATTTCATATTTGAAATAACGAAAAATAATAAAGTCACGTAATTAGGAGTGAAAATCTTACGAATTTGTGCGTTTCCCTTTTATTTAAATTTAGTTTGATATAAAAGTCAATCGGCATTACAGTCATGCACGATTTCCCTCAATTTCGTCCATTAATCCCCATTAGAGGAAATGAATTGTAAAAAATTCAAATTACTGCTCTGGCAGGCATTTGAATATTTTAGGCTACATTAATTTTTGGCCTGTTTATTAATCTAAATTTATGGAACCTGAATTGTTTGTGCGCGGCATGATGCTTTTAATTATGTATACGAGCCAATTTCATCAGCAAAGTCCAAAGGTAAACAAGTTCTTCATGCAATTACGATAATTACACGTTAGTTGCCCTATCGATACGTATTTTTCTATGAGTTTTTAAAACGTGTGGGCAATCGATACCTTAAACATGCGCATAATTTTTTATTCCCGAATTGGGAATACAGATATTGGTTTCATCTGATGGAAAACTTTCTAAACAAGTCGCATTCGTTTCGGAATTAAAAAAAAGTAATTTGATATACGTTTTTAGGATAAATTGACTTTCAATGTGCCCATTCGCCTGAATAACAGATAAATCATGCAACTTTTGAACTAAATCACATCGGCAGTGGTAATGTAACATGTCTTAATAATGATTTAAGAGCATAATGCAAATACATCTCAAAAGGTCCATATTTTAACAATCGAGTTGAAAGATGGACTGCGCTATAATAGATAATCACATAAGAATATAATTTGCTGTAGGTAAAATTCTCTCTTTGTATTTATCACAATATTTGCAACACTCACTACGTACATTACAATAATTGTGATCATGTTTTTAAAATTAGTGTGTCTTGTGTTGAAAATTGTTTACCCTTCCACTCTACCTTTTCATCACGACCTTAGACTTTCGGGTAGAGAAAATCCTTATACTTTTGGAAATATGTACTATAACGGTAGACAGAGTTGGCGCTGCGTTCCCTCCAATCCGCCGCATAAACTGCCAACTAGCTCAGGATTGGAAAGTTATTTATGTATTAAGGGCATAATAGTGATGTTTATATTCTCGAGGGCGACGAGTTAAAAAGCTCGAGGGCCTATGGCCCGAGAGCTTTTTAGTCGCCCGAGAGTATAAACATCAGTTTATGCCCGTGGTACATACACAATTTTATGTTTTACAAATAGTTTTCTTCGTCAAAATTCGTTTACAAAATAATTCATTGTTTGATCGAGTATGCGTAGTTCGAATTTGTTAATGTGATTGAAACCATCCAAACGTCAAACGTAATTTTAAATAATTCAATTCATCGTGAATGAGCAAGCAAGAAGTTCCAGAAGTTATACGAAATAAGGCCAATCTTGTGATTTAGTAGGTATTGACAATTAATAATTGACGTTCCTAATTTTCAATGACCTGCAAATATTTGTTTGTTTTGTCATTAAATATAAATGAGTTACTATGGTGATACTTAATGCCCTAGGGCATAAAGTGGTACTTTATGCCCGCGTATCACAGATATAAAATGTGCTATGATAGGTTAGTAAGACATAAAATAAAATAAAAGCCTGTGATCTTTACAGCGGCAGCTCGTTCTGGACATGATTTTCGTCCTTCCTTTCCACTTACCAATGGGGTTGAGCGCCACTTAATTTCTAACAATTTAGGTACCAAAACAAATACTGTTTTATTCTTAAATGTTAACTCAAACTAAAATTGTCTCCACAATTCGATAGCATATCCCACAAATACAAAATATTCCTCCAAATATTCATAATTATGAACACCTCTTAGTAAATTCACTGTACAATTGAAATTTCCCAATTTAGCAAACCCTCAATCAAGAATGGTAGATTAGCACACATATAAGGGAACTCTTAGCTTGAACAAAGATCATGATCTTTGGCTTGAATAAAGCTAGCAGTTGACGCCAAGAAGTGGGCTCAGTTCTAGCATCCATCGGAAAACAAAAATCTCCCAAGCCCCAGGGCTCGGTATACAGTTAGTTCATTACTGCCTGAAGGGCCTCGGTCTACTCGTAATCTGCTTTATACCAGGTACGGTAGTTAATTGGCTAACGTTTTAACAGTTACGGGGGTCTTTCGACAAGTAATAAACCGTAAACAATAATAGTGCTTCGTAATTAAGAAAATAAGTCGTTACAGCACCATAATCAGAATGGAATCCCAAATTAGAACAGAATATTTCATATAATATAAGTGAACACCTCTACCCATTTGGGAAATTTTGAGGGGGTTCTTGTAAAGACATTACGTATGTAGTTCTAATTAAATTCCAGAATCATGATTTATCTTTTAGAGGTAACAATAATTAAAAGCACGGGATGTATCGCCATTATTTACTGTTTACACTTTTTTTTGGAGATATCTCATAAATTTTATATGCTCAGTGATTTTTAAGGAAATGTTTGAATTAAACTGATAACAGTGGTACTGCTTCAATTTCCGTGTATAAAACTAAGAAAATACTAAGGAAGCAACAGGTAAATTAAGCAATGAAATACTGATATACCTATTTATCGCAACAGAAATAAATATCAGTTCAATTACCAGAGTTTATTTTCCTCCTTTAATACAAAATATTTCTTATAATAAAACTATTAAGCTAAACATTGAGTATAAACCCTCAATGAATCCTAAAATGATAAATAATTAGCCATGTGTGTTTGTCTAGATACTATTCGCATTACTTTAATTTCTAGTTTAAATTTATTGACGTATTTGTCCTATATTTCACGAAAATAATTATTTCTATGCAACTTGAATATTTAAAAAATGCCCTTTATATGCTTTTTAACTAAAAATAAGTTCATTTCTCTAGAATGCAATATATCACAAATTGCTTCCAATTTGCCTTAATGGGCCCCATGCAAAGCAAAGGTGAATGCGCTTATTCCTCGCAAAGATAATACTACACTTCGTTACCGTCTGGCTCTAGCTTGTCAGAATTAAATAATTTAATCCCTAAGTTACCTTTAGTCACTCTATGTTTTGGTAGTGTTCCGCGGCGCAAGTATCGTGTTTGTGGGAATTTCGCATGTCTTTTTTTTTGTTTTAATGATTTTAAATGTAATGGTTACTTACATAAAAGTCATGACAAATGACACATCATTGGCGAGGAAATATTGACCTACGTACTTTCATTTCCGTGTGTAGTAGTTTCATTTTACTTATGAGTTTTCTATTAAACTTTACCCGAAATCGTATTTTGATATAAAATTTCAATTTATCATATAGAACTTTTGATTAATGTCAATCTGTCAGTGATGACAGGAGTCATTATGCACATTTTTCAATATGACAGCTGCTGCCGGAAAAGTGACAGGTGCGGTCGATAAAGTGACGTCTTTGAGGCCGGGTACTTTAATGTCTGAGTCAAGTAGTCCCATTTTAGTGACGAGTTTTGTATTAAATTTTACTCGAAATCGTATATTTTAATAAAAAATTTCAATCTTCATAAATAGAACATTTGATATTAATGTCAATATGTCACTGATGACAGGAGCCATTATAGACATTTAGCAATGTGACAGGTGCGGCCGGAAAAGTGATAGGTGCGGCCGGTAAAGTGACAGGTGCGGCCGGTAAAGTGACAGGTGTGGGCGGTAAAGTGACGGGTGCGGGCGGTAAAGGGACAGGCGACAGGAAAAGTAGTCTGGTCTGCCTCTGTCATGGGAACTAAACTTTTCCCGACATAAAGTAGGCATGAAAATGAACCTTTCATGACGTTTTTGGGTAAATGAAGGTTTCATGACGATTTTGACTATAATTTTAAATTTCTATGCGATATTTAGATGACACTTGTGGTATTTGAAATTGTTTCCGAGGGGAATTTGTGTCCAATTCCCGTACCTACAAAGTGACCTGAATTAAAGACCCGTCAACGTTTCTATGTATTTTTCTAAATATATTATAGGACTACCCGTGAAATCTGTTCTTTTATGCTTGCGGAACAGTTTATATGTAATGATCTTCTTTAGGACATTTTGACATAAACATACTGACAATTCTAACATAGTCTCAGGAGCTGGGTTACTTTAATGCCGGGTGGCACAAAAGGCTACATTACGCAAGATAATAGCCGGTGAGCGTTTTGTGGACCACGGGAGCGAACTAACGCAAACGTTAGCATTTCGGTATGCCGGTCCGCCGTTTGTGCTTCATCTGAGGCGAAATGCGAGCAAGGGTTACATGCGTCTATAGCCCGAGGGTGGACGGGTGGCAACCGAGACAAACATACTGACTAGACTGGGTCTAAGGCACCAGGAAACCCTCACCGAATCTTTCCCCAGGAAGCGCCTTCAAAATGAAAGTGGCGTATTAAAAAAAAATTCTTTAGCTAGCACACATACCATCCGCACACCTGTGTATGCGCGATCGCCCAAAAGTTTTTCAGTCCTTTTTTTATGTCTAAAGCCCGTTTGTAACGATCACTGATTTAGTCAAATTTTTAGTCTTTTTTTACTTCAAAAAGATAATGCTATCCTAAAAATGTCATAAATGATGAAACTGTATGAAACATTCCATAATATTGTCAATTTTTTAGTACCAGTAAAATGTAAACATTTGTACATAACCTATGTTATATTAAATCTGGAGACTAAATATTTATCTTCTGTAAACTAAGGTCTCTATCTACTGCCAACGTATTATACTGAGCTTTTTATTTTAATTTTACAAATTCCGTATAATCTGTCAAAAGTTACTAAAAAATTGAGGGAAAACTTTCAGTTCCTATAATAACTACCAAAAAATTGATCAAAGTTGATGTATGAAATGTTAAATTTTTTTGTTCGTAAAAAAATTATTTAAAAATTGGCTAAATAAGTGATCGTTACAAACGGGCTTTGAATATGTGTCCCAACTCTGGTTTCAATCGGTGCACCCCCGACAGCCCGACATCATCAAGATATTGTTTGATTCGGATTATTGGTGCTTCAAAACGTTTATTACTGTCAAAAAAGTGGGGTCATTTTTTACCCCAATGAAATACCCCCTTACTAACCCATAAGCAACACAGTTTCGTATAAAAAATTTATTTTATTATTTTTCCAGATTTCTATAAATAAATTTTAGAATATCGAAACGTTATTGGTACTTTCAAAGCAAGCAAAAAATATCATGAAGAATAATTTTTTCTCATAAATCAATATTTTAAAAAAAATTCCCCCTTGTATACCCCATCGCTTTACACCCTGTATAGACATATTAGAATATAACATAAACAATATGTAATTTCGATACGTAGAATACACCTAATTTTTATTGGTATTTTAAAGGAAGTAAGTAAACCAATATTCCCGTATGGTAAATCAAAGTGGTGTTACATACGTTTATCAAATTATTGCTTTATTTATATACATACATATGTATATAAATAAAGCAATAATTTGATAAACGTATGTAACACCACTTTGATTCCTATAGTACCTGCCACCGTTTGGGAGCGTGTAGGTGGTGCGTAGGGGAGTATTTTGATATAGGACACTTGGGGTCGGAAATCCAAAATAAGGGCGCCAGAACCAAATTTATCTTCTGGAATTTCACGCCTGTATGTAGGCAACCCAACCGACCGACGTTTCGCGCGGAGCGATGCAGAGCGAGTTAGCGCGAGGAAGCGACATGGGAGGGAAGGAGGGAAAACGACAGTCAAAAGCAATAACGTTTACAAGTGTTCAACGTGGCCACCGTTGTTCTCAATGCACTTCCTACATCTAGCCAACCACTCCCCTCGAACTCGCGTGAAGACTCCTATGTCCTGGCGAACAGCCTCTCCGGCCATGACGTCGCTGTTACTTTAGGTACATATGATATTTATAATGTACGAGACAAAATCGAGAGGCATGGAAATAAAAATAGTTAATTCACATGGTGCAATTACTTCCTTATACCGACCAGTATTCGCTGTAACAAGTGCAATAGTAATTTCAAATTTGTGTTGCAAGAGCTTATAAAGAACGTAATAGGAAAATGAGATTTCGTGAAAGCGAGTCTTCTTCTGAAAATCCACAATCCTAGGAGTGGTTGGACGCACTCCTTCATCCTTTCATATCGTGCGCTAGTCTTTTCATTTCTAAATGACTGCCTTTGCCTACGGCCCTAACTATTTGGTCTACGTCCATTAGCCTCTGGCGTCGTCCCACTCTCCTTTCGTCATTTCGTTCTAAAATTTCCTCTGTGAACCATTCCTGTCTGGGTACCCTTGTTTCTATTCATTACACATGTCCTAGATACCTTCCACAGTCTATATCTAGCAATGCTGGCACTTTTAACTTTTCTAAATGTACCGGTTTCTTTCTTGATTTGGCCATCTTTCTAAATTAAAATGTATTTGATATCCACCTACCCCTAAGATTGTTGAACCATGTGTTAGTCTATGCTTAGCGGTTTCCTAAACCGTACGGTCCTACTATGTTGTCCCCCCCTACCTTATACTACCGCGTTCCAGGCTCCTGTGATAATTAAATTGCTCTCTTCATCTTCATGTCCAGAAGTTGGCATATAAGCCTGAACTGCTATCGTGTCGTAGAGTTTGTTTTCTATTCTAACTACAATGATACAGCCTTTAATTCCACTGCCTAACTTCTTGTTTAGCAGAAGCCCTACCCCTCTGTGACCGTTCTCTGTACCTGAGTGTACCACTCTGTATTCTCATGAGCAAAAATCACCTTGTTCTTTCCACTTAATTTCACTTACCCCTACAATATCTAAATCTAACGTAAGCGTCTCCTCTCCTCCCAGAATCCGTTCCCAGCAAACACACTTACGTTTAAAAAACCGTTTTTGAAGCGCTTTGAAAGGATAAATTCGGTATTGGTTGTTTGTATGATGTACGTTTTTTTGTAGAACGATTTTGTATCCTACGTTTAAAATACAATTTTTATTCAGTTCATGCTCTACCTTGATTATATACAGGGTGATTCCTATAGTACCTGCCACCGTTTGGGAGCGTGTAGGTGGTGCGTAGGGGAGTATTTTGATATAGGACACTTGGGGTCGGAAATCCAAAATAAGGGCGCCAGAACCAAATTTATCTTCTGGAATTTCACGCCTGTATGTAGGCAACCCAACCGACCGACGTTTCGCGCGGAGCGATGCAGAGCGAGTTAGCGCGAGGACGCTTCCTCGCGCTAACTCGCTAACATGGGAGGGAAGGAGGGAAAACGACAGTCAAAAGCAATAACGTTTACAAGTGTTCAACGTGGCCACCGTTGTTCTCAATGCACTTCCTACATCTAGCCAACCACTCCCCTCGAACTCGCGTGAAGACTCCTATGTCCTGGCGAACAGCCTCTCCGGCCATGACGACGCGCGCAATTAAGTCCTCTTCGGATTCGACGGGAGTCTCGTAGACGTGCGCTTCCATCACACCCCACAAGTAAAAATCTAATGGGGTGATGTCGGGCGAGCGGACAGGCCACTCCACCGCACCTCCACGGCCGATCCATGTGTCCGGATAGGTTTGGTCCAAGTGTTCCCTCACCTGCCGCCCGTAGTGAGCAGGGCACCCATCGTGCTGGAACCAGTGGTCCCAGTACAAGTTCACTGGAACATCCATTAAAAGTTCTGGTAGCATCTCGCGCAGGAAAATCAGGTAATTATGGGCATTTAGACGCGGAGGGAGGATGTAAGGCCCCAGTAGGTTGTCCCCCAGGATGCCAGCCCAAACGTTTAAAGAAAACTTGTCCTGGTATCCTCGCGTAAACGTTACATGAGGATTGTGCTCCGCCCAGTAGTGGCTGTTACGAGGATTGAAGGTCCCCTCTCTTGAGAATCCTTTCTCGTCAGTAACTAGCACGCTCCTCAGAAAGTTAGGATTAGCTTCTTCCTCCTGGACGACTAAGTTGCAGAATTCCAGCCTCCTTTCATGGTCACCCGGCCGTAACTCTTGCACTTTCTTAAACTTATAGGGGTGTAAGTTGTTGTTGTTGGCGATGTTCCACATTGTGTGTTGACTACAACCCACCTGATCTGCTACAAGTCGAGTGCTAGTACGCGGGTTTGCCTCGAAACGTTCCAACACATCCTCCTCTAAGGCATTTACCAACGGGCGATCGCGATCACGGGCGCTAGTGGGCTGCGAAATAGGAGGATGTCGGTGTAAACAAACAAACTTTTCGAAATGGGTGCTTAAATGACCCAAGTATCGATGTGCATCACGAATCTGTGTGTAAAGTTAAGCCTCCGTCAGCTTACCTGCAATTGGCCTGTCTCGCACAGTCGGAAGTGAACTTCTTGAAAGACCTGTCTGCAGGGTAACTGACGGTTTGGATACCGCTCAGCGTACGCTCGTCGTGCAGCTCGTGCGTTACCATTTGCCAATCCGTACATGAAGTGCATGTCCGCGTATTCCGTGTTAGTAAAACGTGCCATAGTGTTTATTCACTTGATACGCGTCGTTGCAGACGGGATTTCGTGGCTTTAAACAAAATTCTGATCAAGTGTCAGCCACACATCGCCGCCTGAGATCGCTCCGTGTGCACCGCCGGCCGGTTGGGTTGCCTACCTACAGGCGCGAAATTCCAGAAGGTAAATTTGGCTCTGGCACCCTTATTTTAGATTTCCGACCCCAAGTGTCCTATATCAAAATACTCCCCTACGCACCACCTACACGCTCCCAAACGGTGGCAGGTACTATAGGAATCACCCTGTATATAATCAACGTAGAGCATGAACTGAATAAAAATTGTATTTTAAACGTAGGATACAAAATCGTTCTACAAAAAAACGTACATCATACAAACAACCAATACCGAATTTATCCTTTCAAAGCGCTTCAAAAACGGTTTTTTAAACGTAAGTGTGTTTGCTGGGAACGGATTCTGGGAGGAGAGGAGACGCTTACGTTAGATTTAGATATTGTAGGGGTAAGTGAAATTAAGTGGAAAGAACAAGGTGATTTTTGCTCATGAGAATACAGAGTGGTACACTCAGGTACAGAGAACGGTCACAGAGGGGTAGGGCTTCTGCTAAACAAGAAGTTAGGCAGTGGAATTAAAGGCTGTATCATTGTAGTTAGAATAGAAAACAAACTCTACGACACGATAGCAGTTCAGGCTTATATGCCAACTTCTGGACATGAAGATGAAGAGAGCAATTTAATTATCACAGGAGCCTGGAACGCGGTAGTATAAGGTAGGGGGGGACAACATAGTAGGACCGTACGGTTTAGGAAACCGCTAAGCATAGACTAACACATGGTTCAACAATCTTAGGGGTAGGTGGATATCAAATACATTTTAATTTAGAAAGATGGCCAAATCAAGAAAGAAACCGGTACATTTAGAAAAGTTAAAAGTGCCAGCATTGCTAGATATAGACTGTGGAAGGTATCTAGGACATGTGTAATGAATAGAAACAAGGGTACCCAGACAGGAATGGTTCACAGAGGAAATTTTAGAACGAAATGACGAAAGGAGAGTGGGACGACGCCAGAGGCTAATGGACGTAGACCAAATAGTTAGGGCCGTAGGCAAAGGCACTCATTTAGAAATGAAAAGACTAGCGCACGATATGAAAGGGTGAAGGAGTGCGTCCAACCACTTCTAGGATTGTGGATTTTCAGAAGAAGACTCGCTTTCACGAAATCTCATTTTCCTATTACGTTCTTTAAGCTCTTGCAACACAAATTACTATTGCACTTGTTACAGCGAATACTGGTCGGTATAAGGAAGTAATTGCACCATGTGAATTAACTATTTTTATTTCCATGCCTCTCGATTTTGTCTCGTACATTATAAATATCATATGTACCTAAAGTAACAGCGACGAAGATAATAACTTTCTAAATTTTCTGTAAAGATAAAATGTGAGTAACCCTGTGTATGTGTATTACCCGATTTTCAAACAGACACTTGCAACTGATTTATTTAGATAAAGTTACTTATTGCCATTATCTATTGTTGTCAATCAAATTTCGCGAGCCTTTTTTTATAAAATTTGAAAGCATGCGCGGAAAACCAGCGGCAAGCCTACGCAATACAGACTATTTAATTCTTATGTCATATCGCGCTTGGCGCTGCTATACGAAGGGTTAGTTTATCCCTCCGGTTTTGCAGCATGCTTACGACTCGTACGTGCAACGCAAACGGTATAGATATTTAATTTCAGAATTCCAGAACGAACAGTGGTGTGTGCATGTGGAACATTTAAGATTGCATGGAATATCTATCGAGCAGCCAATGTAAGTAAAATTGATGAAGATTACACGATTGCTAGTGTAATAAAATTAATTCGCGCCATTATTTTATTTTTTATTACGGAATTTGGAATCGGCGCTCGTTTATCACTGCGTATTAGCGTTTTTATGGATGGTAGGAGGCATCTGACATCTAAAATGTTTTCAAATTGATCACACTTTTTAATATTTTCAGCGCAGATTCTTTTCACTAATTTCCCTCTTCATAAAATTTCTGCTCAAAATGTACAGGTATGTAATTGTAATGATGAGTTTTTCGAATGTATGCTCATAACATTTTTCATGATCGACCTTCAATAATAGTATGTAGCAGCATTTAATTTTTAATTTTTTATACGCAAGATATAAATTGCGGTACTGTCAATATCAGCGCGTACATTAATATGACTTGTATCATCTTTATATGAAGTGTTGACGACGTTGACGCCCTCTATGACAACCTCAACAACCTCACATTACTTACCACCCTCTTATGGTTCTTGAGAATGCAGTGATGTGCGCCAAAATTGTAACTACGTTGTAATTGATTTTATAGGAATATATAAGTCCACATTTTTAAAGACAATATCTTTTGCGGTTGTCCCGTTCTTCATGTTACCGTTAACTCTATGTGACAGGTAATTTCCTTTCAAAGCTGAAACATGAAGCATCAACATTTAATACAATAATTAATACAATTTCTTTTTTAACTGTTGCCACGAATATTAAGCGTTGCCTTCCGACTGTCAAATTTGGCAGAGGAAATGCCTGATTTGTAATCCCAATCCAATAAATTGTACCAGATGGTATGGCTGGGAGACCATTAAATTTTTATCTAGCAATAGATTTCGAGGTGTGTGGTTTTGAACACCTGAAACAAACTTTGGGTACGTATCAACAAATTAATCATAATTAAGCACGAGACATCTGTCTGAATCGTTAAAGGGTTCGAAAAAACACACGATTTACATGAATTAACACAGACAAAATTTATTCTAACACAAATCAAATTAATAACAACATTCTACCAATCAAAGTCCGTTTACACACCCCACATAAGCGTTCGACAACAATTAAAATAATTAATGAAATCTTAACCTACTTACAGTTTTCTGTTAAAAATCCTAAAATCCGGGTAAAGACCCAAATTGCGACAGAGAACAAACACACTCACAATATTAGCCCACTGTACTTCTTTCTTTAACTTCTTCCTTCTGTTGTACACGTCTGGAACGTAATTTTACTGCATTGATTTATACTTAGACACGTAATAACACAACAGCCAATCACGCATCCCTTTCTTGTCCCCCGTTACATGTATCCAAATTTTTACGCTAAATTCTCTTATCCTAGATAATATTTTTTTACGAAAGCACTGCGTTTTTTTCCGTTAAAACGTATTCTTATGACTAGTTAATTAAATTCATCCTTTTAACAAAACTAATTAATGTGCCCATAAATTAAAACCGAACTGTCATTTAAATAATTTAACAAAGCAAGATTGATAACAAAATAAACCAAAAAGAAAACAAAATACTATGCCCTATAACATTACCAAAAAAAAATAGGTTACAGAAAAAAATTGAAAACCGTCAGACTGTGGCAAATATTTAATCACTCAACTTTAATTAACAATTTTTTTTGCGATCACCAACAGTTACTGCTCCAGCATCAATGTTCCTTACTTTTTATTCTCCCTGTATATAAGTACTGTGATATAGTGTGACTATTTTTGCTTTTTAAGGTAATTACATTGATTGCAAATTAAATTTTTGTTTTTACAGCCGTAAACAGTACAATATTGCTTACTTTTGACCATTAAACAAACGCTATCAAAATGGCGGTCTTCTCCCAACTGTATTTATTACAATGCGCTGCCACCAGAGGTCTCACTGTTAATCTGAATCAGGGATAAAGAGTTACAGTTAAAAGAGGTAGAGCGTATTTTATTCGAAAATCTCGACGCGTGGTGAGGATATAGGTAAGTTTAAAAGATTGCAAAAAGATAGCGGTCATTAGTGAAGTGGCTGAGAGGGCGGACAAGTCCCTAACGCGGTCGCGGATGAGTCTAGGGAGTGAAAAGAGGAAAGAAGCAAAAGAGGAAGAGTGGTTCGAATAATAATAAGGAAAAAAGAACTTATAGAAAGGATAAACAAACTCAAAGAAGGAAATGAGAGAAAAGAAAGAGAAAAAATAAGGAACACGAAACGAGAAAGGGAGCAGAGATGTCAAAGGGAAGGAGAGAGGGGCAAGACGAAGGAATGGTTAAAATGCATGTATAGGCGAATGTAAAAGAGGCGAGAACATTTGAAGTAAGGGGAAATAAGGTAGTAATCGTAGAATTAACATGGGAAAAGAAAAGGGAAGTTATGAGGGAAAAGGGAGTTAAAGGGGAGCCGGATATACATATGATGAATATGAAGTAAGAAAGGTGTAGAGAAAAATTAGAAAGGTTGCGAAAAGGGAAAGAGGAAAGGGCAAGAAAGTAAATAGATATTTATTTTTGGTCTTTACCTTTATGTGGGCGGGGTTTCAGCCAAGGCTGGTCTACCAACCCAACCCACTGTACATTTACAAACATCCATGCCCGATAACTCGGATTCGCACCAGGGACACCACACCAGTGCACCTCGCAGACCAGCATAGGAAACTAATGCTAGAAAACAAAGACTACAAATTGAGTACCAGAGAAAAAGATCAGTCAGAAGAGAGAGAAAAAGAACGGGAGAGGAAAGGGAGAAACTAATAGCAAAAGAAAAGATAAATAGAGGGGGAGAAGGGCGAGGGGGGAGACAATTCACATACAAGGGAGGAAGAGGGTGATCAGTAGTTGAGACATAGTAGTAAATGAAAAGTACTGTATGCAATAGATGAATTTAAGGTAGAAACAAGGGAAGACAAGAAGATCAAAAAATGAACAAACTCAAAGACGACGGTAGTTACAGTTACGGACAAGAGACAGGGTGGAGCTGTATAGAGAGAGAATAGAGGAACAAGGAGAATAAATAAGAGAGAATAAAGTGTTGAATAATATTAGTATTAAAAAAGCAATAACGTGGAAACAAATCTCTGAAGGGGAGGGGATCGAATAAAGAAAGGAGTGGCGGGACAAAGAAGGCACAGAAGAGAGAAATTTATACAGAAATGATGGAGAAAGGAAGAAACAAGAAATAGAAGAGAAACAGAGAAAAAGTACACAAGAAAATGTGAGGAACTAATGGACAAACAGAAACAAAGATTGTGTGGTAAATTATAGAGGCATTACTGTAATGACTACGGCGTATCGAATGGAGAGAAATGGATGAGAAGAGGATGCTGGAAGAAACAAAAATGAGGTTCAGAAAAAGGATGGGAACAATCGACTGCACATATGTTACTGCACAGATGAAAAATAAATTGAAAAAAAGGCGGAAAATTGTCGCGTTGTTCGTGGACTTAAAGGGGTAGAACAGATGAAGAAAATGATAGGAATATAGAGCGGTAAGAGTGGGAAGAAAAGGGAATGGAGTTAAATTTAGAAAGCTCGAAGATGAGCAGATTTAGGAAAGGAGGCGGAAAGAAAAGGGGGATCAAATGGAAATGGAAGGAGGAGAGAATAGAAGAGGTAAAAGAAATTAATTACCAAATACAAAGAAACAATGAATTAACTGCGTAGATAAAAGAATTAAGAAATAAGGGAGTGGTGTCGATGAAACAGGTTTAGGGAATTGGTAAGAGGGGGTTCAAGAATGATTTTAGAACAAGTCAGTACCTGTTCGATGGATGGTGAGAGGGGTGCTCATGTACGGAACGGAGATATGGGGATGGAAGGAATGGGATGAACTAGAAGAGGTAAAAAAGGAGATAGGCTTACACGGAAGAACACCAAATTGTATATTAGAGGAAGAAGAGGAAGAAATGGAGACAAGAAGAAGAAAGAAAATGTAGAATATGCGGAGAGGACATAGAAGTCATGTTATGGAACTGTACGGAGGTGGAAATAACAGGCAGAAGTAGGGGGGAGTTAAAAGTAGATGGCGTAGATTTTAAAGACAAGAAGGTGAAAATGCATTTGAGATTTATTTTGTTATAAGTTTACTTTGTAAAAAGTTTTTCGGATCTGGGTGTCTTGTGTCATTAACTTTTTTTGGATACTGCAGTACGGTTGCAAAGAAATGCAAAAAGATGGCAATTACTTTGGTTGACACTATCTTACAATATTTACATCCTAAAGGTGTAATTATAATTTACTTTTACTCGTTAGAAATTTCCCACTTTTCTTTACTTGTAGAGCAATTATGTCGCCGGATGAATTATGATCTAAACGACACCGCCGTATTATTTAGAAAATGTGGCCGCATAAAACCTTCCGTTCACTTTCCACGCTAAGTGAATGATGATCCTCATTATTCATATGCTTACTTCCCCCCACAAAGTTGTTATCATCCATATGAAGTAATACGTTTACATGTTTTTCCATAATAATTAAATTTTATTCGAGAAGTTTTTAATGCGACGTTTTATTACGTAAAATGAGATGAGTGCGCCACACTCGTTCCTACAATGTAGTTCCTTTATTACATTCCTTCGTGCAATTAACTTTCCTCTTGTACAGACGCCTTTCAAATTTCAAACCACGCCAGACTGGAAAATTGAAAATTAAAAAGTGCGGCGTTATTAAAAATGGTATCATAGTGTATTTATTTCGGGTTATTCAGAAAAATATTATATTACTTTCTTTTATCGTCTACGGGAATCTATTCGTTGTCAATGCTTGTTTCAAAGGCACATTCCGCTTCTGATGGGCTGCATTTTCTACTACATTAGGTCGGTACCCACAAAAAATTGCATCAAAGGTATGTTTCGGAACCTTCGAGCACGTATATTTTTCCATTGTGCACTGTATATGTACTTACTTTTTTATTTCGGGATTCGGACGTCAAAGCGTACCCTCACTCCTTCACGTTTATTCACTTCAATATAGGTACATTTGACATGCATGCGAGGCATTTCCAGGACATTGGAGGCACACATGTTATAGACTCATGAAATGCACGAAGTTTATTGGACACCGCGAGCAATAAACATCTATGACCTTTGCAATTGTAAATCTCAAATGGATGCCAAAATTTCGCGATGATACGGAAAAGGGTAATTTGTTTTTTTCAGACCATACTTTGTTTGTTCGCCCTAAAACTTGAAAATGTACGAAACTTTTCGTTTAAATTGCGCATTCAGTGGAGATTCTAAGCTTCTTTTAGATTACAGTCACATTCAGAGTGTGAGAAATCCCATTCACTTGAATTTTAAGCGTTATACGAACGAAACTTTAATACAACTAGTTACAAAGAGTAAAATTGTTAGTCTAAATTTTCAAACGGGGCTTGATTTACGTCGCTTCTCAATATAACACGAGACCGAAAAAATCGTCGATTCTTTTTACCAATGCTGCAACCTCATTCAGTTAGACAACCCATTGTCTCAAAAACTGATTTGTTTCGCATTAACTAACACGAAAAGGCACCTACCTACCGGTCACTAGCGCATTTTTCGCGAAATTGCGCGTGCAAAATGTAAATGTGACGTCATGTACATAAACCTACTAAAATGCTGCCATTTAGTATTAATAACTAGAAATTAACGACAACGAAGTCCGAGGACGTAGTATACTCACGGCGTAATGCAAAAACACGGCCGCCACTTCGTTAATCAAGACCAACATTGTCATAATGTCGCTTTTTTGCACCTGAAAATGAAATCGGAAACAATTAATCACAGCAAAAGACTAGATTAAACTCTTGACTAGTGAAGAGAAGAACTATCCTTCCGATTACCACAGTAATTTAACGGTAGATTTATTGTAGACTCATTAAAGGTTTCAATTACAGTTAATAGTGGCTTTCGCTCGAGTTATAGGAGTAAATTGTTGCGAAAAACGCTTTTCGTTTAATTAAAAACAATTTCGAATCAGATAAATAAAAAATATAGCGCATTATTGAGTTCCGGAAATAAAAGGTATTAGGTAATTTATAAACTGGCCGGTCTGTGTACGGTGTTCGTGGTGACATTATCAGAGTTACTACTGTACATTTTCCCCTGATTGCTTTCGATAAACTTTCTAAGCTTTATTATTAATACATGAATTGGCACAAATTGTGCGGCATTAAATGGGCAGTTTTTCACGTACATGATGGTTAATCGCGCAAAAGCATTTTCCATTTTGGATGCGTAACTTTTTCATAACCACATAACGGTATGTAATTTAATTTTCAATTAGATCGATTTAGTTTTTGTATAATTCTCATTGTTGCATCGGAACAATTCAAAATGACACGCTTGCTAAGCTAGTACATAGATTCTGTCCTGTAGTCCACTGGAAATCCCTTTATAAATGATGAGCTTCATTCCAAACTGAAGCCTCTGCTACAGGATATATGAGTGGCACACTGAATTTCGTAATCGAGAAAAAACTGGCAATTACAAAGATTTTATCTTTCTAAGCCAGTCTCAGCTTTTTCCTCCTCTTGAAGGGTTTACGTCATTATTTGAAGGGAATATTGCAAAACTAAAAATTACAATCAATTCCATTGCAAATGAATTTCACTTACTTTACTTTTGTGAAATCCAAAGCGTTAGTTCCATATAAAAGCTTTGGAAGTTAAATATCTATGAGCTTGATAGTTGTGAAGGGCATAACAGAAAAGTTTTTGAATGATTGATTGATTTCTGGATTTTTAGTAGCATCCACCTCTTTATTGTAGAACTGAGTCGCCGGTAAAAAGGCAGACTCATGTGTATTTGCAAACCACTAAAGGTTATTTTTTATTATTGAGGTCCATACGCCATCCAAAAGGTATTCTTTCGCTTTTTTTATTCAATTTATTCAAAACTGCTTCATCTCGCAAAATGTTCTGATTCCGTAATATCTCTTTATATTTCTTCCAAAGCTTCCTTCAATTTAAAATAGTACTAAGTATTGAACATTAAGTTGTGTTCTCTCATTTTTGACATCATTTCTTTAAAAATTGACTTAAATTTCTCAAAGCTTTCTTCTTAGTTTTTATTAAAGTTTTTCTCCATTTCATCCCTAATATTATCTTCACAGTTTTCTACTTCCTTTTTCTTGCATTGCTCAAATTTGTGTTTTCGTTTCTTTAGATTTCCCTCTGATTTCGTCATATATTTCCCGAGAAGCTTTTCGCCAAGATTCATTTCCGCTTATTCTCGTTATACCGAGTATTCATCTAGAGCTTTCTCAAAGCTTCTTGCATCACTTGAAATTTCCTCAGTTTCCAACAAATTAATTAACAGTATTGTTGTGTAAACATCATGTAGACGTTATTCTGGTATAAACGTAAAAAATAATGACGGGACACCCTGTATGTGCTATTATTTTACCTCATTAAGTTATTCACGAATAAACACATACATAGTTGGTATATTTTATTTGAATTTGATGTGTCAGTGCCCATTTTTCCTTTTAGAATTGCTTTTGTAAATTATTTATTTTGATACCGCCTCTCCTGCGCTTGAATATAGCAAACTTTTTTACGACCAAATTATTTGGATTACTAGAGAGAAAAACATCGAGTTGAAAAAGCAAGTAAGTAGAAGTAGTCCACAACGAGGCATTTCGTATTAAAAATTAAGTTTTTACGGTCCGAACAGCTGCCGAAAATTTTTCATCAAAACACAACAAGCCAGAATTTGTCATCAAGGTCAGTGTTATCAAGAACAAATGAAGTTTCTTGAAACTGTCAGCAAGTGTTTTTGTATCAGTTTTAGTGTACCGCAAATCTTGTACGACCAAATTATTGGGATTATTAAGAAGAAAAAACTGGATACGGGGTCTAAACAAACTTTGTTATCTTTTCTCTCTTACAGGGATTTTGTTTTAGTTATTCATGTGTTTCGGAATACATTTTTGTGGTTGTGAACAATTAATTGTGTGTTTATTCTTGTCCTCTGTGTGACCAAGATTCAGATTTTCCATTCGTGTGTAATAAATTCTTTGGAATTTTGGTTGATCGAGGCCACCGAGTCTCAAATTGAAAATTTTTTAAGCCAATAGGATTTTTTTTCTAATAGATGCCAGATGCGTACGAGTAGAGATGATAAAAAATAAAGTCTCAATTTTGACTTGTTTTGAGCTAGCTGGACAGATGATTTGGGGGTGGTGTAGTGACTGCACCCCATTGCACACAGTAGTATTTATTTAGATTCTTTTTGTTTTCCAAAATTCCTTTGTAATTTCTCGGAATTTTCTTTTCTTTTCTCGTCGTTTCCCACAAATTTCTTCAATCCAAAAAAATCTTTTTCCTTAGTTTCCTTTAATTTTACGAGTTTGCTGCATTGTCACAAATTACCATAATTTTTATACGACTCACCTAAGACTTACCTTTTATTTTCTCAGATTTCTGTTCATTCGCTCGCTCAGAATTGGCTTCTATTTCTCTAGAAAAAATTTCTCTTAAAAAGTGTCTAAATTGTGTAGTTTTTGATGCTGATGGATATTCCGATGATATTAAAAAAAAGAAATGGTTTCGTAGATAATTAGAAAAAATCTGAATTAGTTTAATACTTCCTGGAAGATGGTTATAGAAATATATTGAATTGTAATAGGTGCCTCTCCTAAACAATGAAAGGTGGTATTCAGGTATCCCATAATTTATTTTATTTCTCGAGAGGTAGTGATGGTTTAGATAATTAGTCCTAAAGTATTTACAATTTTTAAATAAAAAGATTATACATTTATATATGTATAATTCGTATACCAATCGTTAAGAGCCTGTTGTACTTGCTCTATTTTAGGAACAATGAGAGCTATCAAAAAAAGTGTCAAATAAAAATTGCAAGATGGGATAAAATGAATGGCTGTAGAAAAAATTTTTCAAAATGGCGGTTTTCGAGATATTGACGTCAACCTCCTTATTTTAAATGGATCATCATTTTGATACAGTTTTCTCTTTCCAACCATGTCTCACAAGTTATCATTCACAAAATAAACATGGGTAAAATTTCTACACGACATAACAGAATTTCCTTAAAACCTGGCACTATTTTCTAAAATTTCAGAATTTTCTTAAAATTCCTACTAATTTCGTCAAAAGCTTCCTGCGATTCTCTAGAATTTCTATTAATTTTGTCAATGTTCGTTGCGTTGAAGTAAATCTTATCTCCATAAAATCGGTAGAATTTCATCAGACTTAGAACATACCCCTATTTCGTCTAAATGTCCTTAAATTCCTGGAAAGTTTTTTCGTCCTCCAAAATTTACTTCTGTACTAATTCTACATAATTTCTCGCAGAGCTCGTTTATTTCGCCAAAGTTTCCGGAGAATTTTTTCTTATCATAAGTTTCCTTTAGTTTCCCTAAATTTCATTTTAGATTACCCCGGAGTTAATTTCCTCAGTATTACTTAAGTCGCCAATTTTTATCTTAGCTCAACCTTATTTTTAAAAAATCATTCCGGATATTACGATAGCGCCCATAGGTAGGTATACTTATTGAATAGAAGTATACTGTGTGCTACAACGACCAAATTTGAATCAAAAACAACACTTTTGTTAATAGTTCACAAAGGGAACATTATCAAACATTTTTTTACATAAAGAAGCAAAATCCGCAAAAAATAAATATCTGTTATGCAAATTTGAGCTGTCTATCGAGAATAAGCAAATCAAATGGAAATTTGCGTACATTCTCCTTAGAAATATGTGAAAACTCGACGTTTGATTATAAATTTATTGATTTGATCCGTAGGGACTTGGAAACGCAAATTATACGAAATATCTTTGAAAAATAAATCACGTTCCTTTAGAAGCACGCAGTTATTGGGTAAACTTATTATAGAGTTGATTGAAATGCAATGCGAGGTTAAACGGTACGTTTATTAAGATAATAGAGCACCCACACGAATGTCTATTCTGATGACAGTTAGCTTGTGTTTAGAAAATGAATTGTTTTGTTGTAAGATAGTTATGTTGAATCTATTTTACTTAATTGAGTTGAGCATGATGACGGAGTATTAAATGTCTTGCACCAGATAAAAAGTGAATTACAAACCATTACGGTTGTTTTGGATAAGGAATGTATCTCCTACATTTGTTGAACTAAAGAAGAGAACGATTTTTTTCTAAAATCTCAGAGTGAAGAAACATAAAACGATGTTAGAAATAAGTATCCCGTTACACAATTCCCAATGCTTCTGTTCACTGTTGGGGAAAATATTGTTTTTTGATAAAAGAAAAGTATTTCCAGACAAGGTACCTAAAGCATTAAATCTTTAAAGTTAGTTCTTTTTTAAAAATTATAGTTTTAAATGTTAAATGTTATTATGCGATTTTTACAAGAATGACGTTGTTGTGTATTGCTTTTTTTTATTCTCTGACAAGCTACACCGAACCATATTTTTATATTAAGATGGATTTCATACAATATTTAATGTTCATTAAGTTACAAGTTACAACAGATGGACGCAGCTAAAAAGCAAGGAATTAGTTTAAAAAATCATTCCATACTTTAGTCGCAAAATTGGTGCTTCTGCATTCATTTTTTTTCTAACAACCATAACACATTAGAGAAGGGAATTAGCTGTTCCTAAATTTGATAAAAATTGATATCTGGGGTTTTTCAACATGGAAGTAAACAATCAAAGAATAATTTTTTGAACATTCCAAAAAGTTCCAACTGCAATTCGTGGCCGGACTATAAAAATGGTCAAAATTCCAGGAATGGTACTCTCGCTAATAGTCGCTAGGTACTTATGAATGGAGCAGTCGAATTTTCGGATAACACTTTTTAACAAATAGGTATGGTAAATGCCATGTATATTAGAAAGTGTAGGTATGCCGCTATTACTTTATTCCCTAGGGCCTAGATAGTTCCTAAAAAAAACTAGGCCATGTTTTGGTTGCAGCTTTGCTTTTGAGAAAATCGTCCACATTTTCTCTTAAAACTAATAGTTTTGCCACAATTTACCAAACTCCACTTTCCACCCCTTTCAACCCCCGGGATTTCATCTGCGGAAAAATTCAGCTGTTTTAATTATCTTTCCCCAATTTCTAATCATAGGAAATCGCACATACAGTTTTTGCGATGTACAGATTCCCTGAGATTCAACATCCTCCAAAACTAGCTCCAAAATCACAGACACCGGGTGGTAAATGTAGTTATTATTCTATGGGATAAATGAACAAATATGAGACACTTTAAAAAGAGCAATGGCACTGTGTAACCGTGGTCCGTGGTTCGATTCCAATAGCTGCAATGTGCTTGACACGGTGCAATTACACAACGCTCACGTTACGTTGGTTTAATATTCCATCTGTTTTTGTATTTTAATCTACCATTATCGTTAACTTCACTGAATGTCAACCTTTCAGATTAGTTAGGAGAGATATTCGGAACTAAGCTGTCGTTATGTTCGTCCAATCACTTTTAATACCAGAAAAAGAGTACTCCGCATTTACATTATGCATTCGCGAGTCTCATGCTAACCGCTCTGCATTTTAATTAATTTTTGGCATGACGTAAAAGTTGATGTGTTTAGAAATCTCTCACATTGCACCCTCCTACATAACCGTTAATAGGGTTAAATGTGTATGGCGTATTTTAGAATTTTGCTATTACGACGTTAAAGCAGGCACATACTCGAATCTACTTCGTTAACATCTATGGTTCGACGGTGCTTAAAAAGGTCTAAGTGTACTTCGGAGTTGAACA
Organism: Photinus pyralis; assembly: GCF_008802855.1. NCBI lineage: Eukaryota > Metazoa > Arthropoda > Insecta > Coleoptera > Lampyridae > Photinus > Photinus pyralis. Next base: position 31,438,831 of record NW_022170511.1, read on the forward strand.
ATGTGAGTGTTTGCATACATTGCGTACCGTTAAGGGAGGTGTTAACCGAAACCTGCGAAATTTATAGGGGCAAATATTTCAGGCGACTTTTTTGTTTGCGCTGGAGCTTCTTTCAGATCGTCCCTTATAGATCATCTATACACCAAAGAATTCAGAGATTCCCATTAAAAGTTCAAACGTGAAAGCTCTATTGACGTTTTTATGAATTTTTTTGTACGATGCCCTCAAGTATTCGGGTATTGAGTTCAGGAATTTAAGTGGATTTACATCTTGCAAAGTGAAAAGGTCCGATCTAAAATAAAATATAGTGTTATATGACGACCAAAGCCTGGCAGCTGCTTTAAATACAATGGTTTTAAATTGAAGCTTACTTTGAACTGTCCCATACGTTTAAATTGAATCTAACCGTGATTTGTTTAATCCTATCTTTGAAAACCTCTATGTACAAATCGGACCTATTTTGGATAAATCACATTTTCCTATTCCGATATTTATCACGAATATGCTTTAGGTGCGTTTCCATTATGAGGCTTTTCAGCTGAACCATTGTGATAGGGAATCGCCTCATTTATTAATTCTTGGCAGTTCATCTGTAATTAATACCGTCTATCAATGGCGTTCCCGTTCTCGTCTGTGTCCAATTTGCTGTGCGGAAGTTACAATTGGTTTTAAGATCAACTAGCAAGTAATTTTTCATTATGACACATCCTACACAATATACGGATACAAATGGTTCCAAGTGGAAATTACTAACTGTTTATTGCATTACTCCATTTACCAGATAGGGTAAAACGTAGTTAGTAATAAGATAGGGGGCCAACGAGATTAGCTCGTAAATTTGACTTTATAAGTATATTTCTGTAACAGATGTATTTGGTATTCAAAAGTTTTCGTGTGAAAATATTTATGAAAGCATTCAAAGAGAAATAAGAATAATTTAATAGCTTTCCTTCTCCCCATTCAAATTCGGCAAACTACGATTCAACAGTACGCATAATCTAAAACCCAGGATGGGATTTCTATACATTCAGTTTCATGAATCTGTTCCATTTTCATCCGTCTATTGTTTTAAACCCTTGAGGCGGCACCAACCTAAACGACACTGCAAAGAAAGTGCTTTAGATTCGAAAGCGCTGTGTAATAGCGAAATGATTTACCTTACTGCTGCGCTCATTATCTTAAAATAGACTTTTTTGTGGGAAAATTTTCGCTAGTGTTCAATTTCTAGAAAAGTGAACTCTGTAAAATGCAATACGTAAAACATATCTTAATGGAAACATGAAGCAAATAAATTTAGACACGGGAATTTTTAAGCAGGGCGGTCGTAAAGTCACAAATTGTTTAAATAAAATTTACTAACCTGTTGCCTGGCAAATGTTCTATAAGGAAAAAACTATACACTGGTGGTGTATGACCAATAGACGCAAAGAAGAGAAAGAAATAATTGTAACCACTCGAAAAAACGAAAGAGTCCAAAGAAATGGAATTTGCGCAAAGGATGAATCCAAATAGACCAACAACACCTGAAAAATCAAACCCATTCAACGATAAGGAAGGATCCAAAGAGATTCATATGGATCTGAAAAATTAAAATATGGAATTCGGAAGAACACGACTATTCAGAATCGGGTTAATCTTATCTACATGAAGGGTCACCATAATCGAGGGGAAACGGACGCATCGATAGAATCATGATAAGAATTTGAAGCATTTGAGAAATCCAAAGGGGAGGGGAGCAAAATTATTTCCTGGGATATAGTTTTTTACGGTAAACGTGCATAACTTTTACATGCGACGAGCAATTTATTTCAGATTTTTCATACGCATGTGTAACTTTTAAAAATGGGGAGGGGGGAATAGTCTTCAGTAAATTCTAAGGAAAGGTCTCATCGAAATTCATTGGTTTATATAAACTGTAACTTTCCTGCGCGACTCCTTTTCGAGATCAGTGGCTGACGACCGCAAAGAAGGAGTGGGGGGAGAAGGAAATGGATTTTGTTTTTCATGACATTATAATTGAAGGTTTCAACAATAGGAACTGTTCTCTACCCACTACCACCCTTCTTTCATACTCCTTATCAAAATGGGGGACAGGAGCCGCGGTACTCTAATGAAAGGTTTCACGAAATGAACTTTTTTTTAGCAACTACTGCCCTGCTTTGTTTGTTATACAACCCTAGTACCAGTTTATCGTGGTGACCAGAATTCAAGATGCAGGACGGTACAAATTTTACTGAAACTTTTTAATAAACTGAACTCCGGAATGTTGCGGTTGTAATATTGCAGCTTCCATCCGGTGACAACGGAAACACCAAGGGACATTTGATTTGTACAAAATTAAAAGTGATACGTTACAACTTTAAGAATCTTAAGAAACACCCAAAGAATCATACAAAACTTAAGGTTCTGGATCTGGAGTAGAATGTAAGGTGGCAGACCGTCACTTTACCAAAATTGTAGACGGAAAACCTTACACCCCAAATGAGTAAAAGCATTCAATAACAACAAAAATGGAAACATTTTACGGGTTCATGTCCAACTACGATTGGACATTCTGATATGCAACTTTCAACCCGATGAAGCGGAAAATTGGGACAACCGAAGAAACTTGAAACTTCCAAAGAAATAAAATAACTCGAAGAACGCGATGAAGAAGCTAGAAAGGAAATGGAAAAATTGATCTTAAACTGAAGAACGTCATGCATCCGAAAAAGGAATTTGACTTATTAAAAAGAAAAACGGGAAGACGAAGAATTCAAAGAAGAACCAAAAGAAAGCGAATAATCTGATAAATACAAAGTGGTAAAGGGTTCAAAGAAGGTTGTGATGTTTAGATGAAGTAAAACTGAGTTTCTCAAACTCGCAAATAATTTATTGAAAATACAATAAACAAAAGAATAGTGGTTCTTTACAAACATAGATACCCATAATGTATAATGAGAATTACTTCCCGTTCACTCACGCATGCACACATTTAAATTACAAAAAAAAACAATACCTAGGTACACAAAGTAGCCCAAAATGTGGGACTATCGGTGGGTATTACATAAACAAATATAAAATGGCAAGACGCCTATAAAACACAACTTTTAATAACTTTTCTGGGTATACTTAATATCTCGCATGACCGCTGGGTGTTTTCGCAAAGGTTACCTGCAGTTCGACCGTCTCCTAGCCGATAATGATGATAAGAAACAATTTGCTTTCCGAAACTTTGATTGTCCTTGGGTGGCCGGCAGGTGATAAGACAGCTGGACGGAGAGTTGATTTGCTCTCTCGTTGTTTCACAATAAAAAACGGGACTCGGTGGGCCAACCTGCGGTAAATCCCGTGACTGGACCGACCCTGACTGGGCGATTATGCTTTAGCTACTTGTTCTTCTTTTTTATTCGTAACCCGAGTAATGGGAAATGGAACTTCCTTTTTCAATCCACCCTGGATAAGATTAGGTGGGTATTTACCAATTTTCAAACTAAAGGCAATAATTATAACTGTACACAACGGCCTAAAAGATTAAACACACAATTACCCTAAGTTTATTGAACGAACCCCACTTACCGAATATCGACACGAACACCCCAAAATCACCCTGAAGAAACAAACTAACAAAGGCAATTTTTTTAACAAATGTGGGTAAAGAATCAGCTTACAGCGTTCGGTTAAACCACATTCAATCTAATGCCGAACTTCACGTGGAAAACCGCTTTGCTTATCGTACATGTACATGCAAGGGCAACCACTTGCCTTGATTTCACAAATTTTTAAAACAAATTACGCGGGAACAATTTAAAATCACTACGAAACGCTACAAGGTAAAGAATATTAAGAGTCTGAAAAACAACGAATTTGAGAAATTCGGATTTGAAGTACCTGAAGGAACTGAAAAATTGGGAAAACTTAAACAATCGAATCTAATCTAAAGAATCTAAAAAATCTCAAAGGTCGATTCGACGAATTTAAATAAGCGGAAAATATGGAAGAACCAGAAGAATTCAAAAATCGAAAGGATCTCAAGGTTCCGAAGAAACTGAAAAATCTCCACTCTCTAGGAAACGGGAGAATCTGAGGAATCTAAATAAGCTGTAGGTTTGGTACCATCTGAAGCAATCAAAGAAATGAAATAAAATTCAAACAATGCAAATTCAAGAATAGGAAGAATCCCTAATAGATAGTTTGGTCACAAAACAGAGTGAGTACTAATTTTACGCTTACCTCACGCATTCTTCGCTTATTTTTCAAATAAATAAATAAATAAATTTCTTTCCAATCATGTTTTCGTTCTCTTCGCCTAACTATACTTCCTTCTTGAACAGTTTATTACATCCTGAAGTCTCTTCTCTTTGATGTCACCTTCATATCTTTTTCACACCTTCCTTCATTTATTCGCTTATTCTGGGTGAAAATTTTTTTGTGTTCATCCACATTTTATTCCCCTTCTTCGCGCCTTATTATGCTTTACATATTTTTCATGTAACATTACGCCTGCTACCCATGTATATCACGTCCAATTTCATTTCATTTCATGTATTTTCCAGAAGCCCACTCGCGCTTTCCTCACAACTTTCCCCACACTACTGTGGTACGTTCTTCACGCTCATTGATGCCATCTACGTATCTTCTTAATGTTCAGTACACGCCTGCCTTCCAACTGTTCTCACACAACCTTGGATTGTGTCACTTCCTTTTTTACTTCATGCATCACGTTTACATTTTTTTCATGCTTTCTAATATCATCTTCTGGTCTCTTGATGTCTGTTTTGCGCCTTTTTCATCATATCCTGTTCACTCACACTTTCATACCATTTCATGCTGTCTTGTCGCTTAAATAGTGACTCCTTTTGCAGAACAACTTCGTAGAACCTTTACACTATTAATGTCTACTTTATGCCTGGTTGGCGTTCTCCATACCTCGTGTCACGCTTTAATCCGGTCTTTCGTTCCGTTCACGCTTTTTCACGCACTCTTCGCACAGTTTTGGGCTTTCTTTGACGTCCCTATCACGCTTGGTTGACTCATGCGACCTTTATGTTTCACTTACGTCTTTTTCATTTTTCCTATATGTCTGTTGTTTCGCGCGTTTGCTGCTCACTTTCAATTGCACGTCATTTACGCTCCTCTAAATCCTGTATGGGCTTCCTTCAACCCTCATTTATTGCTCACCCGTCTATTTACGCATTCTTCACGCTTCATTTGTTCCCCTGCTGTAGGTTGCCTTGGCAGTCCATACTTCCTTCACGCCTTCTTGATCTCACCTGCATTCCTTCTTCGCGCCTCTAGCTTTTATCATATGTTTTTTTAGTATATCTTTCACCATTTCTTAACGTCTCCTTTACGCATCTTTCATGCCTTCTTACACAAATTCTTACAATACATTTTTCTGGTCGTTTCTCTCGCGTTTCGTTTACAATTTCTACACGGTTTGTATTATTATTATTGTAATGTGTGCTCAGTAATTTATTTTTATTGAACTTTCCAAAACAGAATTAAGTTCATAAAAACTTGCACGCTCTTTATAACTCACGAAACTTGCTAAATGCAGCCGATGGAGGCGTGGATCAGAGGATTGGCGCAATTGTGTATTGTGCTTTATTATTCTGTTCTGTAAGAAGTAGACCATTTCGTTGCAGCTGTCAGTGGGACCATTTAACATCAAACTTTGGTACTGCAAATCGCAGGCCATTTCAACCCCTAATACCAGTCCGCGTTTCCGTGGTCAATCGGTCCTGAGTACTGCCACTGATGTATTCGCTCGTAGTAGTAGACCGAAAATTAATGGCTCAATCAATGAAAAAGAAGTGAGAATACCCTCACCTCCCGACTTACCGCAAAACAAAATGGCATACAAAGCCAATAAAATCTGATCTAAAAGATTGAGATCGGTTGAATTCGTTGCGGGCGGTTCGTGCCGTCGGGCAGGTGTAGAGGTGGTACAAGTGGTGTAGAATATGCTCAGTAGACGTCTTCCTAAATACACAGGCATCAGGCATCGGAATAGCAAAACAAAATTGTCGAAATGGAATACTAGCTTAGCTCTAACCTAGTTAAGGGGACCAAAGCACACATTATAAACTTACCCGATTCAATTCTCGGCGCTTTTCTAAATATTAATGTTTTTTGCTATAAGCCGTCGACAAACTTCGCACGTTAACATCTTCCCCGTCTATCGTGCAGTACTATAATTCACTGTATCGATTAATGTTATACCTACGTTACCCGTACTATTAATCGAGCAGCAATTTCAGCAATAGTAATTTGCATGTAATACCGCAATACTTAATGGAGGCAAAGGGAAAAGATATTAATGCGTAGGATAAAACTATAACATGTAGGTTTACTTCAACTTTTCTCATGTATCATGGATGAAAGCAATATTTCAGAAGTTGTCTCAACTTTTTCTTTAAATTTTAAATGTAAAGGTGTCATATAAATACTAGAGCACCGCTTTACTAAATATACTGAGATTTCTGAATGTAGTTTTAGTTCTTCGAATACCTTTTTATTAATAGGTTTATAATATTAAACAACACACATCAGTTCCTGACTTAAATTTCGAGCTGCCATTATGAAAATTTCATTAGTTCCTTTGTACAGTTAAATTAACACACAAAATTTCATCCACCAACCGAAGCTTTCGCCTTCAGATATTATTTTCTATCCGTCTTCCTCAGGTTGATTGATCTGTCATTCTTGTATACCTCGCACCATCTCATCCTAGTCCCTTGATTCGCCAAGGTACACATATGCGATCGGTTCGTAACTGATATTCGTTCCAGCAACACACGAGACGCTTTGCATTATTTCAATCAATACGCGAAGGACATTAAGAAAAGTTTAGATTTAGGATGCCTGTATATCACAGTATTTAATCACTTAATTCAACCAGCGATTCTCTGATAGTGAAATAATACGAAATTTAAGAGAAGAGTTTCGCCGATAATGTGTAGAAAATACTGCTATCGAGCCTACAGGGTGTAATTTATTGTAAGGGTAGCGTTATATAGGACGTTATCTGATCTGGCGAAATTCGAAATAATAACTTCGGATGATTATTTTAAAACGTGGACGAATTGTTGCTGAATTAACTTGCTCGCAACCCAAGGGTTTTTTTGTTCCGTGTGCCCTTAGAAATTTCTCCAGATGATCGAATTATGCACGTTCGAGACGTAAGCCAGTTCGAACTTATTATTTAGGGTCCAAGAATATAAATCCTTCCTTTGAGAATTATTAGTCAATTTAGTTAGCGTCTCTCCTCCGTTACATTTGCTTTGAGGTATTAGTGTGACGTATCTTGGATACAAATAAACGGATCAAATGATACTAAACAAATATTTTTCGGTATACTGAGGAGAGGCTTATTTGGTCCTTTAATTCCGGAAGCGGGATTTTTGTTAAGCTGTAAATAATTAGGAGCTTATCTGCACGCTATCCAAACGTTTCCGTCTATAAGATTAGTGTTTCTTGTCTGTGGATTACATATCCATTATTGGTGGAAATCTTGGCGTTATCAAAATGATATTAATGCGCTTTTTGTAGCGCTCATTCGGGAATAATTGACAAATATAAAAAGTATTATAAGTGTAGATATTAAAAAAGCTGAGTACCTATAGTAATGGAAAAATGTTTTTATAAGCTCTTATTTGGCAAAGGGTTAAAGTATAATTGATTGGTTTTCGTATAAAAGGAAGGTTACTTTTGATACATATTTTATAATGGCTTAGGAGGGTTCTTGTGCTTTCCATTTCCGTACTCTCTGCACAAAGCATTGCCTTGTTTGCGTTTCTAAAGATGATTTTTAATCAGATAAATTGCAGGAGTTTTATCTTAATGTAACAACTTTGTTGATTCATCGTTATAAGAGGGTCATTGATTCATACTTAAAGAATGAATTGTAAAATAATTTGAATTTTTGCTAACAATCCAGTTTTAAAAGGAAAGACACTTTAGTTAAAATGGAGCCCTTTCGCATGGGTTGTTTTGTATCAAACGTCTGGTCGAGGTTAATATACCTAAACATAACTTTTATCGGAATAAATTAACATTACAATTTTGTTTCTATAAAAAATGGTTTGATTCTTCACTTTAGCTTAAATAAGGATAGTGTAGACTGTATAGTGACATAGTTTTTATGTTTCGAATGTACCTTTTAAACAACACAATTTTGTGGTACAAATTTGCCTCTTTGAAGCTCACTATAAGACATTTACGCATTAACGCAAGTTAACCCCACATTTTTGTAATTCTGCATTTGTAAATTAGAGCTCTAGTGCTACTCATAAAGTTCTATAGTTCTTGATAAATCTTAGAAATGGTTTTCTGAGTCATAAACACCATCGGCATTCGCTACAAAGCAAAATCCTAATAATCACTCAACGTTAATCAGTTAGCAGACTCAGTAGCCTCGACCAACTTCCAAAAATTCTAGAGAATCATTCACATATATTTTGTTTAACACCTAAGCTTAATCTCGGGCACAAATACAAACATCCGAACATGAGAACTCTATCTGAGTCGTACAATGGATTAAAACAAACACACAATTAGTTGATTGACAATGACAAAGAAAATTAATCCAAAATACATACGCAATAATTAATTATCTGAACTAAAGAGGGACACGTGTTCGACACAAATAAACAAGGAAAATCTTAAAATTACATAATTACAGTTTTCCTTTCAGAATCCATTTAATCTGACCAAAACAACGGTTTTTCGATATTCAACTAACAACAACTAACAAAAAAAACCCTCGTTGGAAGCATCACGAAACTTGATTTCTTTTCCATTACACTGAACTCAATCACTAGAGCTGGTTTGTTGCATTAAATGACAAAGTTTCTTATGACTATTTAGACGGGAAACACTTCAAACTTTTGTGGATAAATACAGTTCTAAAACGGTTTCATATAATGGACTAAAACTACGTATCAACGTAACTTTCTTCCGTAAACGGACAAACCGCATTAAACTTTGCAGAGATTATTCTGATTGTGACGAAACTGTGTTTTCAAATAACCACAAAGGCCAATTACGTACAGGCTCTATTTCCGTCGCGAGATGAACAGCATATGGCGAGGTTTAAACTAAATTAAAATATCCACAGAAACAGGATGGTCCGTTATTATTTTCAGTATGATTTCAGCCTGTAAGGTCCACCTAACATTGTTTAGGCAACAATAGATCGCCGCTTGGTGATTTACGCGCATTTTGATTTAATGTTCTCGAAACAAGAAAAAGTAATTACTTGGATAACATACTTATTCATAAATTTTGCACTCAATAACTTCTCTCTGAATAATAGAAATAAGGAGCGAATTGATCGATCGGGTTAATGGTAACTAGTTAAGGCACACTGCGTTCAGAAGCTGCGACGCATATTGTCCATTGACCATAGTTTCCCAAAATAAATAGGTCGCTTTTGTCATTTTGTGGTCTCGCAGGCAATATCATTTTGTACAAATTTCGAGTTCTGACTCTTCCTGAATCCTAATTCTTTTTTTTTGAGCGACTCATAATAGTGAAAGAAATAAACGGTTTTCATCCCATTCTCTTGTTACCGTAGATTTTTGCCTCCCTTTTTTGTCTGTAACATCCGAAAATCAGCTAAACAAAATCCCTGCAAGAAAAAAAAGCTTACAAAACTTGTTTGGACATAATATCCCGCACTCAGGTGCCCGATAATAAAATATTTTAAAAAATCATAAATTACTTACAGTTTTTTCTCTCTAATAAGTAATCCAAATAATTTGGTCGTAAAAGCTTTGCACAGGCGCACTTATCACAGACACAAAAAAGACTCTCCGACAGTTTCAAACTTCACTTGTGCTTTATTAAATTGAATTCAATGACTCAAACTGGCTTGATAAGTAAGATGAAAAAAATGTTCGGTGGCTGCTCGGACGGTAGAAACATTTGACTAAGCAGAGCCTTGTCTACTCTGACTCGAATTAACTTTTTCTGAATACAGACAAACCGTTTTAAAAACTGTTCATATACTTTTACTACTTCACCTGACGATGACTTTAATATTATTATTAATTTTTATTGCTTAAATTCTTCTGTGAACTGTATTTCGAAACAGACGAACTGCGTTTTCAATTAATAAAACGAATAGGACTCACTGCCTAAGATTTAGCGTAATAGTTATTTACATAAAAGGAAAATGACACATTACTGGCGAGGAAATATCGATTTTAATTTCCGAGTCAAGTAATGTCATTTTACTGACGAGTTTTGTATTAAATTGTACCCGAAATCGTATTTTAATATAACATTTCAATTTATATATACAACTTTTGATTAATGTCAATCTGTCAGTGATGATGGGAGTCATTATAGACATTAAAAATGTCACAAATGCAGCCGGTAAAGTGACGGTGTGGCCGGTAAAGTGACAGGTGCGGCCAGTAAAGTGACAAGCGGCAGGAAACGTAGTCTGCTCTGCCTCTGTCATGGAAACACAAATTTCCTGACAGACAGTAGGCACGAAAATTAAGGTTTCAGGACGATTTTGGGTAAAAATTTACACGCTCTGATTACCCTCGCGCAAACTAACACCTAGCAATAGGAGCAGCCTCGTTTCTACTTTGATTCTGGTATTTAAAGCAGCGCCATTTCCACCACAAGATAATCTCCTTCCTCAAGATTTTTTCAAATCAACCGCCAATCACAATCAGGCTTGATCACGCGATCTTCGAAGGAATACGTCCCCACTTACGCCGAACTAACGTACACATTGTCACATCTGCATCTCCGTTACCTCTTCTAACAGCGATAAGAACACCTGTGTTAATTAAACTTCGTCCGATAATAAAACTTCTTATCGCAAACGACCAGATATGTCTACATTTTAACACGCAATTTCAATTTTATAATTAAATACTAAATAAACAATTTACAAAGACGATGAACTTTAAATAAGTAAATAAGATGCAATTACAAACAATTCTAAACGGAAACATCACACTGAGTCATAAATTCAAGTGAAACAAACAAACTTTGTGCTTGAATTCTTGAGTCCTGCCATGTTCTGCTCTTACACGCTTGACACACGACTGAAAGCATTCGCAGACCTATCCGTAGAAAAGTTCGTCCAGTTTATCCCCAATTTTGACAATAAAGTCCTTAACGTCTTTTCCAACTTCAGAAATAGAAGAATTATTTTCAAAAAATAGTAGATAAGATACTTGTGCCCACCTTTTTTCAAAACTCACGGGCCGCCACTGGTTTACACAAGAGTATATAATGCATTTTCAGAGGGAAATGGAACATATACTTTACCTAGAGGGTCAAGGTTCCTAAAAAGTATTTATAACAAGGATTCTATTACTAAACAGATTTGCAATGAAGATTTCTATTAAATTCCCTAGATTACTAATAAAGCTGTTCTTTTAATGTTTCAAAAATATTTTTTCTGAGAAGTTCACCCAAGAATATTTCAAAAAAGTTTATAAGGAAATTTGAAAGATTTCTGATTTCTAAAGAATGTTTCTATGGCAATAGTGTGTTCTTTTAAAACATTTTATGAAGAAACAAGTTTTTAACAGACAGAAGGCACCGAACTCGAAAGACTTGATGGAGCTTAACGCTGTTGGTGGGTTGTTTGGGAGTGTAATAGTCCAAGAGTCACTACAAAATAATTGTCAAAATAGAACCATTCCTGATGGGAAATAAAGAAAATGCCCCACAAGAAAATAATTCACAGAAATGATGAAACTGACCTCAAAGCTCTACTTCAAGATATTGTTTTCTGTAATATGGGGTGTCAGAAGTTGAGTGTTAACCAGGCTTACTCGCATCATGTTCTTTTGCTTCTTTTTTGACAGTTGGGTTCTATAAACATTAGCGGAAAAATTGTGGGAACGTTTTACAAAAATTGGCGTTACAAAAAACTATCTAGAATCGATTTAGCGCTAACGCTGGTCTCTTAAACATTGTGATTACTAGAAATTTGACAAAATTTTATTAAGATCACGAATTGAATTGAAATTCGAAAGCTCTACTAAATTAAGAACATTCAATATATTATTAAACGACGAAATAATATTTGGGTAAGCTTCTCACAATCTCACATCGCGAAAGTAGTAGCGAAATTTAATCAAAAAACACAAAGGCGCTTGATTTATCGCCAACGTTCAAGTTTTGTGCCGAAAAGGAACATCGTTAACTAACGTGCTTTCAAAAATTCGTTGTCTACTCTCATGTAAATTAACCCCCGCACCTATACAAGCTCTCCTTAAATGTAAATTTTCGCATCAAATCCAAAATTAGTAGATGTACTACGACCCAAATGCAACAAACTTGAACTAATTTAACGATACAAAGGCATGAAGGGCTGCAATAAATTGCCTCTGCTCATTGTACGGTAAAGTTATGAAACTTTATTTCTGAGGTTTTGTACGTGTGCACTACTGTGCTTACAATGCGAGCTAGTTATGCCATATTTAATGGGTTTACAACATCCGTGTTGAGGTTTTCGACTTTGAAACTTGTATTGCTGCAGAGCACGATATAATCGTATTTCTGGGAAGAAAAATCTTTCGCGTGCAGCGTTCAATATTAACACGGGACTTCGTGCATCGATTATATTTAAACCGCCAAATGATAATAGTTAATAAAGAAAACCTGCTTTATAGAAAAGTTGGAAATAGGGTAATGAAATTACATGAAAACGAAACGAAACTAATGTTCAGAAATATAACTTTGAACTCTACGCGAGTGTCAGGATCTGTGAAAAATTTTGTCGAGATTAGAATTTTCGCCCCAAGTTTCAAAAATTGTATAAACTAAACGAATCGTGTTTAAATTAATAAGTACATTTCACTCCCAATATATCACGAAATCCGAGGTACGAAGAATGATGGACACTTTGTGAAACAGAATCAAATATTTTGTGTATGACCTTTGATAAATCCGTTCCGTTTTAATAATGCTCGTATGAAATGAACGTGGTACGAACCACCCCCAAAGGTATTTCGTATTGCATCCTGAGGCTATCGAGTGGTAAATGAAACGTTTTCCTCATTTATACAATGCTCCTGATGCGTGTGATACTGAATATTTATGCGGCTTAAATTTGCTACTTATGAATATTCAAAACATTTTAGCTTGTACCGTGTTTACATAAAACTGAACATACTTTAGTGTTAATTACAAGAGAACTTTAAGATTTATATTAATTATACTTTGCAAAGACATAAATTCGTGTTTAAATAATATAAAACTTTTGTAGCGTTATCTAATTATACGAAATTGTATCCCCTTGTTAGGGGTTTAAATCATTGCGATAAAATTAAATTTCGTTCTCACTTTTTTACGTATATCATGGTACTCTTACTTAGATAAAAAATAATTAATTGTCGCCTTGTCTTACTTTTAATTTCTAACTCAGTTTCGGTGTTATGATGAATTGTTGCGTATATGCAAATGCCTTAAAATAGCGTAAAATAGCGTTTAACGTACAAAGCACTCCGAATTTACTTTTTTTATACATACATACGTGCCTTTTGTTTGGTCACTGTTAGTTATATTGTTTTTTCCAATACTTTGGCGAGTTTCGACCCCGCAGATCGAGGCTTGAAAAGCACCCTATTTTTCATACCCCTGCTCCTCTTTAATTCCGACCGTCTCCTGCGAAATGCCAAGGTGTATATCGTGCCAATGGGAGTTTCGCATTGGTGAACTACCACAGCTATGACCTTGAAATGAGTTCATATAACGTCAAGATCATACAAATGTTTGAAACGTAAAGTGACACAGTTTTGTTTATCGTCATCTGTGCTGTTTGATTGACATTAAATTTGTTTCCATTAGATTTAATTTAGGTAGTATTGGGGAAACGTATGGCTTAATTTTAGATTTAAAGTGCTTGGAATTGTTTTAAAATGTTGTCACGTGTGTTTACGAACCCACTGAATGTAGAATCTTGTGTAATTTGGACAAGCCGAGTATTGTAGGTATTTGTCTGTACATTTATTTTTTGTTGCCTTTTGGAATCATTTTCAATTACGAATAATGGGCATACAGTCTCGTTTCTTCTGTAAGTGTTAGCCCTGAAACTCTGCGTGATATTTCAGCATCTTGTATTGTTATGTGAGTCAGACTATTAGGCGGCCCATTGATTTACACAGCAATGATTCTTGGCGTTCAACAATCCAAATAAACGGTATTGTTTTGGTGTGCCTCAGGGTGCTTTGTAGGGCCCTTATATTTATTTTTTTTATTTATTTATTCATTAACTCTAGCCTTTCGGTTTGGGGACTCTTAGGTAGGTACAATAGCATACAGGGTGTTTTTTTGGGAGCTTTAGTTAAAAGTTTCTGGGAAAGTAAAATAGGTAGGATTTTGAAAATTTGTACTTAGGAGTTACTCTGAAGGCCGAATCGATGTAAAATATTTTCAAAATGGCCGCACTTCCGGAAACACCGGAAGTAGATAGTAACTTCGTTATTTTAAATGGCAACCCCTATTTTTTATTGCATTTTTGGATTCTACGTGAAATTTCAGTTCTTTTGATACCCATATGTCATATCTGCCATTTATGGTTTTTAAGTTATTTTGACTTTAAAGAAAAAAAATGGCGGATGCAGATGGTACCTTGATAATTGATTACTTGAAAAAGGTTATAGTCATGGCAACCCATTTTTATCAGTGCATAGAGAATGAATAGGGCTCTCTTTTACTGTACTTAAAACAAAGTTAAGTTGCGTACAACCGCACCTATGGAGATCCAAATTTAAGAAACTTCAAAGTCTATAAACTCAGTTTTTTTAAATGGAATGACCATGTTCTTAATATTGCATGAGATAGAGAATCGAAATTGGCATATTTTGATATTACATGTTCCTATAGCTATCTTTAACAGTTTCTGATTTATTCCCATTTCATTGAATTGATCTCGGAATTGATGCCATTTTTTTTCGCATTTTCTTTTTAGTAGTTGGCCATGATTTTATAACAATCGAATTTTAAACAAATCAAGGAATGGATTCTTTAATACCACTGATTCTAGTTCTAGTCTAAATAATTCATTAATAAATAACTCATTTAATAAGGATATAGGACAGAAAATTTTTGAAAAATCTAAACAGAGTCGTTCAACTGAATTTCTTAAACAACGTATAAGTCTGGAAATTAAGAGAGGTAATGCGATATCTGTTCTAGCAACAATTCCATACCAAAAATGTTTCAACAAAGTTTTTTATATTTTGCATTGAATTTATTTTGTTAATCTTGCATTTGCAATTCAATTCATTTTCTTAAATATTCTCTTGTAGAGCTTTGTATAACTTGTGCTTCAACGGTTTGTAGTGCATTAGGGGTACAAAATTTCAAAAATTCATACAATTTCGTTCTAGTTTTCGAATGAATGTACGGAAAGCACGCGCCGCGATTCTGCCCATTTCACCATAAATAACAATTAAATTCCAAAATAGGTGAAACCACTGCGAGTCATTTTTCGATTTTTGAAAAACTTATGTTAACCTATAACAGTGGGTGATGGATTAGTGTCACTAGATTTGTTTAAAATTCAATTGTTATAGAATCATGGGCGACTACTAAAAAGAAAATCCTAAAAAAATAGTGTCAATTCAATAAAATGGGAATAAGTCAGAAACTGTTAAAGATAGCTATAGGAACATGTATTGTCAAAATATGCCCATTTCGATTCTCTATCTCATGGAATAGTAAGAACATGGTCATTCCATTAAAAAAAACTGAGTTTTTAGTCTTTGAAGTTTCATAAATTTGGATATCCATAGGGGCGGTCGTACGCAACTTAACTTTTTTTTAAGTGCACTAAAAGAAAGCCCTATTCATTCTCTATGCACTGATAAAAATAGGTTGCCATGACTACAACCGTTTGCAAGTAATCAATTATCAAGGTACCATCTGCATCCGCCATTTTTTTTCTTAAAGTCAAAATAACTTAAAAACCATAAATGGTAGATATCGACATATGGGTATCAAAAGAAGTGAAATTTCACGTAGAATCCAAAAAAGCAATAAAAAATAGGGGTTGCCATTTAAAATAACGAAGTTACTATCTACTTCCGGTGTTTCCGGAAGTGCGGCCATTTTGAAAATATTTTACATCGATTCGGCCTTCAGAGTAACTCCTAAGTACAAATTTTCAAAAACCTACTTATTTTACTTTCCCAGAAACTTTTAACTAAAGCTCCCAAAAAAACACCCTGTGTATATGATACTAAGTAGTACAACATCAGAAATAGCTACATAATGTTTATTCTTATTCCTCTCTTTTCGCTTCCTCTCTTCTCTGCAACGTTCTTCTCATCCAGTCAATTCCTCTTCCATCTTCCTGTAATATTTCCTTTACTGTTTTGCTCATCTTGGTTTTGCTGCATCTGTATATCACGTGTTCTATCATCTCTGTTTCTTCCTTACATAGTCTGCACTTTTCTTCCTTCCATATTTTCCCGGTCCTATTTTCATTTCCGCATCTAAATCTTGCAATGGTTTTTATATTTTTGTTGTTCTTCTGTGTATATTTTGGCAAGTGTAATGTTTTTATATCTTTGTACGTGGTATTGTAGGTGCTGTTTTCTATTCGATTGATTTGGTATTGTAATTGGTTGCCTTTGTCTCTCTCCTTCATAATCATTGGTATATTTACTCCCTCTCTCCTTAATCTTTCCGCCTCATCTTCTGCATACCCATTCCTTTGGAAATATCTTCTTTCTTCTGTCCACTTTGCTTTGTTGGTCTTCTTTCTCTCATTGAGAGTTTCTTTTAGTAACCCGTTTTCTCCTCTTTCTATCCTTTCGTCGTATTTGACTGCTCTATATCCCGCTTCTATCCTCATCTTATCTTGTTTGGTTTCCTCCAGAAGTATGTAAGTTGGGGTATCTCTTGACAATCTTAGGATCCATTTTAGGTATTTGTTTTGTATCCGCTCGATGTCTTCTATCTCCTTCCAACCCCATGTTTTTGCTCCGTACACCACTGTGCTTTTGATCAGGTAGTCGAACATCATTTTCTTGATTCTATAGTTTTTGAATTTTCTTTCTGCTATGCTCCATATCTGCGGTATTAATCCATTTGCTTTTTTCTTTATTTGTCTTATGTGGGCACTTTGTCCTCCGTTTTTCATTAGTGTGTACCCAAGGTATTTAAATTCCGAAACTTCTTCTATTTCTCTTCCTTGGATTTTTCATGATGTCTCGTCCTTATTCTTCTTTCTTCCTTTAGTACATAAAAACCATTATTTTTTATTTTTCTGTGTTTATTATGAATTTCTTTCTTCTTGCGTACCTTTCTAACTGTGTGATCATTTCCTTTATTTCTGATTGCTTTGTTGCAAGGAGCACCATGTCGTCCGCGTATGTTAATGACCATATCTTTTTTCCTCCAATTTTTATTCCTCCTGCTTGCTATTTTCTTAATGCTTCTTCTAGGTCTGCCACATAAATGTTGAAAACGGTTGCACTTAGCGGACATCCACAAATAGTCTATGTGTTTGTTATTGACTTTGTTTCTCTATAGATTTCTTTAATCCTTTCTATTGTGTTGCTGTCAATATTTTTCTTTTCCAAGCTGTTATATAATTCGTTCTTGTCTAGATTATCGAATGCTGCTTTTAGATCTATGAATAGGGCGTAGACTTTACCTCCTTCTTTTCCTGTACTGCGTGATGTATTATGTATATGTTGTCTATCGTCCCCCTTCCCTTCCTAAAGCCCATTTGTATTTCATCTAGTATTTCTTTGGCCTTAGTTGGGCCCCTTATATTTATCATCTTTACAAATGATCTTTCCTTGGAATTTTTTACAAAAGATTACTAGATAACTGTTTAATTGTGATAAATTTAAATAAAACAAGACAAAATTTATAAAAGATACTTACAAATCCGTATCACACTAGTAGAATGAAGAGATAAGGGGGGCAAGAAGGAAGGTTTTTGCTATTGTCCAGCACCACCCAATACACAAAAATTAAAAATTACTCAACAAGAACACGGTTCGATGCAGATTGCTCAAAATTCTGTCGTTTGTTACCCCACTCTTCGCGTTCAAAAATACCAAAACATTAACAGCGCCACACTTACTCCATCTAACTTACATAGAAATAATTCAAAAAATAAGACGGCGTTAACATTGCCCCCAGAATGAAGTACGGTTTCGAACCAACAATATTTAACTAACAAATCAGATTCTAAGAGAAAGATTAATTATAAAGAAAAATAACAAAATATTTATTGCGTTGGTAAAGGAGATACCTTAATATTACTGGCCGGCGGCGGTACATACCATTTTTGGTTCGAACATCGAGAACTCTGACCACTTGGTCAGTTCTTGGGTAGTTTTTTTCTATAATGCCTAAAAGCCAAGATAAAGGAGGGACATTGGCTGATTTAATAGAACAACAGTTCCTATTTCAATAGGATTCGTTTCAGTGTTCCAGCGATATCGAGTTTGCATCTCAGTGAGACATTCCAACCGCCACCGTCCAAAAGTCTTGTATCATACGATCAAGTAATTGAAATCTGCTTAATTAATTAATATTCTGATTACTATAATCTGCGGTGGGAAAATAGTTTATCGGACCCATAGTTAAGAAATGAGCATCTTCCATGATTTCCAAAAATAAATTAAATCACAATGTAAATAAAGGTACGCCTCCGTGGACTGCCTCTGCACGTCACTGGATCTGACCGAAGTTGAACGGTTAGTGCGACACTTCCCGTGGATGCTGGACAGGGGGTATTCCAGCTTCGGTTTGTTATAGTGACGTGCAGAGGCAGTCCACAGAGGCGTACCTTTATTTACATTGTGATTTAATTTATTTTTTTTTTATTTATTTTTATTGAAGAACAATATATGTATTAAGCGATCTCCGCTTTCAACTGGTTTTACTACCGAACCCTGCTGCGAATTGAGCTACCCGAACCAGCACTTGTGAACTCTCAATTTTCCAACCCCGATTCCCGTAGCCGTGAAAAATTGGGAGCGTTACATGGCGCCCGAGCAGGGACTAACGGGAAGTGGTATTTGATATGATCGGAAAGGGAGGTGGCGGCATCTCACGGAACTTCATGAAAATAGTTTTCATCATTTCTTCCTAAAATGATTATAAAAAGTATCATAGTTGGATTCCTTACAAAGTGTATCGAAAATGGTGTTCACACTTTACGTCCTCCGGACTTTCTAAATTTAAAGATGGCGCATCCTCTACTTCCCAAAATCGTTGTACCAGTGTCTCCAACCGAGATTCGAAAGGGATAAAGAAACTATGTATGTGTGCAAGGAGATATCGTGGGTGAAACTCCCATTAAAACAAATCCAAGCTGAGTCGCAATAGGTAAAGGTGTATTTGGAAGGCCTGAAATTCGCTCTCGGTCCAACAACTGGCTCCAATTATTCCATCTACCTTTCCAAGAATGTAAAATTCAGTATCAGCTAATGTCAACCAACACAGATTTTGAGGGTATTATTGTGATTTTTCTTCTTACTTCGTCCTAGGTAATATGGAAAAATAGGGTTTCATCTCAAGAATAAAATGAACGTTATAATCTAGTTAAATTAAGTATATTCCTTATTTGGTAAACTATAATGAGTAAGAGGCAGTAGATATCACTTTTTTCCAATAGCCGGAAATGAGGATTTTTTTCTGCTCAGGCCATATTTGAGGATTCCACTTTTTCAGTTTGTTAAAATACCCTAATGTATAAGTATATGATAATAAAATAAATGTGGATAAGTTATGAGTGAGTCAGTAATGAGGTACTGGGAGAGCTATTTCAGTTTTTGGAATAATAATCATAAATTAATTATAACTTTCTAAATTATTCTGATGTCCGTCGCCCTCCGACACTAATTAAGGCATCGCTACCATTTGTTATGATTATTTTGCCAACGTACAATGAAAGATTCATTGTGCCGAAAATTTATAGCTTAATAGTTATCATCCATCTGCGTATTGTAGGTAATCGAATCGGCATTCCATCAATACCACTTCGTATGCAAATGTCTAGCTGATATATGGATCGGAAACCAAAATTGCCACAATTATCAGCCTTAATATAATTGACGATTGAAAATTTCAGTTGTATTTTTTACTGTGGAAATATCCAACCGTAGAATACGAAAACTCACATTCAAATGTCTAAATCGAAAATTGTAACTTCTCCTTATAAAGATGAGGAAAACATCCTCCACATTTATATGTGAAAACACACCCCACGAAGAATGAGATTTATGGTTGATTTAGGATAAACCGTATTACTTCTGCTTATCATATAATTAAGTTGTGGTTTTGCTTCAGCGTTTCGCATGTCTTCCTTTTACATCATAAGTTTCTCTTTTCATGTAGAAGTAGAAGATTTATTATTCGCATATATCGCATATTCGACAAAATTAGAGGATGTTGTAAGTGAAAAAATTGGATAGGTTATTATTATATTAGGGGACGTGTGGACCGAAAATTAATAATAGAGCTATCCCTTATTTTTGCATGAGTGAACCGATTCGGTAAAGTAAATGGAGAATGGAATCGTGTATTGCTAACGGTTTGAATAGTTTTTCCGCATTGTAATCGTATAATTCGTACTGATTTACGACAGACTACTGGAGTGGAAGAGTGACATTGGCAGTGATTTCGACACTGCTTCTTTATGTAACTAACAGCGGGTTGAATGCATTTTCAAATATCTCGTTTCATAAAAAGTAATATCCCTTGCGAAACTTTTCGCTTTAAACACGACGCGAAATAAAAATATTGCGACGGCCATGAGTGTAAATGTCATCTTTATTGTACCTACAGTTTGACAGGTAAAAGGGTATTCGTGGTTTTAGATTTATTATTTATTAATTTAAAAATTGTCTTTACTTATCCTTGCTTTAAGACAATTGATTTAAAATCGTTTTTACGTTTATACAGTTATGCACTTGCAATGCTCTTTCCATTTCAAATACATACCTTTAAAAGGGCCGGTTTTCTAAACCCTCAATAAATTTATTCGCCAAATAAATACCTTGACAACGATTGTATCAAAAATGGTATCCGCGCAGTTTATTCGGAGCGTAAAGTTATGGAAGGTTGAAAAACCCTAGGAAAAACCGGACCTACACCTAGGACCATAGTCCTTACGCATGTGACTATGCTACTACTTACTGTTTTGGATAAATGTAAATGCCTTTACAATTTCCGTGTCGTCAGTGAAACCTATTTTATTTTATTTAAATATTTTATATGTTTATAACATCAATGTCATCATAATTTTTATATATATTGTACGCCAAACGGCATAAAGAAATAAATCAATCAATAAAAAAAAACAGAACCAAGTAGTGCATCCTGGGGAACTGCCACGCTAATCGCAACTTGGTTAGAAAGTGCAATAATCATCCTATCTAATCTAAATCAGAGAAAAATAACTAATAATAATTTTCTTGTTCTGTTTTCAGAAGAGGTAATGCGGGATTTTGAACAGTTTACAATCCGGGTTTGAAGACATATTGGAGGACTTCAAATAAACAATCTAACACGCTGTAATTGGCAGAAGGTTACCGGTAAGACTTCAGAATTATAATTTTTTATATTAGATATGTTTCCATACCACTCCGTATGTTAAAAAAATTCTAGATTTAAACACTCTAATCCCAAATTGTTTTTAACCCACATAGAACCCACTCTCTCTTTCGGTTGTTGATCTACAGTATGAAGAAGTTAATTTTTAATACGTTAATATGTCAGATTTTTCTTCTCGTGTCCAAGAATTGTGTAGTTAATCCTTTGGAGTTTTCAGAAGTTAATCGAGGCCACTCAGTCTACCAAGCTATTAATTTAAGTCAATATTCGAATTTCTTTGTGGCAACAGCTAAATTTCAATTGTGATTTGTTTGAGTTCACTTGCAGTTGAAATATAATCTTTAAATTTGGTGCTGAGGAGTTTTCCAAAGGGATAACACGTCTGCTAGTAACGAATATGCGACAAATGATAAGCAAACGGTTGAAATCAATATAAGTGTAAAATCCCTGGTAAAATCCCATCATGGGTGCGTTGACGACAGGCGTAATACACCAACTTAAACAAATGTCAGAAATAGCTGAGCAAACTTAAACAAATGATTCCCACATATTAATGTAAAAGAATTGGTTTGGAGCCGTCAACTTCACTATGCTCTCGATTTTTTGTCGCATTATTAATGAAATGCCTTGCATATTTGCAAATTGCGTTAGTAAAGTAGTTTAGCTAACATAAATCTACTCAACGCTAGCTACCAATGAATAAAATACACTTTATTACAATTTGTAGTCAGTATATGCCCCACGGGAACTCAGATTCAATGGGAAGAGGAATTATTTCACATGCAAATGAAATACTAATTAATTCGTTAGCTGTACAGTTAATATTGATTTAATGAACTTGTGAATTTACATATACTTCATACTTTCATAACAAAAACGTACCTTTACTAAAAAAATAAACATAAATTAAAAAAAAAATATGTTTAACTGTTAAGAAAGGCCAAATCAACAACTTAAAAGTGCGCCCACATTAAAACCTGTTGCGTGGTATAAATCTCCCACGATAAATTTACCAAAATAAAAAAATGTCTGTTCATGCGGATGTCCATTATCATATATAATGCACACGAACATTTCTATGTATAAGTTGTAGTGCTGTGACCCTTTTTTATTTTAGACCACATACAAACACATCAAACCTTACCAGCTCTCTAATGAAATTTCTCTCAGTACCCATTCGCACCCCAGCACATCCAGAAAATTCAATTTCTGATTCCAAACAAACGGTGGTCACGATCAAACTCCTTAAACTCCAAAAAGGTTTTTTACCAAGATTTTGAAAGCACTTGAAATTAACTTTGGATGCGGATCAACAGAATTGAGCATGAGACCTATCTCTGAATCGTTAAAGGGATTGAATAAATACACGACTTGCATAATTTTACATAAACGAAATTTATTCTGCGACCACAAATGAATTTAAGCATAAAATCCTATTCACAACATTGAACCACAGCGTCCGAATAAACAATCCACGCAAATTCGTTCGATTACAATTAAACAAACATCATGAAACCTTAAAATTACTTACAGTTTTCGAGTCACAAAACCCAAAAAAATCCGGGCACGCAAAAAATCCACTAATTTTGAACGGAAACAACCTAGGAAACAACGCACTTAGTCGACACGCACAAAATTGGGCTTCTTAATTTCTTTCCCAGGCAGGTCATAGAAACGTTGATTGTGATATCTGGCTGAACGCAAAAACACCACCGATAACTCGAATGGCTGTCCGTTTAACATGAACGTATCGTTGGAAAGAAAAAAAATACGTCTGTTTTAGGAGGACGTAGCATTTATTCCGTAGAGTACGTAAATATGTCGGATAAATGTATTTTTCTGGCTGCAATTTAAGAAAGTGTTGTTGATTTTTAGTGCCAACGGTCTGGTAATATCGAAGCGCCTCGGGACGGAAATGAATTTAATTATAGTGCGGGAGCTGACTCATGCACGTGTGCTGTTGTATGTCTCCTAGGTTTTTAGGCGAATACTTATAGGAACTTAGAAAATCATTGGTCGCGTTGTCCATCATGATCGTTTGGTCAATATATTTAAAAATGGCCGCCACGTTGGATTAAGTATATCTTCCCCCAAGGGCACAAACCAAACATTCTTCTACCTTTTTTACATGTCTTCATTCATTGGTTCTTTGCCAAATTCTAACATGAGGTCTTCGCTACGTAACTTTTACCGCTCTAGAGAATATAGAATTGAGCCACATTTGATGGAAACCAGCATATATAATAGTAGAAAAGGACCGAGACCGACGACAAAATGGTTATGTAAATTAATGAATTTTCGTTAGTGATTTTCTCAGCGGTGTTTATTATAGACAAATCAATAAAAATAAGTTCGTTTACTGATTGTTGTAATGCGCGTACACGCTCAGAAAAAAGCTCATGGACGGTGTTGACTGGGGCAGCTGCACGACTTATTCCCGGGGGTGTGAAGGGGAGGGAACGTGAAAGGTGTCGAAAATTAAAACGCAGGTAAGCTCTTAATAATGCGAGGATTCGAGCATGCAGCCAGCAATTAAATATTGAACAATGCGAGCGAAATTATAAAATTGTAAAAAAACCAGATTATCTACCATATTCCGACGACGTATTTTACAAGCTTCCAAATCAGAAAAACAGTTTCGACATACGTGTTTACAACCCGGAACTCAATTATCTTGCCGGCAATGAATCAACAAATTGGATTGCTGATGGCATAATTCGATACCTACCGGATCGGAAGGACCCCTCGTTTTTATATTAAATCGTTGAATGGCCGCCAGTCACTTAATGGTCACTTGCGATATATTCGTATAAACCGCCGATTGGGTGTTCCATGTAAGTTTAATGTACATTATAGTGACGAATGTTGTCCGTGGAGACTTATCGACAAACGCTACCAGTAATGAATAGATAACATTAGCGTAATTAAAAAGTTTCCATATCATACAATTACATTTTCTGCATACACTACCTTACCAGACCACTTACCATATATGTAATGCCCCTATGATGCTTTGGGGACATATTATCAATAATAGTATGCCTTAATATCTATTCCTCTATTAAAAGTGGCTTAACATCATTTATTATTATTATTGGCAATACAATTGTTAACTATTTGTTTGTTTGTAGTATACATGAAATGTAGGGGGTTAAATGATAGAGATTCTTGATATTCATCACATAGAGACATTTTTTTGCAATTTATGGGATAAGTAAGTACCACTTGAAATATAATTTCCCACGTAGAATTTGTTAGGTGGATTTTAAAGAAAACCTGCCAGGTGATCTTTGGGAAAATACTGCTGCGACCCTTACCTTCGACACATAAAAAAAATAAATATAATTAAATCTTCCAATGATTCATCTGACGAAATTGTGATTATGTTTGTCTGAACGCGTAATTAAAATTTTAAAGCTGCATAAAACTTATTTAAGCGATCATTACCTCCACTTCATTAATCCGCATCGTTGTTAAACAAAAGCTAGTTCATTAACAAGATAGGGCAACGTTTGTCGGGTCAGCTAGTACACTATACATTTAGAACTGCTTTGAGGTAGAAATTCCTTCCTTCGTAAACGGCAAAACGGATTGACCTCCGTAATTATTTAAAAGTATTTATGAAAAAATGTCGGTACTTGTGTACCTGTATTAATTCTAACAAGATGTTCAGAGAAAGTTAATTAATTATGAATTTAAATATCTTGTATTCAAGACATAACAAATAACATTCCGTCTTTAAATATCTGAGACAAAACGAGAAGTATTAGGCATATTTAAATTACCTGTGCCCAAAGATTTTGATTGAAGTCATAATCCTTCCTATTTATGTAGTAATCATTCATTCCTAAAAAAAACAAGTTGAAATGTTGATACCTACACGTTTAAATGTGAAGCATCTTTTTAAGTTGAGGATTAGCTTACGGAAATTTTACAGATACAATTTGTCCGTACATACGAGAAGAGCGTATAACTGATGTATTTCAAGAGCTTTAGAGGAACATTGTAAAACTCTCTATTATAGTCTAAGCCAGCATAGCAGATTAGGGCATGCAAATGCAAATGGAAATCTTGAGTATTCATCCACGATTGTTAATAAGTAACGATTCTTTGAAACTGAAGGAAGAGGTCCCTTGAAATCAATATTTAAATGGTCAAAAGGAGATGTAGCTTTAATAAGTTTTCCTTCTTGCCTGTGAAATTTTGGTTTTACTCCTCGACAAGAGGAAGTCATTCTTCTTATTTCATCTAATGTATAAGGCATATTCTTGCATTTTACCCAATGATTTATCCTTCTTCGAGTCCTTGTTTCACCAGGATGGCAAAGTGATTCATGCACATTCTTCAATTTTTCAGTTTTATTTCCAATCATTGCATATTCTGGAAAATGTATCAGCAACAGCATTGTTTTTGCCTGGACGATATACTATATCATAATCATAACAAAAGAGTTCTAGCATCCATCTCATAATTTTTTCATTTTTTATTTTTCCAGGGAGTTTAGTATCAAACATAAACGAGACTGATCTCTGATCGGTAATAAGAAGAAAGTGTCTACCCATTAAATAATGTCTCTTCCTGACAGCTTAAAAAATAGCTATTTATGTTACAAGTACATAATCTATGACTTTATTGGACGAGTCGAATTTATTGGCAGAGCGCGCTTGCGCGCGAGGCCAATAAAAAAGACGAGATAATAAAGTCTGATTATGTACGAGTAACATACTTAGCTTTATGTTCGACTCGGAAAATGTAGTTCATGTATGTATTGAAAATTTGCTGAAACTTGGTATAGATTTCACTATTTAATAACCAGAAATAACATAGTGTGCCTTTTGTGTTGTCATAGATACGTGTTGTTTGGAAAAAAATCTGTTGATGTGTACCTAGTGTCAATTTCGTTGGGTATTAACTAATTCTCTGTACCTAATTATGAATCCCAAGATGAGTCCAGAAGAAATTGATGGGTCCAACAGTATACAACAATTAGCCTGCAATGCCAGAGAAATGCTTTTACCAAGCAAATCAAAAACTGTATACGAGGCGGCATACAGGGAATACAGAAGGTGGTACTGGGGGAAGAAAATCAATTGCACCACGGAAGACTGTATATTGGCGTACTTTAGTGAGTTGGTCTCCTATAAAAGTTCTCCTTTATGGAGTAAGTACTCGATGTTACGATCGACAATTAATTTAAATGAGGGAGTGGATATAAGCAAATTTCCCAGCCTAATTCCTTACCTCAAAAGAAAAGGAGATTCTGACAGAGATCTGACAATTCAAAAATTAGTGTTGCCAGCAAAATTTTGGGAACGGGAATCGTTATGGCAAATTCTTCGTTCAGAAATTTAAAAGCCGTAGACACCACCGAAATATTGCATCAAAAAGGTACATCGGGAATTAACATTACCAACAACTGTGTTATTAACATTAATTGAGTACCTATCTATAATTATTGAAATGTATAATATAGATATGTGTTCTTTAAATTATAGCATTCTGTTCCGTGTATTTCTTCTTTAAAACAGATCGTAATTTTAAAATGCATTTTCCAAAGAAATTGACAAGTGACAGGAGTCCAAATTACTTTATCATTATGGACTAGTCCAATAAAGTAGCAGATTATGGACGCTAAACAGTGTCATAACTCAGCGTATTATGATCGAGTCGAACATAAAAAACAATTATTATTACAAAAAAAAACCTGCAGTCAGTCGTACTGTAAGTAGGTACATACTTTAATCCCGCAATGACTATAAATTTTTATTGCAACTGTAGCATTGTCACTTGCAAATATTGAAATACCAGGAACGGACTGATCAGATAAAAGAATAATATGGTTTTGAGTAGAAGTTAAATCAGTTTCTTGCAGTTGTTGAGGTAACGATGATGAGGTGATAGTAGTAATCGATGACGTTACAGAGGATGAGGGTTCAACATGCGAACAGCTTGAAAACATCTGCGCCACTTTAGTTTTCTTAGCTAATAAATCATCGATGTAGCTCCCCGCAGTAGCAGATGATTTCCATCCCCCATGTTTTTGTTATTAGAAGGAGGTCACCACCTTGGTTAGCAAGATGCGTTGCAGAGGGCCGGCGGAAACAGTGCCCTGTGTATTGCCTAGGATTGGGCAAGTGAAAAAATGTGGCAATATTTCTGGGAACTTCTCCAATCTTCTTGATTCTCATTGGTGATACCGTACATTTACCCTTTCTGTACGTCAAGAAAAAATGTCTATGTATGGTATTTATTTATTTTATTTATTATGCCTCTCTTGTTCTGGGCCCTCAACAGGCTTGCGCCCAATTACAGAGTGACCTCCATAATGCTATTTAGAGGTGCCTCTGCAGAAGGTCTTAAGTTGGTCTATACTACTCCGGTAGTAGGGGAAGGGAAACTACTGCCATTTAGGAAACTACGAAGATATTGAATTTAAAAAAAAATCATTCTGGAGGTTATTCAACAAGTTTTTTTCTATTTCGGTGTCACAATGATGATTTTGTACAACTGTTTTCGGCCGAAAACAGTTGTACAAAGGGAAAACAGTTGTACAAAGACAGTGATTATAGTCGTTTTTTTTGGTAACTCATCTCTTAAGTTGGCAGTTGCTAGTTAGTACAAGTAGGTACTTCGTTGGGTACTTCCATGTTTGAACTTCAAAATGTCAGTCTTACTACGCTGCCAACCTAAAACTTAACGGCATAAAAAGTGTTCCCAACATAAAACATGTTAGTTCTAATGTTTCCTATAGTTTCTGATAATGATTTTTTTAATTAAATTAAAGCACCGAAATAGAAAAAATAGTATGAAAACCACATGTTACAGGTCGCATTGTAACACGTGTCTTTCAATATACTATTTGATGAGGTGCCTGTTTTCAAAACGCCTAGTGAACAGGGACAATTGCTTTTATTTACAAATTTCAAATAAGATATTGGTGACTAAGTATGGAGATCGCGCCGATGTTGACCTCTACCTGTTATCGCTTCATAACAGTTAGCCGTGCAGTAGTTGACGAAAGTTTCTGCAGTGCGGTGCATTTAGTGTTGGGGACTTGTAATATTTCAATGAGACGGCAACAACGAATT
Source organism: Photinus pyralis (assembly GCF_008802855.1). Taxonomy (NCBI): domain Eukaryota; kingdom Metazoa; phylum Arthropoda; class Insecta; order Coleoptera; family Lampyridae; genus Photinus; species Photinus pyralis. Next base: position 31,467,465 of record NW_022170511.1, read on the forward strand.
TGTGTACCGATTTTCATGCGTGTGTGACAGGTTTTTGAAAAGATGCAGGTAGGTAATTTTTTGCCTAAAATTACTGATCTATACCTATCTGGGTAACTTTACCGACGGAAGAGGGAAACTTCAGTAACTCAAAAGAGCGAGAATAGAAAAATACTAAAGAGGTTGTAGTAGAATTAAATATCCAAAGATACATCCAAGGAAAATAAGAAGCAATTATAATTTCCGCTGAGGAAAAGACTGGCTGTTTAAAATGTGTGACATAAATTTAATTTAATTACGTGACATTTAAATTTTATTACCAATAGGTATTCTGAAAACGATGTTTATTCGACACTTGCGCAATATCTACATGCCCATAATACCGCATCAAAAAGGTTAGGCACTGTCTGCAGGGCCGACAAAAGCGGATGAGGTGCATTTTCGGACCAATTTCTTTTGAGTTCTTCTGACGTCTTTGTCCTTAATTCCTATTTATTTAGTAATCATTCATTCCTAAAAAAGTCAAGTTGAAATGTTGATATCTACCCGGTTAAAATGTAAAGCATCCTTTTAAGTTGAGGATTAGCTTACGGAAATGCTATACAGATCCAATTTGTCGTACATATATGAAGAGCTTGTAACTGATGTATGCATTATGTTTCAAGAGCTTTTCAGAGAAGAACACTGTAACGTTTTATTTTGTAGTATATTACAGATTGACGTAGTTTTCTAAAAATGCAGATATAAATGTTGTATGACGTTGGTTAAAATGTAAAATTCATAACATGCGATTATTGGCTCCCCAAATTATTTTAGAGCAAAAATGTATTAAGGTTTTTTGTAGAAACAAATTTTTTATCAATAAACCGTATTGATGCCACCCCCATCTTTATTTTCTAAAACAAAAAGATATCCAATTATCAATTGCACGTTCGAAATAGTATCAAAACTAGCGTTGATGACATGATATTAACCTTTTTTCCCTTGTAAAGTAGGCTTCTATTTGTGGAACTGAATGTTTTTTATTTTCTATTTCTGCCTCGATTTCTTATTCTAACGAATCTCTTTTGTGGTTTTTCTCCGTGGTAATATGCGGAATGCAATGTTACACAGGATTTAAATTCCCTACTTCCATATTTCAATGTTCAAGTGATCTCAAACAAATTAAGAGATAAATGGATACTTCCATAACACGGGCCAACTACTTTATTACGAAATTGACTTTGTCTTGTCGTGTGAGGTGAGATGTCTGTTTAGTAATAAAATTTAGCTAGACAATGTCAGGCGTGGAACTTCGTAAAAGCTTGCTCTCTACTTTATCACAATAAGTCTTCGTGCCCTCTAGCGGGTGTGGAAAGTAGTTCAAGTGCTACCATGCTATAGATCTTGCATTAGAAATTTAAGTGAAGGCCATAAACCTTAAATTCTGGTGTCGTAGTACTTTATGTAAACTTTATATACATAAGCTTCTAAACTAAAGATTCAACTTTCTACACCCCTAATTTTGGCAAATAGTCGGCCTTGTATAGTAATGAAATGAAGTGAAGCCTATATTTTAATTGCATCTTATATTAATGATAGTTCTGTTCTTAAATATAAATAGTGTACCCACCAAATTTCATGATGTTCTGCCAATTTGTGGACATTGGAATTTTTTTTGTAATTTTGAAAAACATCAAAGTCCGTCGAGCACAAATTTTTTGAATGCAGCTAGCAGAACTCCGAGGACAGATATCAAATTTAACAATGAAAACTCTAATCCTGAGTCGTAAAAAATTTGTTTAAACACAAAATTCATGATTGCTCTAAAATAATTTGGGGAGCCAATAATCAACAAAGCTGAAAGAGAGAGGCCCTTAGGGTCTCTTTACAGATACCACGCGTGCAAGCGATTGATAGACAATTAATTATAGAAATTTTAATTACTTACAGTTTTTAATAATCCAACAGTCAGGTCGTTAACTGCGATATTCTGGTGCACAAAGAACAGACAGCTTCAAAAACGCCACGAACTGGCTTTGAGATTCTTCGGAGATGTTCTTGAATGCCTTTATACTTAAAATTAAAATTGAATTGGTCCCTAAAGTTGAATTTAGACCGTAACTAAAAAGTCGAGCCTGCGCTTGAACAAAAATTAAAACCCTAAAAGAAATCAAAGGTAACCTTCTCTTCTTGATAACCTAAAATGTACATCTCTCTTCAAATAATGGGGATAATCTAATAAAATGATTGATGACACGATACCATAGAGAAAATCACAACCGCACAACATATGATACCGCAAAATGGATCAAAATACTGTAGTGAGACAGGACTAAGACCTCCTAGATGATAGTCTAGGAGCCTAGATTATTCGTTGTGTTTTGTAGTATTTTAAGTTACAAAATTAGAGGTCGTCATCTGCCAGTTCTTTTATTTGAAGTAGCACTGACACAAGGTAAAGACATAATAAGAGTTAATCAGGTTTATTTCTTCACTAAAATTTTGGAAACGAACTCTTTTTTATATACAACCCACACCAACATTTAACAATATATGCCCTGGGAGATCGTGAGCAATTAGAAAGCATTGGGGCTTTTCAGAATATTTGCCCTTACCTACTGTCAGCTGTAGTAAACATTTTACAACTAATCTAAACTAACTTCCTTTAAAACACTTCAATGTCCGTCTCTTCCCAATGCCCAATCTGCTGCATTTATGTTTATCACATCACACACTAGTTTACACAGTGGTGTTTATTAAGACGTAGACATACGGATTTACGTGTATTTTTTTACCCTATGTCTTCTTTTAAATGACAAAATCTCTTCTCGGGGCATCTGATTTTATGCAACCAAAGTAACTTAAACTTAAAACAAATACCTTCTGGCTGTGATATCAATTAATGTAAATATGGTTGCTTTCGCTTACGTATTTTTATCTTTGTTCGTGTGCGATGTATTTAACTGAATAATAAGTTGATATTGTCAATTGGTATAGTGACGGTAACAGTCTAAGGAGCGTAAGAGATTTATTTTTTGTGAAGCTAAAGTAACATTTCAAATTAATTAATACGACAGCCAGATCTCTATTTATTTTAAGAAGTTATTTTGGTTGCGTAAAATTAGACGCCTTTCAGAAAAGATTCTATCATTTAAAAACAAACATAGGGTAAACTGTATATGACTATAGTTACCTACTTGCAAAGTAATATAAATTGAATTCAATTAATAAATGGTAAATGAAAGGTATTCCCTTGTCGTACTGTGAGAATTGAAATTTATAACAGTGGGAATAATGTTGAACATTTACTCATATATCGTTACTCGACGAAATCGTTTCATTCAACCTAAATTGCATATTTAAATTGAATTCAATTAATAAATCTACAATGAAAATATTATTTGACTCGTACTGTATCCCGAGTGCTTTCTTTACAAGGGAATAATTCACTCAATTCTTTATTTATTACATATATCGCCATATTTAATCGGGACGAGAATTTTTGTTTATTCAATAAATTGCACGCAATTAATTTGTTGTAAATTACTCTAATGGAATATTAGTTGCACAAACGCGTGAGTGGCCTTTACAGTTAAATAATTAGGGGCCGCGCCAAAGAAAGCCATATTTAATCGGGGTTTTTTGAATTTTTGTTTATTCAATGCGCCACGCAATTAATTTGTTGTTATTAATGCTTTAGTTGCACAAACGCGTGCTCATGGCCTGCGATCATTACTGTAATTTATAGGGGCCGCGCCAAAGAAACATCGTCCGTTTAAAGGTTTTTTGGTTGCAATAACACCATTATATGATACGGAGACGCATTTTACTCATATTGGGCATCAAAACTGGTAATCATTAACCTAGGACCATTTTTTATAAATTTTCACGGAGAAGGCTACGTGCACGATTAACACTTTAAAGTTCGAAACAGATACGACAGAAATGAACATAAAATAGAAAACATTTTTATTATAATTCCTTTCGGTTCAATTGAACATTGGGACCTTTGAGCGGTGGAACAGCACTGGCTCGTAAAAATCAAAGGAGCGCGATATTGGAAACATAACAACGCTTTAAACTGAACCTCCGAATTAAATAGATGTAAAATAATATCGTGCAAAATTAACAGAGCCGCAAGAATCGTAAAAGCTCGAAGTTCACGCACGTGCAAAGGACCTTTAACATAACAAAAGTAAACGGGACGTGACGGTTGTTATAAACTTGAGGGAGTTTCGCAATATATATATTTTAAAATAACTACAAAACGCAACCTCACTATAGCAAACCGTTGGAGTTTTATACTTTTGGTCAACGCTTTGTTCCCCGAACGTACGATAAAGTCGTTTTATTGACGGTAATTTTATTACTTCATATATCAAAAAGTTTTATGTTTAATAAAACGTGTGCAACTGCCGTTTAAACTTTTCCAGTTGTGTAGATAACTAGTAAAACTTTTCCTGGAAATTTTTATTGAATACACCCCATTTCCTTAATTTAGGTATTTAACAACACAAAATTCTCTCAAGCTGAAGCGTGTACCTTCAAAGGTTACTCTTCTTAGCTTAAATTCCCCAAACCGAACACTGATATTACTAAACCCAACCTCACATTTCAAAAGAAACTTTTGGTACGTATTTCTTACGTGATCAGTCGAGAGAAAATTGTTCCCCAGCAAAGTGCATAAGAAGACGTCACGTCACATTCAATCCAACAAGATTTGACATATTGCATTTCAATTCCTCATTTATAGGTACATACTTTGCAAGTACGCAAAAGAATCATAGAACTTTCCAACCTAAGCTGCCTATTGAATGACATACATTATGTTCACGCAAGTTCAAAATCTGCACATAGGTTTCTAATCGCAGACTCATTCTGTACGTCTGACCAACTATTTTGAAAAAAAGGTTGTTCATCTAATATTTAGAACTTGAGTTATGGAGAAAAGTTTCGCAATAGTTTCTGACTTTGATCAATTTAGAAGTTGGCACACCAACATTAATGCCTAAAGTAAAAGATAGGTTCAACTAATTGGACGGGAACGCAAGCAAAAAATACAGGGTTCGCTTGTCGTAAATGTAAATTTGAAAATATTTGAGTACATATACCTTATTGGCAATTTCTTTGTTTTCACGACCTATAAAATCAGCCGTTATCTTCCAGAATTTATGATGTGTGTTTAGTATCCAGATTTTATTCAGCTCTTTACGAGTTTGCTACTTTCGATCTCGAGTTAAAATATGAAACCGTTTTATTGCAATATCCTTAAGCACGTAAGATATGAGTTTATATTTACGCGAATTTCCCTACTGGCGCTGGCGCTTCGCAGCGTTAAAAGTCGCGCGTGGATGCTCGCTTAATATCGTTAAATTTGATAAAACAGCATATCCGACCTCATTTTTTATATAAATAAACCGAAATTTTTCATTGTACATAATTACCTACGGGCGGACATTTTTTGATGTTTCATCATCTAGACGAAATTATAATGAGAAAGCGGAGCTTTGATGACATGCAATTATGATGAAGCTTTGAAGTTACTAAGCTTGCGGTTTATAATGTAGGTACCTACATTGAACGTGACCTTTCGGGGTTCCAAACGCTAAATTTGTTTTGCCATAAATTTTCATCTTAATCATTTAATAGCTATGTATTGTCAGGCAATGGTATCGAACGGTTAATTGCGGTCGCAATAACGACAATTTAAACGGAGATACAACAGTCACAAACTTAATGCGATAGGGTATTTAGCCATAAATACACCACAGAATGTCATTATACTTTTATGTATGCTAGAAATGATACTCTATCAAGTAAATGATGAGTGGAATTACCAATATGTCGGAAAAATAATAATTTTCATTATTTATTACTAACAGAACTAGTTAGGATCTACTTATTTTGGAATTTTCACATATAATGCCGATAAATAGATACTAAATAAATAAATGGTTTAAGGCTCCTCTGTAGTCAATCCGCCATATTGGAAAAATAGCTAAACTTTCTTATGAAATGCTGCTTTTGTAGTTGAAGTCTAACAAATTCTCGATAGTGGATATTCTTTGCAATGATGAAAAAAACGGCGGTACTTAAAAAAAGTTGAAATATCGGTCTTAGTTTTTTAGGAAGATCGATGAATAGAAAAATCGTTTTTCGTAAATAACAGCGGTTGTAATGGGAGTAGAAAAACCTACAACACCAATTTGGAAATCCGACAGTATTTCCTACGGCGGTACTTAAAGATATTATTTCCACCTATTATGATAATGCATGTATTTTAAAAAATATGTATCGCGATCTTTAGAAAAAAATCAAAACGCTAACGTAAGGATAGGCAACTCATATTACACTATAACTCCTGAGGCGACAACTCATTACTTGAAAGGGAAAACAAAAGAAACTACCTGGCATTATCCTGCACATTGTTACGCCGTTCCTAATGATTTGGATTAGATAAATTACTATATAATTAGCGAATGTTCATGAATGCTGTTGATTTGTGAATCATAATGTCACATATTCCCAAAACGAAAAGTGTACTAAATGCATATTTATTGTAGGTACTTTGGAAATAATTTTTGATTTCTAAAACCTTTTTCATTCTATCAGGATGCTTCAAGAAATTTGTTTAGGAAGGTATCAAATAGTAGCCCAATTTTTTGTTAAACCCCTAGGCGGAATACGACTGTACCAGTAATTAGAAGCATTTTTGCCGCAAATTTGTTCTTGTGTAGAAATGTGGCACCGTTTTGATTTTTTGGACTAACGCATGACCACCACACAAGCGGGTAGTACAGTATCACAATTCGCAAACACTACTACTGAATCGAGACTTAGAGAGGCAAGTGCTACTTATTTTTTCAATATGATCAGATATCAGGAATATCTGCTTATCAAAAAAATAAAGGAACGACAAATTTCGATTTTTACAAATAAATTGGCGAGAAGTTGCGCCCAATAGTTTTCACATTCTGAGCCTACCATTTCAAAGAAATTCGATTGCACTTGTTCATTTTAACTGTTACAAAAAATGTTCCAATTCCCCTTTTTAGCTAAATTTCTAAGCGGGATACGATAACTAATAGGCGACACTGACAAATTTATTAAAAAAAAGTGTCATTGTTTTGCTCATGTCAAGTCAAGGTAGTGAGACATCACGAAAATGAATATTTGTATCAAAACATGGGTGAAATTGTGGGTTTTCCCGGTAATTAGTGGTGGATAAAAAAATTCTCCCACTTTTAAAAAATTTCAACTATCTATTTTTTCCGTTTGAGAATATGATGGAATCCCGCAAACTTCACATCAAGTTAGCGAATATGAACTGATATCATCTCGGATCTTGCCTCTCAGAAAATAGAGGATCAACCGCGGAATCAACAAATTTTACAACTGGATTCTCAATTTAGGACAAAAAAGCGAAGTCATCTTGCTGCACATAAGATGTTCGGAAAAATTCTACATGGGTTGTGCATAAATATAAATAAGTATAACGCTAAATGTACGATTATTATTTTTTGAAAAGATAAGAATTTATTTAAAAATCGGTATATGTTATACTTTTAATCATTGTAACAGAATTTTAAATGTTAGCTACCATTTTTATAAAAAAAATACATTTTTTGTTGTTCACCCTTATTGTAAAAGAAAATAAAGAGATGTATTTTAGGTGTTCGAAGTGCCGGTTTATTAGGTTCTACCATACCTAAGTCCTAAGTGAATTCATTAATGCACATGTTTATCTAATAACTATAAAAATCTATAAATTGATTAGAAAAACTCACAGGACATAAAGGGGTAATTAAAAATGTTAACAAACAATGCTAAGCTAGTCCACTAATGACCTAAGAACCAGGTAATTTACAGAAGGTGTCATTATAGAAAAATGCAGTAAATGCATTGAATGAGTAATTTACTCAATGGCAGTGGCGGATTTAAATTTTTTGCGCTCCTAGGCACACCCAAAAAAATCTTTAAATTTCAATAAACTTTAGGAGGCTAATAAATATCACATTATACCTTGACATTTTTAAAACTAATATGAATAGAAATACAGTATACCTAACATTACGTTTTCACACACGTCAAATCTTGCATTGTCGATTATCGTTCTGACAGTTAAGTTTGTTTAAACTGTCTACCAATTCCAATTTGTTTCATAATTTCATTTGTAAGTTGTTAGGGGACTTATTTTAAAACTTAAAATATTATCTAAAATAAATATACCTAGTGCAAAAAAATGCCGCCCCCTAAAGCTGCCGCCCCTAGGCACGTGCCTAGTGTGCCTATATGTAAATCCGCCACTGCTCAATGGTAAAAGAAATAGGTATTTGTGCATCTCCATTCAAATATTGTACAGCTTTTCGCTAAACTTGTTTACATAATATTAGTCCTTGACCATTATACATGGTCTATTGTGTTTAACAATAAATGAAGAGAATATGCAAAACTGGAAAGGATAGAGATACATCGTTGGTCTCATTCAAGGAGTAGGTACAATCGTCTAGAGATGTGTATTGTTGGTGGTCTAACCAATTGCAATAACTTTGAAATACAAATTGACTACAGAGGAGCCTTAAATAAAGTTGTTCGAAAATGTTTGTGTAGGTAAATGATGTTCTTTTGCTATTTTTATTAAAAACTATTCCTTCATTACCTTTAAGCTCATTTTCATTGTTTTTTTCCACTCCCTCTCCTCCTTTCGACCTCAGCCTGTTCGTATCCACTTCTTCCTCACATTCTTTTTGAGTTCATAGTCGTCAAGCATTCTTTCACCAATTCGCTTTCTCTATCGCCCTTTCCTCGAATCTTACCGCCCTTCGCCCCGACGCTATCCTAATCTTTTCCGTTTTCGTTTCGTCCTCTAATATACAAAATTGGGTGTCCTTCGGTTTAACGCTAAAATCCATTTTTAATATATTTTTTGTGCTTCTTCCAGTTTCTCCCATTCTTTCCACCTCCATATCTCCGTTCCGTACATGAGCAACCCTCTTAACTTTGCATCAAACAGGTATTTTCTTGTTCTGGAAACCCCTCTCTCCAATTCCCCACACTTGTTTCATCGCTACGCCTCCTTTTTCCTTAATTTTCTTATTTGCGCATTTTCTTTCTTGGTTTCTTTGTATTTGGTACCCTAAATATTTAATTCCCTTTACGTAGTCTTTCTATTATTACTGTTTATGGTATATTTTGTTGAATGATCCTCGTAACTTTTGGAAATCAGTCGTAACCTTCGAATAGATGACTCCATCTATCGTTGGAATTTTAAACACGCAGTTTTTAGCGCGAAATTTTTGTGGCGCTGCGATTAGTCGTTTTCGATGCTCATTCATTTCCTTCTTTCGACTGCAAGCTGTGGAAGTGCACTTTAGGGTTATAACATTTTTCGCGATTAAATTCATTTATTTTGGTATGCCGCAATACTATTTGGAAGGATTTTTCCCGATTTACTCCGATGTAGGAGTATATTATAATTGCATTTTTTTCTGGCTAATCGATGGCTACATTTAATTTCTTTTAGAGTTTTAATTTCCAGTTTTAATTTCAAATTTCAAAATCTCGTTTGAATCTTATTTACTAGAGTGTAAACGACCAGTTTCGATACGTTTTACATACGAATTTGGTGTAACCTCGGCTTAAATTTCATCTGTTTGTTCTACCTCTGTTGCCATGATCACAACGTCATCCGCGTATGTCAGGGACCATATATTTCTACTTTCCACTACTGTCCCCTCACCTTGACCCTGTCCGAATACTTTTTCTATTTTCCTTAAGTAGGGATTAAATGAGGTTGAGCTAAGTGGGCATCCGTGTCCTAGTCCTTCACATGTCCAAAACACTTCAGATCCCTTCCTTTCTTTTCTTACCTTCAATCTTGCCTACCCATACTTTTTACCTTTCCACTTTACCAAACGCTGCCTTTCTTTCCCATTACTCTTCCGCCAATATGTATAATACATAATATACACGGTCAAATACACAGTCTTTAGTTCAGTACAATCTTTGTTCCTTCTTTCGAATATCGGCAGTATTAACCCTTCCTTCCATTCTTAATATAAAGGAGTTTACCCCTCCTTTTCACACCTTGTTTACTAGATCTGATCCTTTCCTTGATGCTATCGGTGGTTAAAATCCAAGTGCCATTACCGTCTGTCGCTGCCGCTTTCCCTTTCTTCAGTATTTTTAATCGCTGCTCGATCTCTTGTTATCTCATTTCCTTCAACCTCTTCGTCTCTTCCATAGCGTCCTCTTTCTCCGACTTTCCTTGTAGTGACTTTACGAAGTGTTGTTTCCATTCGTTTCATTGTATTTTCATCCCACGTGTTCTATTTTTATTTTTTCCTCTGTTTAACACCTTCCAAAAAGCCCTATTTTTTATTTCGCTTTATATTCTTAGTGTTTCTCTTTTTTTTAAATTTTCTTTTTTTTCTGTTCTCTCATCTCTTTTCCCCTATTTCCCCTCTTCTTCTCCATCATATCTCTATATTTATTTCTTTCTTCTGTACACCCTTTTCTCCCATCGCTCTTTTTTTTCCTCTCTCCTCTATTTCAGTTGTTTAACCGTATCACGATTCGTCTTTGAGTCGTTTCATTCCTTGATCTTCCTTTCTTTTCATTTAGACTCAATTCAATCGGTTGGTGATCGGATTGTATCCTTGTTCTTTCCTTAAATTCATCTACGTCTTCCAGTATTTTTTCATTTACTATTGTGTAAACAATTAACAACCTCCATCTTCCTTCCATGTATGTGAATTATCCGTCCCTATCTCTCTTCATATTTCCTTTTAAAATTCTCTTCTGATAATTTCAGTAACACTTCTCCCTCGTTGTTGCCCTTGATTATCTCTTGATTTTCTATCTATATTTTCCTTCTGTACCCACTTTCTGTTCATTCCACAACTGGGCGTCTTTATCAGCTACATCCGTTACATTCCAGAATATCATTTTCATATTGCACTTATTCATTTTTATTTCGTTTTTCTATTTTCTTGTCTTACTTGTGTCTGTACCCCTTCCCCACTCTCTCCCTCCCCCTCTCCTCTCCTGTCGTTTTCTTCGCTGTTCTCTCTAATCCTTTTTATTTGCTACTTCCACCATTAGTTTCCTATATCACCATATTACTTTTTGGTCCTCTGCGCGACCTTTCATTTTTCTCTGTACCCTTCTTTCTTCACATGTCAACCGTTATCTGGGTATATCCCGACCTCTTTTAAATTTCCCTTTCCCTTAATAACCTCCTCAACTTTACCCATGCACGATTGCTATCTTATTTTCCTTTACTTCAAATCTTTTCGCATTTTTTACATTCACTGCTACTTGTAGGTTTTCTTTTAACCATTTCTCTCTCCCTACCCTTTCTCTTTCTTTTTTCTTTATCGTTATGTTGTTCTTTATTTCATATTTTTCTTTTCTCTCATTTTGTTCTTCGAGTTTATTTATCCTTCTTCTTTTACTTTATGCCATTGTTCGTCACTTCTCTTCATTTCCTTCCTTAATCCTCCTATTTCCTCTACCATCTTCTCTTTTATTTTATCTATTTGCTCTTTTGCCTCATTGCACCGGAAGTCCAGTTGCAAATAATTGATTGACAATTTCGTCTGTTTTTTTTTGTTAAATGGGTAACTGCAACTAGAAAACTGCATCATAAAAATTATTAAAAATACATGCCTGCGACTAGCTCTGCGGTTCCCTCTGGTTTACTCAGGAGATCTCCTTCTTTTATTTGAAATAAGTCTACAAAAAGGGGTTCTTTGAGTTTATGATAGTTAATGTCTAAGTCAATGTGGTAATCTCTTTCCTCGCTCGTTACATAGATACACCACCACAGAACGACCCAATATTAGCTTACCATTCCATGTTATTCATATGGGACAATCCTGAGTTATATTAACGAAGTCAAAAAGCTTTCATAAATCATGTCAAACATAAGAAAGTTAATCACTAAGGGCCCATTATTGACACGTACATTTAACGAGACAATGCAGCAGAATAATGTACCTACCGGTCTCGACGCTATTGTCTTTTATCGTTTTAGTTAATTCTATCTGGAACAATAGTGGTGTAATTCCTTAAATTTATACATAATCAATACACGTTGAGAATTTATAAGTTGCTTCAGTATCGTTGAGAGAATTCAGCAGTTTTGTTTTTGCAACGTGCTCTAGTTAGCCAACTGCAGCGCCGGCGAACACAAAAAAGACAACGCGTTTTATTTATAATTAATGATCACAGACTTTGCCGCTTTACTTGTAACGAAACTTTAATCTCGGCTGCACCAAAGTACATTAAGGTGTCTTTCTCTTGATGTTGTAGCCAAGAGATGATAGTAGAGAACTTCGTGTAGGGAATATAAATCGTCTGCCAATGGAGTTGTAAGAAATCCGCTATATATTGACACGCTAGTGCCCTACTGTTTGTAATCAAGCACTGTTCGCTTTTTATATTAAATGAATCACACCGTACAATTTTAATTAAAAATTGAAATGAAAAATCTGTACCCTTTGACACAAACATCACACAGTTTCAGTTTACAGTTATTTTTAATCTTATGGGATTCGTTTAAACCAGATTGAAAATACGGGGTGGCCCAACGAAAATGAAACAGACTGAATAACTCGAGATAACTCGTAAGGAAATAGTTTTTGAAACAAACAAAAAAACGCGTCTATTTGGTTTGGAAGGGGGCATCATTTATTTAAAAATTTACACCCCTGCACTATAAACCATAGGCGTTTAGGAAATTAAGAGCCCTTTCTCGACCCAACGTTCAATTACAAATTATTGAAGGGGTTGCAACCCTGCTTAGGGGATTGACAGCAGGGGTGTAAATTTTTAAGTAAAATATGTCCCCCTTTCAATCAAAAATCGACGTGTTTTTGCGTTTTTTCCAAAAATTATTTCTTTGGGAGTTATTCAGTATGTTTCGTTTTCGTTGGGCCACCCTGTATTATAACTACCTATGATCAGAGTTGCATAATAGCTGTTTTTATAGGATCTGTTTACTGATTTCATTATAAATTGATGACAAAAACTACAGAATTATTCAATGCGACTGGCGTGCTTTTTTCAAAATCAAACTTTCCATTCGGTATTGCAGCTTCGGAAGAAGATTACAAAGAATTTTATGAATCCGACTTAAAGAATCTGAAAAATAGTGTGAATTCGAATTCGAAATCTCATAAATTTGGTATCGATTAATCCAAAGCAGAACCTAAAGATGGGTTTCTGGTGAAAGGGAAGGTGATTGATTCCTGGGTCTACTTTTAACTTTTTTCATAAAATCGATCCATTTGCCTTTATTAAGAGGCGCTTCTGTTCCAGTAAGATCAGTAAGATTCAGCATCAAGTTGATCTAACACCATTTACGGACACCGAAATATATCCTCTAAGTCTCTGAGAGTTCCAAAATTTCGATCAGAACCTCGATTCAGAGAGAAATCTCACATAATTGGTCTATGTAAAAAATACTGAGATACGAGGGACACTAGAAAAGAAATCTACCCCGGCATCAAACAAAAGTAAATACGATTGTTTTGATTATTTTATTTTTCAATGTAGTCTCCCCTAACAACGATTGCCTTTTAATGAAATAATACCGTTGGAAAAAGCATTTCTTCCCAAACCAGCAGCTTTTAAGTAATCATCCGAGTCAAAACGGCGACTCGAAGGTGTTTCTTTAACAATGCTGGATGGTCGATCTCTATAAAGCCGCATTCTTGCAGAATCGTCTTGCTTTTGCCAACAGTATGCACAGTTGCATTGTTGTGCAACACAAACATTTTCCGATTGGCCTAAGAGGGCCGTGTAACGATTTCTTTTCTTCATTAGAAGCATTATTATTGTTCCCGGTATATTTACTTGTTGAATGATCCTTGTAACAGTTGTAATCTTGGAATTTTAAACACGCAATTTATAGCGCGAAATGTTACCGCGCTGCGATTTGTTAACATCCATATTCCATTTTCCTCTTTCATTCGTCAGCTGTGACAGAGCGCACTTGGTTTTTAATCAAACAGCAAAACACATGGGATTTTAATTCCCGCCACCCATATCCCAAGTAGCACGCAATATGGAAGCAATGATGGCCATAAACTGGCGCAACATTGACTTGATATTGTATTTTTATATTGCGCCAACATGGAATGTGAACGCTTTTAAAAATTGGGCCAATATAGTAAACAATATTGGTTCAATGTCACATACAATATAAAACCAATACTGTTATACTACATTGGGCCGATCTGATAGTTACAATATCGGGGAAATATTTCAGCCTACATCGGACCAATGTAGGATGTAAATGCTTTGTAAACATGGGCCAATATCGTTGAACTACGAGTATATTACCACAATATAGAATGGAAATATTGGGCGAATAATGTAATCTATGTTGTACCAACATAGAATTTGAAAGCTATTAAACCTTGGTTCAATATTTTCTCACAAAGCAGAATCAATACTTTTGGTGGTTCTACGTAGGTAACTGTATACAACATAATAAAATGACAGGTAAATTGAAAAGCGTAGGAAAACGGAAAGATAAGCGATTATAAATAATCAGATACGTATACAGTCAGACACAAAATTTAGTTGTTTACCTCAATCTCACCTTCAAAACAAACTAATTGAATATCTATATCGAATGTATTCTGTAAAGAAAGAAAATGATATAAAACTAGGATGTTGCAATTACCTAACGATTTAAATTTTTCCCTTTCCTTGTAACCCCCGTCGCATTCTGTGGCAGATGGCAAAGTCCCACTCACAAGACCATCAGCTTGGAATGTATTCTTAACTGTAACTAAACAATAACAAAGATTAAAAAATTGGTTGAACATTCATTTACTGTACCTACCTAACATTTCTTTATTAACCAGTTTATAGTTGGAAAAATTTTGCTTTTCTTTTTTTCAATAGTAATGCTATACTAAAGATTATATAGGTTAACATTATGAATTATGGTGTTCCATATGAATGAATGTCAATTTCATACGGGGAGATGTAAGCTAGAAATGGAGGACGCTCAACCTTGGTAAGTGTAACGAAGGTTCCGAAGATGATTTTACCCAGAACGAACTACCGCTGTCCAAGATTTTCAAGCTCTTATTTTGTGTTTTACCCTGAGATAGTTGGCCGTTTATGCGGCGGGTTTGAGAACCCTGTCGCATAACTAAAGTATTGTACAGTGATTATAATTAAATTGAAGTGATAATATTTTGTTGACCACATATTTTACATTAAATTGAATTGACCAGTTTTTATAATAAAAGAGGATATGATTTTTATCCTCAGATGATCATGTTCGAGAAGTATCACAGAACCAGAAGATTTATATGGATGTATATAAAGATTGTACTCCAACGACCACAGGTAATCTCGTGTTTACTTATATATAACTACTACTACTAATAATATAATACTCGTATTTGAATCTGTGCTAATACCGTGGCCGCATGTACTTTAGGTTGAAGTAGGTAATAATCAATTTGAGTGTAATCGGTGTACAAAGGATAACTAGGCACATTCAATTAGACCGTTACGGGCATAATTCTAGTAGATTTTATGTAATATCCTTATGGGACTCCATGGGTGATAAGTAGTGATATTTTTCCGCACAAAGTCGCAGTGAAACAAATTTGTCAGTATAGACCGAGAGCCCGCGTAGAAAATACCTCGTCATAGGGTACAAAAGGTTTGATGTAACTAGGCAGTAGAATGTCACCGTGCGATTCCAAAATCGCCCGTCTGCCGCCCCGCGGCGGTCAACTTAGCGCGGGGGCGAATTTTGAAAACTGTTCCAAATCACATAATACCTCGTCATAAGGTACACGCTCGAATTATAGCTTAAAATAAAGCTCTTTTAATGTAGAATTTGGGAAAACCAAGGAAAACCCGGCAGACGGTCGTATAACTATAGCAGACGCCTTTGAAATTTCTAGTTCCATCTTCGTTTAACGCATTACTCCCCGTGCGGTGAAGCGAGAGCGCTGTCTATCAAGCACGCGCTGCTGTACACTTATTGTAAAAACGGATCTACAGCTGGGAGTAGGTACGTACACCTAAATTAAATGTAGGCATTCCAGAAATAATAGGATTTATGAAATTTTCTTAACTGTCACAAAACATGAACACAAATATTAAAAAATATTTCTACACTATACATGTAGGTAATTACACTATACTATTAATAAAATAAAGGCAAATAATACTAACACAACGCACAAAACGTTCTAAAAAGGGTTTAGAATGACAATATAACAAACCGATTAAGCTAGGGGTGCAGAGGTAAATGTTAAAACTAAGGGAAATCTTCCATTAAATGTCCAGATAACTATCTAAATCTAAATGAATGAAGGTGTTTTTAAAACTTCGTTGTTTCATTTTACCAAAATTGCAAATTACACACGATGGTTCGTTTTGAAATGAAAGACCTGTAGGTAGGTATCGTTACGGCATTTTCCATTGTTTTATTATTTTGAATTTTGGCACAATCAATGTTTTTTGTATTGTGGATTCTTTATCAGCCTCTTCATGCGTATAGTTACGGCTGTTTTGAACTTCCCTATGTACATGACCATCTAAAGTTTAGATTCTAAACTATAAAATTTCTAACATGTATCTTCACAATTTAAATACCGGGTTGATGTTCCAAAACCGAACATACGGAATTAACAGCCTGAAATAGTTATTTATATAACAAGAGCGCGAAGTTCAATTTCGCGCATTGAGACTGAAGGTATTTTGACGAGGCGAAGCCGAGTTAAAATATCAGTCAAATGCGCGAAATAACTTCGCGCTAGCGTTATATACAATATTTTTTCTACAACTGAACCGATTGTTAATTAAATTTGCTGTTTAAGTTCAACTTTGTCACGTGCGCGAAATACTTTTTTTCACTGTTGACGATTTCGCGCACGTTGTCAAGGGCAACCTTACTTATTAATTAACCGTTTAAAAATCTAGTACTTCGCGCTTCGAAATTCGTCAGAAAATGACAGGTTTTTTTGACAGTTGTAGAAAAAAGTTTTTTGTAGATCGTTGCTCCCCATGTTAGCATAGAGGGTCTATAATGACCCCAATCGAAAGATTTTTTCTCATCTAATGATTACGAATATTAGTTGATTTTCAGGTGTATGCTCATTATTTTATCAAAAATTCAGCAATAAATCCAATTACCAAAATCATGTTTAGCCATCACTAGTAAGACAAAAAGCAGATTCAAACGTTATTCATTCCAAATCAATATCAGTTTATGATAACTGGCATTAATTTTTTGTAAAATGCAGTTCACTGAGGAAAAAAGTATTTATAATAAACGTTTACAGGGGAAATAGTCTAGTACGCGATATTTGTTTTCCGTACATTTTATATGAGTGCCCCATTCCATCCGTGTCAAAAGCTATTTCAATTCTTCAGAAAATGTCCATGGCTTAACATTTTTGATAAAATAATAAGAAATATACCTGAAAATGAACTAATTCGTAGATCGAAAAAAATCTTCTTTCGATTGGTGTCATTATAAACGTTATAACAAGTCTCTGTTATAAACCCACTGCTGGGGAGCAACGCTCTGCAAAAAACGTTTTCCCATGTTAATTGCCTATGGTCGATTTTGAAATATTCACCCGGTATATTTGCTTATGGCAACTATATATAAGCATTAAAACTCGCAGATCTTACCTTGCTAATGTTTTAAGAATAATTGGGTTTCTTTAACTCGAAAGTCTCACGCCTTGATCTGAAAAAATTTCGATTTGGGAAACGTTTCGTTTATACGGTGTCTGTATATCTACCGTTTGAGGGTGTAAAGTTCGCAAGATATGTGTTATTGCGAGTGTTATTGTATGGTAAATATAAAAACTGAATTTTCAATCAATATCACCTGGTGAATTTTGTTTAGGTATTCACAAATTAATGACATTATATGAAATCCACATTACAAAAAACATTGATGGTGCCAAAATTCAAAATAATAAAACAATGGAAAATGCCGTAACTTTCATTTCAAAACGAACCATCGGGGGTAATTTGCAATTTTGGTAAAATGAAACAACGAAGTTTTAAAAACACCTTCATTTAGATAGTTATGGGGACATTTATGGAAGATTTCTCTTAGTTTTAACATTTACCCCCGCACCCCTAGCGTATTCGTTTTTTTTGTTATATTGCCATTCTAAACCCCTTTTATAACGTTTTGTATGTTGTGTTAGTTGGTATTTAGGTAGGTACATTAATAGTGTAGTGTATTTACCTACATATAGTGTAGAAACATTTTTTAATATTTGTGTTCATGTTTTGTGGCAGTTGAGAAAATTTCATAAATCCTATTATTTGTGGAATGCCTATATTTAATTTAGGTGTACGTACATACCTACTCCCAGCTGTAGATCCGTTTTTACAATAAGTGTGCAGCAGCACGTGCTTGATAGACTGCGGTCTCGCTTCACCGCACGGGGAGTAATGCGTTAAACGAAGATGGAACTAGAAATTTTAAAGGCGTTTGCTATAGTTATACGACCGTCTGCCGGGTTTTCCTTGGTTTTCCCAAATTC
The DNA here is from genome assembly GCF_008802855.1 of Photinus pyralis. Taxonomy (NCBI): domain Eukaryota; kingdom Metazoa; phylum Arthropoda; class Insecta; order Coleoptera; family Lampyridae; genus Photinus; species Photinus pyralis. The sequence continues at coordinate 31,485,980 of NW_022170511.1, forward strand.
TACATTAAAAGAGCTGTATATTAAGGTATAATTCGAGCGTGTACCTTATGACGAGGTATTATGTGATTTGGAACAGTTTTCAAAATTCGCCCCCGCGCTAAGTTTTACCGCCGCGGGCCGGCAGACGGGCGATTTTGGAATCGCACGGTGACATTCTACTGCCTAGTTACATCAAACCTTTTGTACCCTATGACGAGGTATTTTCTACGCGGGCTCTCGGTCCAGTAGACTGTGACACACAAAACAACAATAAAATACTTGAGCCACGATATGGGTAAATTAATAGATTAGAATTCGCAATTGAAGTGTTTATTAAGATGGAGATCTGTATTCTTGGAGATAAAACATAAGATAGGTACGTGTACCAACCCGTACCTACCTATGTCATTTGATCATAATTTATGTTAATCAATAGAGAGGTTCGACATTTTTGGTATGTGTTTTATTTTAACTAAAATCAAGAGATTTTGTTAGGTATTAAACAACGATCAGAAAAAAATTGGGTGCAAAATATTGATATTTACGTCCGCTGTAAGCACTTTAAAATCAAGGGTCGGCGCGAAGCAAGTAAACGTACCTGTGCGCGAGACTACCCCGCGTGACTGTAGTAATAGTAGGGGAGCTAGCACGAAATCCACTGAACGAGAATGATCAAAATTTTAACCGATGCAGTTCCATTTTGCCCTATCAGGGTATGCTAAAATCGATCGTCTGCCGCCTCAGGTCATATGACTTAAGGCGCTGCGGGTACTTCTTGCGGTACCAATTCTGAAAGGTTGTTTTTCGAAAAAATAAGTTATACACCTAATGAAAACGTTGATAATAGCTCTTAAAAAAATATTTAAAAAAATCGCGAACATTTGATAACTCCGTAAAAAAACAATTCTTAGTCGGTTTTTCACGAACTTTCTACGGATATACCTAGGTTACCGTTGGATGAATGAAGCTGATTTTTTTTACAGACTAATGATAGGTACAGCCAATGACTATGACAGTGTTTCTTTTTTAAATTCTTTCTCTAATTATAAGATATCTTATAGTGTTAAGATAATAAGATAATCTTATAATTAGAGAAAAAATTTAAAAACGAAACACCGTTAAGTCATTAGTAGTACCTATCATCAGTCTGTAAAAAAATCAGCTTCATTCGTCCAACCGTAACCTAGTTATATCCGTAGAAAGTTCATGAAAAACCGACTAAGAATTGTTTTTTTACGGAGTTATCAAATGCGCGCGATTTTTTTAAATATTTTTTTTAGAGCTATGACCAATGTTTTCATTTGGTGTATAACTTATTTTTTCGAAAAACAACCTTTCAGAATTGGTACCGCAAGAAGTACCCGCAGCGCCTGAAGTCGTATAACCTGAGGCGGCAGACGATCGATTTTAGCATACCCTGATAGGGCAAAATGGAACTGCATCGGTTAAAATTTTGATCATTCTCATTCAGTGGATTTCGTGCTAGCTCCCCTACTATAACCAGAAACATTCGCATACTTTGTTTCTGGTTACTAACGTCACGCGGGGTAGTCCGGTAGTTCTGATTTTTGTTGGGATTGCTTATGTTGTTAACCCAATGTATAATTCAAGTTTTCGACCTCGAGCGGCGAACGCAACATGGTCAAATATACTAAAAACCGAGGAATTTTCGTTTTCTTTTCAGATTTTGACGATTTTAACCCTGAAGGACCGGTTTTTGGCCAATAAGTTTTCAAAGCAGACCAAATTTGCTATAATTTAAGCCCACATCCGTTTGTATAGGTGTAATAGATTCCGAAATAAAGCTTTTAAAAGATTGTGAATTTTTCAAATTCAAAAATCTTTCACAATATTTTGTGGGTGACGTTTCTATTCTGTTTTAGACAGATGCCAAGAATGGGCGGTATTACGCTGAAAAATAAAACGAATAATGAGTTTTGTAAGGTGGTAGTTTCTGTTGCCAACTAAACTGCTGTTAATGTCAAAGATACAAGTGTAATCGTTTGATTTATTTCTGTTCACCAGTGCTGGATATTTTTACTTTACAATAATTTGATGCCGTTTTATATTTTCCCTGATTTTTTTCTGATCTAGAAATGGTGGAGGATGTATTGTGGAGAGATGTTACACAAGATATTGACAATCCAGCCACAAAGCTTTCAAGTGAGGAAATTGAAGATGCTCAACCGTGCTCGTCGAAGAAGGGAAAATATACTTAGATGGAAGTCAAACAAAATTTCTTTTTATAAAATGACTGTTTTGAAGTTTAATTAAGAATATCATTTACACCTCTCGTGTTCTTTTATAAAATTACAGAACAACAAAGTAGTGCTAACAATTTTCGACTTTGAAAAAATCGATAAAATTTGAAAAACATGATCTCGTAAACTATTATGACGTGTATAGAAACGGTTGTGGCCTCAAATTGTGAAAAATTTAGTCCACTTTCAAAGCGTATTCATTAGTTATTTTCGACAAACAGGTCCTTCCGGGTTAAAATCGTCAAAAACAGAAAAAAAACGAAAATTTCGCGGGATTTTGTATATTTGACTATGTTGCGTTCGGCACCCGAGGTCGAAAACTTGGATTATATACTGGGTCAACATCATACACAACTCCACCAAAAATCAGAACTACCGGATTTGACGCATAGTCTGATGTAGGTATATGGTTACTGGACTAATTATGTTTAACCCGTTTATTTAATATAAATCGTATTCTGTTCTAAGGTATTGAAATACAGGGTGGTATCTTTAAGTGGCCCATTGGAAGTCCCTGGAACGGTTTGGAATCTCGATTCGAGATTTTTTTGAATAATCGATCAAAAGGAATCATTAAAAAATATTTTCAAGGTGGCCGCTTTTCCGGTTGTATCAGAACGATACAGGAACTTTCTTATTTTAAATGGTACTATCTTTTCTGATGGTATTTTCGAATTCCGCATAAAAATCAGTATGACTTTGTTAATATGATGCTATGTCTAACTGATATGGTTTGGAAATTATTTGACATTTTATCACGGTTTCAGAGATTCAGTAAATTAGCCACATCACTGTTGTCTGACAACTTAGCAAAATGTTTTTTTACGAATGAACAGCTAAAAGCCCGCGCTATCAAATGTTATTGGTCTGATTTTCAAACGTGATTCGAAAATAATACGAATAAGCGTTCAAAGTTGACAATCTGAAATTATCTTATAAAAAAAGTGATTCTATCATCTTTTTGTTGCGAAAGTATTAATTGTGATGGAAATACGCTCTTTGAACACGACGAATATCCATATACGGAGTGTTCCGAAATTGGCTCCCGCGGACAATGGACTGAGATAAAACTGAATAGATAACCTTATTACGCTTTTTTGATCAGGCAAATACTTTTCAAGATACGAGGTTGCATATGTAATGAGAAGGAAATTAAGAAATTAATTGTTTTAATTAATAACTAATAACAAAACGAGATTGGGGCACGAATAAACTTAGCTGTTCCAAATGTCCACCATTTGCTACTTGACATGTTGAATAGAATTATTTACCGTTTCTGGTTTTATTTTGTGTATTGCTTGGATTTTCAATTATCATAATGAACATAATCTGGGCTAATGGGAATCACCACGTGCATTAAGAATAATGAACTTATCTGGAGGAGCTACAAAAACAGCAGCCGGGAAGTCCTACTGGTAACAGCAATTGTGCAAGCACGAGACATCACGGGCATGCCATAGTTATTAAGAATATTAGTGGATCCTGGATCACAAGCCTCGTTTATCACAGAAAAGGTGGCACAGCAGCTGAGTCTCCCAAGGCAAAAAACGAATGCGATGGTATCGGGTGGATGTTGTCTTACAACTGCGAAAACCAAGATAACGGTTCCGTTACAGTCAAGCCAACCAAGTGAGCACAAATTAACAGCAGAAAGATAATCGAAAATCTACCACTGGCGTCGTTTGAGATGAACAAAGATCAATGGAAGAAAGTGCTCTTAGCTGACCACACGATGAACAAGTCCGAGCCAATTGACGTACACCTGGGGGCAGTTTATAGTACCTGGAGTCATGAAAGAGGTCGAATTGATGAATAAACAAACCGAATTTGGTTGGGTGGCATCTGGGAAAACAAGCAAGACAATCGAAAATTTGGCATTGTATCAACAATGGAAGAAGAAAACTAACCATCAAGATGATAACAAGAAGTCATTCGCTGATAAATCAGTGGCACACGAGTAATAATAATCAGTTTTAGTTTTTGTAATAATGATAAGATAAGCAGACAATCATTAACTATGTATCTAATCTGTTAAAGTTCTTGACACGTAGGTACAAATGGGTGTGCAAGGCTGTCTTATAGACTAGTATCTACTTTCCTCATGTATTTTAAACTTGTATTGGTTTCTGTTGCTCTCATGTGTGTAGGCGTTGGAGGTTTTACCTTAGGTATGTAACAAATAACAATTCGAGAATTATTTTATGCACGAACGAGCGCTGAAACTACACCCATACATTATCAATCATCATCAATTTTTCAATGAAAGCTTCAGTTGTACTGTTGGAATTGTTCCATAGTGGACGTTCGAAACTTAACCCTTTTTTTCCGAAAATACTTGTGGCTATGGAAATACGCTTTTTAAAACACGTTGAACACACGTATATATTATTTTAAAATTTGATTTCCTTAAACGTATCGAATCGTAGATTTTACTTCACGCAGATGTTATACTTGCTATGGTAATTCAAAAGACAACAGTGAAGAGTTTAACAAATGCCGTAACTTTGCTATTAACCAGGCTCAAATTTGTACACCTGGTGGATATTGCATGACTACCATGGGAGGTAAGTAGTAGGTTATCTAATATACGAATATCATCTACCTCATTTTTAGGTATATATAGAAGCGACGGGTCCTTAGGCGGGGCTTTTGCGTCAAGATTTTGTAGTAACCATAGGTGCCTGGATGAATTTGTCAGGGCTGCGAGAGCTAACATATCCTTAACTTCGTGTACGTCCTGCCCAACCGATTATTGCAATATTGATAGATTTTGATAAATCAGAGTCTATATAAGGCCTGTGAAATTTTTTTGCATAGATATCACTATTTATGTTATTGTTCTTTAATTTTTTTGTTATGTTTTCTTCTAAACTACAAAATGAAATAGTTACGTTGTAATATACGTATTTACATCAACAACCACTTCTCAAAGATCCACAGACACTGATGTCAAGATCGCCATAACCAGAAAACATCATCTACTAAGTGCTGGATTTTTTGCGAAAAGATGTCTTCACTCTACAACTTAGTCTCCAATTGTAAGCTAAATGGACATCGATTCATAATAGACAATTAAGTGTCGAAACTGAAATATGTCGATATCTGCACCCTACATCCAACTTGGAACCAACGTTCAAATTAGTACGTAATTATAAAACAAAACATTCCATTCTGCCCAAATTTTCATATTCAGGAAATATAAAATTGAAAAAATACTGACAGGTTCCAATTTATAAGGCTAACTGGATATTTGCCGAAAGTACCTACAAGGCTAGAATTAGATTCTCCAAAGATAGAAGAATGAAATTCAACACTTATTTTTTCTGTAAATTTTCGTTTGTGTTGTTGTTGCGTACTTTTGGGTTTGTATAAATAATTTAGTAAGTAGGAATCCATAAAGTTGACATGACCCTGGTCTTGATGGCCTGTTAAGAGTTGTGGTACCTATCCAAGGACTCCAGTACGTTAATATGTTCATGTAAAGTCGTTTGTGTTGCGTTGGTGAAAGCAACAGACGTCAATGAAGGACATTCACGAAATTTGTCTTAAATAGTGCACCCATGCTGGAGTATAGCAAACAAACTGTTCTTCGATGGTCGTAGCTTTTGCAACAGTTCTCTAACATGCATGCGTCAATTTGCACGCAACGTACGAGATTTGGTATAAGAAGGGTCAGAGTTGAGGTCGAATATCGAAAACAGCGCACAGAAATGATTGTTTTAAGTAAAAGAAGTGACTGCTTTCTTAAACTAAAATATTTTTTCCATTGGGAGGAAACATCTACATTGCTTCGCAGTGCAAAGCTGCTTTCATTTAAATCGATAACTAGCATTCCTTCTACCACATAAAGTTTACACAGAATAATGACAAGAAGTTTGCAATTAATGGCGTTGATCCTCCCTTCCTTAAAATACAATCTTGACCTTTCAAAAGTGAACCTGAACATTTTTTAGCAAATTTTGCAACCGACCTACGGCTAGCCGTTATCACAAATTTTACGGTGACGTACCTGCTAAAAATTTCTCCTTTTTGGTGATGCTGAAAATTGACATCAAAGTCTGTTTTTCTGAATTGATTGCTAGCAAAATTAAACACCAAATTACCATGTAGCGTTAACTATATGCAATGTACCTTCGGCTATGGTACTGACAGTAAAATTGGTCTTTCTTGTCGTCTGGATCAAGTTTTTTGGACGTCAACTTCGAGATTGCCAGCAAGCACAATTTTTAACTACCAATGCTAACTGTTCTTTAAAGGTTCGAGACGTTTTTTGTATTATTGTAGCAGGAGAAAATTCCACCACCACGCAAGATCGTACACTTTCCTTTGATTAATGTTTTACTTTTTTCAATGCATGTGCATGACCGTGGTTATTACGAATCCTAACTAGACAGGTCAATTCTTCTTTTATTTTTGAATACGCGCCCTAATAATTTTAAACTATTGTTCTTTGTACCAAAAGAAATACACGACACTGGCACACTTAGTTGATTTGTCCTCGACCGAATACGGTGATAATTTTACACGACGTTAAACTGTTGGAATATCGTCTTCTCTTAGCCCCTTTCTTTAACATACATAAAAAATCTCGTGTTTAAACTTCTGTTTTAAGAAAAATACACGAAATTCAATTTGGATTTAGGGTCCCGAAAAAGACGCAAAGCTCGGTCGAAAAATCTTTTTTCAATGCTTGCACTCTAACAAAAAATACTATTAATTTTTTCCACACAGTGGCTGCTCGCGTAGTTCAGAACCGAATGCCTTCTCCAAATCCCCGGAACCATCCCTTCCTATGTTTTTCTTAATGAATTAACAACTTTTTCCATATGACGTCTAATTATTAAGTCAACCGTTTTTCTTTACAATCAAAATCAAAATCGCTGTACTCCCAAAGTATAATAAAAACTAAGCTACCCATAGACATTCTCTCACATTCTGGATGTAAAAACCCTTCTCTAATTATATTTTAAATTCCATCCTATGGGAAATGAATGAAAAAATGTCAATATATCATCAAAAAAGGTTTTGATCTAAAAGAGGGGAAATTGAAGATAAATTTGGTTGTAATCAATTTATCTAGTAATATTCATTAATATTCTAAGATGCAACCCCTGTAAGTATTATTGATATTGATGAGGCATATATTATTACATTATTTATTACGCACTTAGTAGCATTTAAAGATTAATTTTTCATACAGTAATTATGAGCGCGACCGTCAAAATTAAACAAAAAACAAAGCCTCAATCGATTCGTATTGCAAGCAGATTACACTAGACGTGCATGTCAGCAATGTATGGAATAAGGAATTCACATTGAAAATACCTAGGATACGCCCCGCCTGATGAGCACAAAAAAGACGTTCCATTAGCGCAAAAAACGCGTTTAATTTTTACTCTAATTTAAGTTTTTTAATTTTTAATTTAAGTTCTTGGCGTATTAGATAAAAAAACGGAAATTCTGTGGCAGCGAAGTGAATAATTGAATCTTAGTTGACGCTTTCCGGGTAGGTAGTTTAGACATGTTTTAAAATTTAATTAGTACAAATTTGTGTAATTTGTAAGGTAAAATTTATTCCCAGATGAATGCGCTGAACAGTCACTCAAAAGTTTTATTTTACAAATAAAACATAAATGCATGTTGTCAACCCAATCGGGGAAGGTAATATTTGAATATTTAGTAACTCTGCCGCATCAGTCACCACCTGATATACAAAACTTGGCTTAAGTTATCAATAAATTGCGTAATTGCCACGTGTATTGGTTGTTTTCACATATTCAAATACCGAAAAGCTCTTAACGTGATAATATTTGCACGCCTAGGTTTCTTGGAAAATGGAAAACCTTTCCGAAGGTATTCTGTTCTCGCACGATTAGGGCGTTGTGCACGGGTGCCCCATCCTGTTGAAACCAACAGTTGATGATTTCCACGAAACGAAATTGAATATCTAACGGGGCCTTATAGATCTCTAAAAGTGGAAATGAGAAAGTGTTTTTACTTCTCTGTATATCTGTATCAGAAGAAAGTAAAAACGAAATCGTCAAATTTCGGTTTTTCTGGCATACCTCTGTAAGTCATCGGAATCTTCTGGTTTTCTTTACCGCATGATAACTTTTTAATTGCGCAACTTTTGCCTAATTTGACCATCGTCGTATCTTGGTTTCCGACATCCCCATGATAGACATCTTTATCTTGGATACAATGTATTACGTATTATATCGAAGACTACCCGACAGAAGAGACATGGCAAATAAATGTGAATTCCACATTTCATCTTGCCGTTAAATTAATCTGGTGGTTCATGAAACGTTAACAATGGAAATCTGTCTAGTAAGATTAACTGAAACGTGAAAGATCCGCTTTTAGTGTTACCGGAAGGTGAAAATTTACCTCTTAAAATGAATTTTGTTCTAATCCACAAAATCAACCGTACCGAGTCAGTTAATCCTACTCCTTCAGCTTCACAGTAATTAATCAATAATAGATATCGATTTTACTTTTAAAATTCTCCTTAGTATTTAAACGTGCACTGTGCAGTCTCAATTTTAGTTTATATCGAGATGTCCTCGGTTGACTTGTAGCTTCACTCTGTGTGTTATTGATTTTGTCTTATTCTCCTCATCATTGACAGGTATGCTTCAGTTCTTTCAGCAATCTCGTTTTGCTAGAATTATAGAGCATTTCCCAATCCGTTATAAATTTATTAAAAATAGATAAAACGCTTCCACTAAGTCAACTATATGGAAGTAACTGAAATTGTTAAACTTTAGTTTTCGAAGCGATAATTAATATAATTGTTATTTACATATGAATTGTCTGTTTCTATGTTGGGCGATTAAGTACTCAACGAATTAGCGAAGTTCTGCAGAAGTGCGCTTTAAAATTGATTTTAATTATAAACTGTATCTTGTATTAAACGCTTTCCAACTTATACTGTATAACAAATTTTAACTTTTAATGCGTAATTTAATCCATCGACTAAGCTTTATACTCCTTTGGAAATTCGCCGTGTATTAACTTTATAACGAGCAATAAATTTGCCAATTTCATTGATGTTGCATTTAGTAAAGTTAAAAATTAATAATCGTCGAGAATTATTTACATTTCATTAGGTAAGGGATCAAATTCTAAAACTTTTCATAGGCGAATTCATTTACCCATAGTTAATCCTTCGGAGCTTACCCTTCGATGCAGGTTAGGCTTAGTAATTGTTGGTTGTATTCCTTGTTCTTGTCAAGTTAAGCTACTTCACTCCATAAATTTAAATGAATAACTGCTAATTAAGATCGGTTTATAGTAAACCTTTGTATGCCCTTATCTTTCCCAGAGTATTATTTGGATATGGTAACTATGGTAATACGAATTAGATTTGGTGTTAATGGGTTATCTCTATGGATTCCATTATTTGGTTTACAATAATTGTATTAAAATTTGTTTGGGTGTCAAATGTAATTTCGATTGTCAACACGTTATACTGCTACATTGATCTTATATATCTAGGTACTATAATGATACATTTGGTGAAATTGGAACGTATAAATTCATGAGTACCAATACAAACAACAAATAAATTGTGTGCGTGCATACGAACTGTGTGCACTGCAGTAGGGCAAATATCGTAAATCGTAAAATATTTTAAATACAACTCCGTAAATAAATAGTGTCGACAAATTTGCTGTATACTTTGTATTAAAATAAGAATACAATGTAAATGAAATAAGAGGGTTGAGGGATATGTTCACGTTTAAAAGGCTCATTCATCAATATTTGTATATTTGATATATTTAAATGATCAATAACATTTAGAAAATATCTAAAAAGTGTTTAGCATCAATTTAACAAATCTTGGAGTAATTGAAGCATTATAGTGATTAATTTTACTAAAACCTAAACATTAGCTGGAGACTTTAATATAGGTACCCTTTTGGGGGAAACGTTAAAAAACCAATGTTTTATATGTGTAACCCTACAGAACTAAACATTGTATAGACAACACACATCTGGGTCGTAATTTGGGCTCGATTAATCACAAAACCAACCATTTAAAGATGAACAAATTTATTAGATAGAAACAATGCAATAAACTTAAAGAAAAATACGCACCCAGGTCCAGAACAACACATACCACGAAATAAGTGATCGATAGAACAATAAATTAAAGAAATCTTAATTACTTTAGAAACGTAGTGTCTCCTCCGAAGGCCCCAAAATTATATTTTTTATATTTTGTCCGTGTTTTTTATGCAGTTTTGTTTTCATTTTTTTCACACTAATCACACATTCCCCTATCTGTACGGCTGATCTTCTTCTTTTAGGTCTCATAAGTTTTTAGAACCTCAACAAATGAATTTAAACTGTTTCAAGGGTGTCAACAAATTAAACTTTTAAACTATTTGGTGGCCATTTTTAATAATATAAGTAACTAATTATTCAATATGTATCTGCTCGTAAAAGTAGAAAGATGTTCAAGATCCAGGAGTTATTAAAGTAAGAATACAGTGTCTCTATTACTTGAGTCGAAGATGGGAAGTTTAGAAACCACGAGATATTAGAAGTTATTTGTCAACTTTTTTATGGAGTCCCATTTTTAAAGTAAGTTTAATAAAGTACGTGACTGTGCTTTTAAAGTTTCGCTGTATTAGTTTTGTGTTGCTTCGACGCCAACGGAAACAACGTTTTTATGAATAATTTTTCTTGTTAACATTATCCGACGACTTTCTAATCGTAAAGGAAGGTAAGCACACCGTAAAACATGATACATAAAGGTGAATAACAATACCTTTCGAGATTTTAATTAAAATTACAATAATTCAAACATTTGAGAATCTTTAAAATTGGAATAAGTATAAGAGCGATATTCCTAAGAACGAAAACAAATTATTTAATTAACTTCGTTATTTCTTTTCAATGTTGTACTTTCATTTCTTACAAAATGGTTTTTTTATGTAATCATTTTTTTGCCTAATAGAAATGTCCTAAAGTTTGGTGCAGATGCCGAACGCGCTATGAAAGCGAGGTTACATCATAGTTTTCAGATTTAGTAGTGCTTATTTATTTTGATGATAAAAAATGCTCAATGTTATTTTTAACGTCATTTCTTTCCACCAAGTTTCTTATTTATTTAATATTTATTTTCAGTTTTCAAAAGAGAAGGTCATTCGTTGATTTTCCTTACCACTAGCATTATTACATCCACATTCTAAGATGCTAAGATAATATGTACCTAATATCTTAATTAAGTCGAACGGTTTACTGTACCTGACAAAAAAATATATCATACACTAGAAAGGGTTTGCTAACGTAGAGAAAATTTAAAAAATTAGGAAGCCCAATATCTTTGATCAAACAGCCATTTCTTTTTACTTATATTGACAATACATGCATATTACCTACTCTATGAAAATGGGCTTTTAATTGTTTAGTACCTACGTTAAAAAATGCAATAAATCCACAGTTTGTTTAATACAAATTCCGTGTCACGTGACGTTTAAAGTTCGTTTGCATTTTAAATTTAACGTTTGTACATAAAAATACATATGTTTTAATACCAAGTTTGAAAAATTCATGTGCTAAATCTGTAGAATGTATTGGAAATAAAATATCAATCATAATTCCGTATAGGTAGGATTTGTTCACAATCTCTAAATAAGTACAGAGATTCCTTTTATATCTTCTTACAGGTTGTCGAGAACTTTTGGTATTAATCGATACCATCGCGTTTAACGAAACGAACTAAAAAAATTGCCCGTTCACAGAAGAGGCTTTATAGAAAAATACTGTGCACTTACCCTTGTAATTACTCTTTTTATGATAAACGATCAAAAATTAAACGTGGAATTGCCACTAATTGAGGGGTCTGTGGGAATTCAACAGATGCTCGATTGCTACAAAGAAACGTACAGTCGCAGTTTTCGTAATGAGACCGATATTTATCTAATTTATCCTGTGCTTTAATAGCAACCTTCCTTTAAATGCAATTTTTTTACCGGTTGTTTATTGTTACAGATTCGCTGCAGCAACTTCTTTAAATTGATTTTCGGCGACGAATTATTTATTGGTAAGTTGTTTTAGCGTTTACATAATTATTTGCGTTTAATTCACGATGTTATTTGATCCCTTGGATAATTTTCATTTACGAGAAAAAACTTGATCGGCTTATTTGTGGCAGAATTGCGATTATTTATTATTTCTAAAATCCTACTTAAACTGTTGAGCTTACAATGTTGAATTTCTTACTATTTCATTTAGAAGAATGCCACGCCAAGTCGGTTTCCATTACGCTTAAGCTCGGCTAAGGAATTGGTTGCCGTTGAATTAATTACTTACCGCTGTGCGTGTAATTTCCTACGAGTATATTATTTTAACATTGTGATACAATTAAAAATTCCTCAAGGAAAGAAAAGTTTACAAAGCTTGTTTGGACATATTACCCTGCACGCAGCCGGGCGACAAATAAAGCAGCGATGAAGCACGTGCGTTACTTAATTTTCGTGTGATAAAACTCCTTTATGCAATGTACCAGATTTGTCTTACTTCAGGCACCTTATATGAATTGAATAGATTACAACATCGATAAAATTTAAACAAAAATTACGAATTTACAACATTTTTAAAAGGATCCAACAGTACTGAGATACAAATTCAAATGAAACCAACCAACTTTGAGCTTATTTCGTAAATAATTCTCCTGATTTATTTAATAAATTGAAATATTCTCGTATATACACGATGTTTCGTTATTATTTTTGGTTTAGACCTGCTTACACAACAATATAAAGTATGTAAACTAAAAGAATATATTTTGGTTAAATAAAATAATAGCGAATAGTGAAATAGCGAAAATAAAAGGTGATTGAACTAATCACTCATCAATCATCCGTTTACACAAAAGGGTTGCTACAATTTTTTTTCTATAAAGATTGCAGCGTAATGAACGGATTTTCCACGTCGACAAATTCAATGTGACAAAATAATTGGCAGTAGAGTAGAGAATGTGCCTCATTTAAAGCGTTGCCCTTTTTTAGTTGACCGCTTAAACGCTATCCTTGACACCCCAATTTTTGCCAAGATATATTTAACTGCTTCGGATAAGTCTGTTGAATGGCAAAAGTAGCAAGAGTTTACACTCCACAACAGGAAAAAAATCTTTTAGTGAAGGTTTAACTCTCGCGCTTGTTTTGCAGGATTTGGAAAAATCAACTTGCTCGTATTAATACCCCATGAACGCTTGCCCTTTTAAATCAAATGAAGAGTCGTAATCTAGATTTCGAAAGAAAAAATGTTCCTCATTTATTATGAATCAACTCATTTTCGGCAAAAAAATACACTTCTCACAAAATTAAGCAAATTTCAGCGTCCCTAATATTCGCATAAAAAGAAAGTTAACTAAAACGCACGAAAAAATGTAAGGACATTAATTTTTTTCGTCAACTTTTTGGTATAGAGCAAATGGTTGCGTACATAATAATTTAAAAACGTTTTAAATATGACGTCCTCCACTTTTTATGTGCTGGTAAAGTATCCGAGTGTGGACTGAATAAATTACGAAAATGAAATTGCGTTTTCATACAAGATTTTAGTAAAGTAAATTCAAGCTTTATTTGTTTAAGCTAAAGGGCCACGTTTGAATTGCGGGCGAGTTAAAATTGAGTTGAAACTTTATCGCTGAAACTACTGCACTTTTCTAAACGAACGATATCTGGAATTCACACACCACAAACTCAGTTTTCTGTTATCGCGTTATGTCGACTGATATTTTCATTAGGCAAGCATTATTTTATGGAATTTGCGCAGATTAGTTTGTGAAGATTCATTGGGACCTTCCACCCTTATATAGTTCAATCAATCATTATTTGATTTTTGAAGAGTTTGGAGGAATGTACTCGTCTCCAATATCTTGTGATTTAAATTTGCGATGGTGGCGCATGTTACTAATTTTCTAATTATAAATATTTGACTAATTTTTTTACAAGGTAACTTGTAGCCTTTGTGAGGCGTATTTTGATTACATTCCTGACTCAAAATTACTCACAGACTAATTATCTCAATTTCAACGTAAATAATGCTGACATACGTTAGAGTGATTGCTAATTTCTAAACTCTCTCATTAGAAAAATATTCGAAGCTTTGGTCTACGCTAACCACGGGATTTAAAAAGCTTTTTAAACAGTTAATCAAACACGAACCGACGAATAAAACGAATTCAAATGCGCTTAAAGCACATCTGCAGTTTGATCAAGCAAAACACAAAAAAAGTTTCTAAAATGCGAAAAGCATTTGGTTAACTGAAAGCGCAGCTTCCATTACTGTTGTGACATAAATATAAATGTAGCTCATTATAAACGACCTCAATGAAGTGAGTGTATTTACGATTCATTAAGAACGATACATTTCGAAAATATACGGAAAAGTACGTGAGGGAAAATATTTTCTTGAAACATTAAAGTCGAAATGAAACAAGACAAAGAGTCGACTTTGGGATCGATTGCAATCGTATGCTTTCACATCCGGTTTATCAATCTTAATCAAAACATCGAAAGAGAATTTGGTTGCGAACCATCTCATCCTCTTCCTAATGGAACGCTAAGTTGGATAAAAAACTTCAAGTTGAAATATTGGAATTCATTTTTGCTTTCCCTCACAAATCATTAGAACTTAATGTATTTCGTAATAAGAAATGTCTGGGTATATTTTCAAAGGAAAGTAGCTGAATCGATCTTGATAGTAATAAGCTTCTGTCATTATATGAAAGCTTACTCTTTCTTCTCATTAGCTTCATATCGTTAATTTAATACGATCATACGGTAGACGTGCATTGAAAGAACATCAAAAGCTCACCGAAATTATCAAAATCAATTTAGTACGTTTATTTCAATTGCCTTACTTACCGTAATTCTCATAAAAATTGGGAAAATTAGCCAATGAACCTTTTATGAAGTGTATAGTCCTGTTATTAAATAGGTGGAACAAGGTTGAATTAATAATCTCTTGTTGGCCTTGGCAATCTTTACCATACGGGGTGAGATTTCAAAAACTAAAGCCCTTGTTTTTTAAAAAGTCTATTTACGGTAAAATCGACACTTCTTTGTGAATTTAACTGAACGGCAAAATGAGTAAAATAAGTTACAGATCTTAGCTCATCAATTGTAAGTATCCATTATGAAATTTCGGGTAAGAGTCACAACTAATGGGGTAAAAGCCTGCCAGCGGAATTTCCAAATGATATTTAATAAAGAATTATGTTTACCGCGGCAATACTTTTATATCCGACAATGATGGATTATATCGCTTTACAATGAATATATATCATATTGGTTATGTACCTACGTTGTTTATCATTTTGTGGAAAGAGTATATTTTATGAGCGTCAATTACCATTAATACGCCGCAAAAGTAATTTAAAGGAACGAAAATTACAAACATTTCTCAAAGATTTCATTTTGGTATAATCGGAGGACTTATTTTGATATCTATTAACCTCGTGCGCGAGACGGATTTTAATTAAACGCAGTCAAAATCTTACATATCGAATTTTGGAAAAATACCTACTGTTTTATTTAGATATATTTAAAATGTAGCTATTTAACTGTCAAAATTGGACACACAACATTTGATGCTATCTAAGATAAACAAATTTACAGATTTTGCAATACATGCAAACATCGGAATCATTGAAAATGATAACCGCATAAGGCCATATGTACAACACAAATAAGCCTTATTCACATAGGATCACTATATATCACTATAATACTATATGTTACTCTGTATGTTACCAGATACGCCTTTTGAAGCAAGTTGTCGATACAAAAACAATTTTACTTTTTTTACAATGCGCAATTAAGTACGATCCAAATTTTCCTACGGGCCGGACCGCTGGTGTACAACTTTAATGGCAAAACAAGCACTCATTGCAAAAATATCAATCATTGAGGCGATGGTTCACGCACGGTAACCAGAATCATTCTAGTATATTCGGGAGCGTTCGGAAGCGTTCAACAACTTTCTAAAAAGACCGGCATTTGCTATAAAGCAAATCGAATTATGTTTCTAGTCAGTTCTAACATTGATTCCAAGTGAAGTAAGCTCCCTCTCGTCTTAATTTTTTTATTTATTGTTCCTCTTTTGTTCTGGGCCCTCAACAGGTTTTCGCCCAATTACAAAGTGATCCGCATAATGCTTTTTAGAGGTGTAAAGTAAATGACTTTAAAGAAAATTATCCCTTCGTCAATAGGTGAAATGTTTTTTATAAGCAATATACAAAAAGGAATGCCGTTGGGGAAAAACACTCAATGTTTACACTTATTATTATTATATATTATTATTCTTAATGATTATATAGATACAAATGGTTACAACACCTTTTTTTAGATTCAATTTCTTGAAATTTAAATTTACGGTCTGATTCCGGATGGACGGTTTTGGCTGTATCATGTAACAAACTGCGCTAAAGATTAAGTATCGACTGGATTGAATATTGAGAACGTTTTAAACGTCTTAAAATTCCCTTGAAAATTGTATAATCTGAAAAAAATTTTTGAAAATAGCGAAACGGTGGGGTTCTTTTAACGTGATTATTGACCATGAAACTTTCTTTACTGGTTGCAACTTTTTAAGCAAGGAATGTAGTGAACACAGTGATTAATTTTATAGATAAAACCCTATTGATCGTTTACAAAATAGGAAAGTTTCGTTTCTACATCCGTGTACCATGGATTAGGGTATTAAATATGTCTACGTTAAGCTAATTTCTTGATTATGAGACAAATTTAAACATACTACTCAGATGATGAATTTTCTGGCAAGTCTGTATTGCCCTAAAATTGAGTTTCTGAATGTCCAAATGCCGATTTAGGTAACAATAAATTCATTTCATTTTTGCCAATTCCCACACATTGTAAAGTAACTAAAGTGACAAGATGCGATTTGTTTCATTTAAATGTAAAGCAGAAACAGTTCAACGACAAGTACATTTTTAGGTACGCGCTTATAAAGCCATTGGGCGTATCGTCGATAGTAACCTGACAATGACGTTGCAAAATGGAAAAACTCCTACATGTATAGCATAATACCATAGATGTCGCACGCGTTTCATCTCCATGTAAGTTTAAAGCTACATAATATGTGATATATGTTGTTTGTGTTTTCTATCAAACTGATGTGTCTTGAGTTGAATGTATACAGATAAAACTTACAAAAATAAATTCGAAATAAAAGAGACACCGATGACATTTACACAAGGATGCATTCAAAGCTTTGTTGAACTCAAATCAAGCTTTATGAAATGGTTTTTTTTCCTTCTTATTTATACAAACGTTGTCGTTATTTACGATTTCACATTTGTTTGGATACAGATCTTGTAATACATACAAAGAAAACAGATCGTTTGAAAACGAGTTTTAAGCTTCCGTTTTTCTAGAAACATTGATTTAGGCAGTTTTTTATCAAATGATGCAAAGTGATTAGATCACGTTCGCTAATTGTTTATGGTAGGTATTCAGATTCTCATGGTGAAATAAAGGATATGTGTGTAAAGGAATGATGTAGCAAACGTGTTTTGAAAATATTTATATTCCAAAGAAAAATACGTATTAATTTTTTTATATTTGCGTCTCACGATTTTCTTTGCAATATCCCTCGCCTTGGAAGTACTCTGTTATATTATCGATGTCTACGTTTATTTTTACATATATACAGGTTGCGTGTCGCACAAAAAGGGATTCTGCGATGTGTTTTTCATATAAATTATCTACATATCACGTTTTAAATTCGCGTTCCCGCCGATGGTTGTTTTGTATGCGGAAGGCGTGCGTTTGCTGAATTATCAAACATGTCGGATAATGTAAAGCGCATTATTGATGATAGTGAATCCTCCCTATGTATTTAGTTTCCATTATTACAGTTTAGTTATCTATTAGAGAGCTTTGTAACAATTATTGCACAAAAATGGTGCTGTTTTCTTTATTATTTATGTAAAGGTTAACCTACCCCATCGTAGATTAGATGTTTATCTGATTCTAGGCGCGTGGAAAGCGTGTCGCGTATTGCTTTTTGTGACAACTTCCATTCTAAATCTTTTCATTAGATTTTGTCCATTTCATTAGAATTGGTGCCATTTTCCTTCATTTCACCACCGATATATCCGTGCAAATGCTCAGAATTTCAACTGCAGGCATTTGATTAAATTATATTCATAGGAATCCTTCTTTTGTGAAAGTGTCGTTCTCCTTTTTCTATCTCTGTGAAACGTTCGCTTTTTGATGTTAATATTTTGTACCTTAAACTGAGTTGTGCTTATGTCATAAAGAGGGGGAGTGGGACGCTACGTATAAACAGAAAGTCATTTTGAAATCATAAATCTTTTTGGCAAATCCCAAATTTTTTGGGAATTTGGAGATATTTTTGGGAGTTTTTGTGTTTGTCACGAATCTGTGTGAATTTAGCATTGCAAAAGCGGTCTTGTATTTTTATCTCGTGCATAGTGCTACGTACAATGGCAAACGGTCACTACCTCCACCCTCAAGCACCTGTCCAAGTGTCCAGCTACCTCAATTAAACACAGATACTAACAAAACAGCTTTTAAATGAAATAATTAAAATTTTTCTAGGGCACATCCAGCCTCCCCTATGACGAAAATCGCGATATCGACGAAAATTTTATTAATTTATAACATGCAGATTTATAACACACGAGCGCGAATGTCAGTATTTATTACTTCGGCATCGATATTGGAACTTCAAATAAACGCAATTCAATTTGATTATATAGCAAACGAAAAGTTTCTAGAAGAATCACGGAATATTCGCGAATGTCGGTATATCAGATTTCTTATAAACAATGCGTCGCATTCGATTTCGTTCCTTATCGCCCCCGGTGAATAATCTTATATCGACTTGATGGCGCCTTGGGCCACCTAGATAATTCACTACAATACAATATGTCATAATTAATCGGATTTATGGCTCAGTGGTAGAGCGTTGGGTTATAAATCCGGAGGTCGGGTGTTCGAACCTGGGTTGAGGTGAATTTTTCATCTGTGGTGGAGATGGAAATTACCTTAGACCAGTTCCGATCATTCTACCGGCTACTCCGAATTAGGTTTTCCTGCAGTTTTCCTAATTCGTAAGGTAAATACCGGAGTAGTATAGACCAACTTAAGACCTTCTGCAGAGGCACCTCTAAATAGCATTATGCGGGTGACTCTGTAATTGGGCGCATGCCTGTTGAGGGCCCAAAACAAGAGAGGGATAATAAAAATAAAATAAAATAAACAGTTGGGATCACTTTGATTCGTTTTATATCAGTCAACCGTCAAAATTCTATGATGACACGCTTTAAACGTCCAAAATAATGGATAACGATTTCACTCTCAAGTACTAGAAGCCCAATACATTTTTATTTCAATGAAAGTATCATGTTCCGTTTAAAATAAGCAAGCCGTTGTGGACTTCTAATCAAATCGAAAGTCCCTTTAACATTGTCCACTTCATAAATGCAAAAATCACACAAACTAGATCCAAAAGGATTACTGTTTCAAATTCGACTCGTGAACGCAAGAATAATGGCCATGTAACGTGTGATGGAGGTGTCATCGTCACATGTTCCACTACAGACGTCCCTTGGTAAAAGGTCGAGGGATCATAACCTCGACGACGGAATAAATCGAAATGGAAAAAGTGCTGGCAAAGTTCACAATCTTGAAAAATACTTATAGGATTATGTTTGAAGCTTTTTTTCTGGATCTCTTCATTTTTTTACGTTTTATTTCGGATTCTTGTCAAGTGCAATTGGTAAATATTTTATAAAAGTTCTCCGAATCGCAAAATTTAAAACGAAAAGGACCACTCAAAGATGCTAAACAGATACTATACAAGCTCGATTTGATATTACAGCAACATTGGGCTTCTAGATATTTTATTTTTGACGGTAATCTGCCGGTTGCATATACGTAAATGTTAATTAATCCCCCTCATCCTATATATACGAATGTTTTACGCAACCCGCACTAAATGTCACATTTACTGCAATTTACAGATTTATAGATAAGTCCCTTGTGGGGGATCTTTCCACTTGCGTCATCGCCTTTCGGATTTATTCCGTTATCATTCGATGTGCAAATTTTGGTACATTAGCCACGCTTGTCAAATTCAACAATATTAACTGCTTTAAAGAAAAAGTTTGCAATGCAACAAATGATAAATGGCAGTTGAGTATTTTCTAACAACCTCGGCTTAAACCTTTGCTTTAATGCATTGTGCCTGAAACCCGAATCAGCGTGCCACTCAGTTGCGGTCATTCCCTATGTGGGATTTTTTTACACAGATTGTTTCTTTGTATACGTAGCTGTCGTCTACCGGGCTCTGTTCAAAATCAAATAACATAATGTAAAATTTCTCTACACTACTCGGTTTGGATACTTAAGTAAGTTAAATTGTTTTATTGCAAAAATTATAAGACATGAAAGTTGTCCCCTTCAAATTAGACTCCTTCTGCTATCCTTACACTGCTCCATTAAAATTTTCCATTACTAAAAGCAGTGTTGTAAGTTATTCTTTGTCGAGCTGTAGAGCTGCTCTGCCGATTTTTGTTTAACGTTCACCAGAGCTTTAAACCGTGATCTCTACAAGCAGATTTAATTTTTGGGAGTTAGACAAAATCACACGGTGCCAAATCAGAAGAATAAGAGTAAAAAATTAAATACCAAGAAGGGACAATAATAATTTAATAAACCGTCCGTAAAATTAAAGAAAGGTTTCTAAAATATTCTTAGACTTTTTGATCGAATTTCAAAGATTTTAATAAAATTTGGGGGTTTTGAAAATATATTAAATATTTCAAAAAGTCGCCTGACTTACAAAAACAGGTTCAGTTTTAAGAGGATTGAAAAATAGGTGTTTATTTAAATTGCTAAGCAATTTTCGATTAACGCAAGTAAAAAATTCAAATAAAGTTTCAATGATATATTTTCTACTTCCCGACATTATTTGAAGCATTTGAAGAAACTTCCAATCTTTTTTACATCGTTATAAGTAATGCAAGGTGTCAAGAAAAGACTATAAAATATCTTTGAATGGTTTCCAATTGAGTTTACAATAAGATTTAAAACACATTTTAAAACATTCAGAATTCCTGAATTTCAGAGAAGTAAAGTAATTTCAGTTCTACAAAAATGGTAAAACGATTCAGGACTTCTATTTCTTTATTAGTTTTTAGGATCCCCTCAAAAGATTGTAATAAAAGTCCTCAGAGAACAACTTAAATTTCTTTAAATTACCTAAAGATACAAGGCAATCGCAAGGGGTCTCATAATACTCCGGAAAATTCCAATTTCAAGAGTCTGAAAAAATTTGCGAAATGATTTCAGAAATATTTCAAAAATTCCTTGCAAGATTACAAATATGTTGATAGTTTCCCATTAAATAAATTTAAGAAATGGTAGTTAAAAAATTATTTCAAAAATATTTCGATTTCAAAAGTCCCGAAAAGGTCTTTCAAGAAAAATGCTATTAAAGTTTTCGAAAACTGTTTACAAGTCAATTTTAGGATTGGAGAAACATTTTGACTATTTATTTAAGAACATTTGAAAAAAGTTTTAAAAAGAATTAATATTTCAAAAGATGCAATGAAAATGGAAAAAGTCTCGTAATGGTTTCAGAAATATCTTAAAAATTTTTTGGAAGATTCCCGACCATTTTTGGAGATTTTATTCAAATTCCAAGAAAATTTAGTTTCATAATTTTGTTAGGATTTCAGAAAGAGTGGTCCTAGATTCACAATTTTACAGGCGGTGCCCGGAAATTTTTATTTATAGTTACAAGTGATTCACATTAAGATTTTATGAAGATTTCCGGAAGGTTTCAAAGATATTGTTTTTGCTTGTGGGAATAGTATATACAGTATATAACTAGTATGCAAATGTATGTCTGTTTAACCAAATAACTACTAACCAGAAAAACCATCGAGTTCCATTTAAAAATTCGTTTGCTTCCTAACAAGGTCCAAAAATTCTCGACGTTATTTTCCAAAAAAAAAAAACAGGAATTAGAATTGTTTATCTGTGAAGGTTTTCTTTCGATATATGATCAAAAGCATACTATGGATGAAGTCAGTCTTCCAAGCCACAAGTGGGACTCCATCAAGGCGTTTTTTACAATCACCTATTGGACCAAAATGGAGATACACATTATAAAAAAATTAAAATTATGTTAATATATTTTTTTGATATTTTAATCAATTAGGTTAGCTAGTACTTAATTGATTAAAATAAATAAATACGGAAAGGATAAGGAAATTCTTTGAAGGTTTTCTTTACGTATTATCTTTTAGCGATGAAAATTATGAAATACATAAGTTTGCAAATAAAGATCGAATGAGGTATAAACAATCTAGAAATGATTCACAAGCACCAAGAAGCTTCAAAAACTTTTAAATCCAAAAATTGTTTGCTTTCGACCCCAGAGGGGACCAACTGTGACTACATGTCCTAGTAGTAAAAGACATGCAACTAATATGGTATTATTTGGTATTCTCTTCTACAAATACTGTTTGCGTATTTAGATACAGTGTGTCCATATTTTAATATCTCAGATGAATAGAAAGAAGATATTTGAGAAAAACGGAAATGTAGGTGCCAATGTTGTTAAACAGTATTCACGCAACATCGTATTATGGGTATCTTCATTTCATTACAAATTGGAAAATTAATGTAAAAATCGACAGTTACAGAAACAATAATTGAAAGTCAATTTGTTAACATACCTAATACCGGGTACTTTTTAAAACGCCCAATAATAATAATACACAGTGCAAATTTACGTACATTGTTTTTCCATATGTCTACTTTTAATTAAAATGACATAACTGTGTACAGCTACCGATAACAAATTGGCAATAGTTAGTACTTAATTATGCTATAACTTTTGTTTCTTTAGTCATTAGTGGATCCCAGTATTTATTTGAATATGTCAGTCATCTAAAGCTTTCACGTCTTGTACAGAAAACTGTATGTATTACATTAGAAATATTATACCTAATGCTACAGAGCTGTCGAGATGCGAAGAAGTTGAGTGCCATTAAAGGGGATGTATTCATATTCAAAGAATAAAGATGCTTTGACAGTAGTAGGTGCTGTTATTTTTGAGAAAATGCTCGTGGGCATATCCTACAACTTACGGTGCCATCACTTTTCCAAGCGTTGCAATGTTCTTTTTGATAATATAAAACGCACAGATGTAATGCAGGTAACAGACTAGTTCTTTCTGATAGTATCTTAAAGCATTCTTAGTACCTATTTTATGAACTGGTCAACAATCAACATGGGTAGGTTGTTGCTTTCTGTACGTTGGGGTCACTACTGTCTCTAATCTCAGTTTTCGGGAATATACAGTCAAAATAATTACAACTGAAATTATTGCGCTCCGTTAGAATTTTCATTACTTTCGGAGCTCTTTGAAGTTTCACTATATATTTATACGTTTTACTGCAATATGATGCATTCTCTTACTATTTTTGATTAGAAGAAAGTAATCGTATAGTTAATAAATTACATAATAATTATACGAAGCGCTTAGAAGAGCGTTGAGCAAATAATACTGGTTTTCGAGTAGTCGAGAAACTGCCATATTCAATTCAACCCCAAGCACACTCGAGACTGCGAGTACATTTCGCTGAAACGTACGTATGCTGTATAAAACTTCCGGACCGACGGCTGCTGTAATTTACTACCAAAAATAGCTCAAATTGTAAATTGCAATGTACACGTTGAACTATACAAAAATTATGATATAATGGTGTACAGAACACACGGCTGACATATTTTTTAAACAATCGTAATAATCTAAGTAAAATTAATATGCGCTCTTTGTGTTCATTTTCTGGTACATACATCTATCTTTCTAACGGTGAACGAAGTGAAGCTGCAAAAGGTAATTAAATAATTACGTGAATAAATTAATTTAGTAATCAACACAATAATCGAATTAGTTTACGAAGTCGATCCTCAATATCTTTTTTAATTCTACGAATTAGATTTTTGAAGAAAATACATGAGAGTGAAAGGGATAATGTACTAAACACAAAAATACTACCAAGGGTACGACAAGGGTTTTCTATACAAATACCACTTACCAGAAGTAGACGTTGAACAATAATAAAGAGTAAAAATAGTACGAAAAATGAAGCTATACATAGGATAGGTATGTTAAAAAAAAAGTTAAAGAGTGGAGCAAAACAAGCATTTTTCCAAATGAATTAATAGTCTAAACGTTTCGTTTAAAAAAAATACGAATGCAAAATCAGTTTTGAAAATTTAAAAAATGCAGTGGACTGTTGTTAAGAACAAAAAAATACCCAAACATCTAGGCAAAATCGTTAATTTAATCTTTTTAAAACGCAAAATTTGGGATTTTCAGAAATTTAGCTCACAAACAAATCAACCTCAAGATAGTCCACTCCTTAAGTGAATGTTCCGCTCTGAATCTTCTTGGGGTTATTTTTATGAATAAAGACACTCCAAGGGCATACTCTGTTCTGAGATATTCCTTATGGCAAAGATTCACATGGAGTGGCGTGTCTAAGGTGCATACCGCCCTTAAACCGGTTCCCATCACCAGTTCATAATCATTTTCGTGGAGACTAATTTTCAGAGCCCAAATCTATCGGGGGAGAATTCTTCTTCAGTGATAGACGCTACATCATTCGGAACGAGTTTGATATCCTTTCTAGAAACCCAAGACGCTAAATTTTGTCAGGATTAAGAAATACGCCAAATGTTTTTGCCGCAAATTACTTTTCTAAATGTATAGTGCCTCCAAAATCCATCAAAACTCGGAGTCAGGTCAACCGGTTGTATTCGTTTAAAAAACCTCTTTCTGTATCTGTATAAGAGTAAGGCCCGTGGAAATAATTGAAATTTATGATTTTTTCTTTGTGCCTTTGTGGCTAATTATTGAAGTTTGGAGGCAACCCCTACTCATATGGGCTTACCTGTACACACAGATGGTCGACCCCAAATATTCTAAACGTATTTTCACAATAGTGGAGCTTAGTAGAGTCGAAAAAAATGGTCATTGGCAATCAACATTTAGGTCCAACGTGGAAACGCACTTAGTATTCTGGAAACGCTAACCTTTCGATGAGGGAAATTTTTAATCTATAACGTTAGTTCAATTTATTTTATGAAACATACCAAATAAATGTATACGTAAGGGTGTTCTTAGTTACGATCAAGATTTTAATAAATCTATTCACCAGAGAAAAACTTTCATGATAACCGATATGCAGAATACTAGAAGCCACTTGTACAAACTGCAAAACTCTTAACGATCATTTGAAGTTTGAAGTTAATTTATTTCCAATAGATTACATAAATGTAATATAGGACATGTCAAAATTTACATTGTTACATATAAAACATACAAGACATTACATCGAATTAAAATATTCTTCAAGGGAATAACATTCCTTCTCCAGTAGGTATGATATTAATGCGCGTTTAAAGCTTTTTAATGTTGTTAGAGATTTAAATGCTGTTGGTAATTTATTGAACAGTTTTTTACCAAGTATATATGGTGATTTGACTTTTATGTTACCTCTGGAGAAGGATATGCGCAGGTCATTACAGTTCCTGGTTGCCCTGTTATGTAATTCGATATTTTTTGTAGGATTGCAAATTACTAAATACGTAAACACACATTTCTAACATAAACAAACAAGGAAGAGTTAAAATATTGAATTTTCTAAAATAGGTCCTACAACTGGTCCGACGAGAGTTATGGTACGAATTAGCTTCTTTTGGGAAATGAATACATTGGCACAATGCGAGGACGCTCCCCAGAAACATATGCCGTATCTTAATCTGGATTCGGCTTGAGCGCGGTATAACATAATTAATTGTTTATGGGACAGCACAGAACTTAACGACCTCAGTAAATAGTTTGTAGAATGCATTTTCTTAATAACCACCTGGCACTGCTTTTCCCATGTTAGACATTCATCAAAATAAATACCAAGAAATCTGACGAATGGAACGAACTCTATGTTTATTGTTATATATTTCTGTGGGTAACACTTGCTTTTGCCTATTATGAAACCGGACAGATTCAGTCTTTTTTGGATTTAAGAACAATGAATTTTTTGAAAACCAATTATATAATAGACCGTTACACTGTTCCGCAAGTTTGATATTTGATTTACTAGAAAGTAACAGTGAGGTGTCATCAGCATATAGTGTGATATTAATCGTAGGTTCTACTTTAATGATATCATCTATATATAAGAGAAACAGTGGAGGTCCTAGTATCGAACCTTGTGGAACACCTTTATTAATCACTAAACATTCCGAATTAGTAACGGAGATATTAACACACTTTTTCCTGCCTTTCAGATACGAAACTAGCCAAACTGTAGGCTGTTCCTTTTATCCCCAAGCATTCCACTTTATGAAGTAAAGTATCATGATCCACGCAGTCGAATGCCCTGCTAAGATCACAGAAAATCCCGACAGGGCACTCTCCCACGTCAATCATGTTCACTAGTGGTTCGTAGAATGAGTGAATTGCGCTACTCGTAGATTTTGAGGTTTGGAATCCATGTTGTTGGGGGCTTATAATGCCATTAGCATCCAAAAATAAGTTTAGCCGATCGAGGTAGCAATATTCGAAAATTTTTGAGAAAACAGACGGAACAGTAATGGGACGATAGTTTGTCATTTTTGTAGCATCGCCTTTTTTTAGGATTGGAATTTCCCATTTTTAAATAATCCGGAAAGCGACCTTCACAGAACGACAAGTTGACTAAGTAAGTTAAGGGAGACACTATACACGGTCAAAGAGTAATTAAGTATTCTTTGACACGGTAGAATTTTTTTAATCAGAAATACTGGTATTTCGTCAAATCCACAAGACGTCGCGCTTTTAAGTTTAAGTTTTAAGAGACTGAGTAATTCTTGACTGTTAAAAGGGTATAAAATTAATGACTTATTACTAGGGGTGGCATGTTTGAGATAACGGCTATTGGGTGGAGTTTGGGCAACGACCTGAGACGGAGCATTTTTAAAGAATGTATTAAACATATTTGCTATATCAACTGGATCTGATTTGGTAACTTGATCTTCGGATATTAGAGGATAACTATTGTTTTTAGTTTTGCTATTGTTAGAGAGGTTATTGATTAATTTCCAAGCAACTTTTGTGGGATTGTGAGAGGATTCGATAATGTTTTGATAATAACTCCGTCGTGTCCTATTTATGAGATGAATGTGTTGCTTCTTACTCTGAGTATAGATTTTATTAAGTGATGGATAGATTTTAGATAGTGCATGAAGATCCTTTAATTTATTACTAGATTCTCTAACGTTCTTATTGATCCATTTTTTAGTGTTATTCTTCTTATTTGTTCTAACTTCCGGAAAGTTCAATTGAAAATAATACATAAATGTGTGGATGAAAGTGTTAAATGAATGTTCGGTTTCTGGAATTCCATAGACCTCGTTCCATTCCTCAGCACATAGACAGGCTGTAAAATGATTTATAGAAGCATTTGAAAAGTGTCTTTTTTTATGTACACGGGGCGAGGTGGCTAATTCTGCAAATTGTAACCGCAATTCAATCATTTACTTGTTTAAGTGCTCTCAAAATTAGCCCATTCACTTTAGATTGAAGGCTTCTACAGCGCACTACTTGTAATTGACTACAATTGTCATTCGTAAAGGCCAATCTATAGGTACAGACTTGCGTGATGCCCAGTCACTGTCAATAGTTTTATCGATTACGCCTGTTTGGTTTCAATTTTCTCCGAATGCTCCAATTCATGAACCTTTCGAGGCATCAAAATGAAATTAACACACGTGACGCTATAAAAACGGTCTGGGAACGCGAAGCGTTCGGACCGTCACATTTAATTATAAATATTCAAACGCAATTTTCGTTTATTTTGGTTTTCCAGCTTCATTAAATAATGAAAATGACGATTAAACTTTATATTACTTTTTACTCCGCTCCCGCTGTTGATAGCCCCTCGGTGGAGGGGGATGGGGGTGGAGGTGCGTTTCATAACGCACTTTAATGCCCCCAAATGTATAATCGAATCCATTTGCGTGCCCGAGAACATATATTGATATGGGAATTCTGTGAGCAACTTTGTAGGTGCAGAATATTTTTAAGGGCGCTGTAAATACCACTTTATTAAAAAAGGATTACTTAGAGCGAACGAAGTGCGGTAGTTACTATTACTCATTCTTATGGTGCCCGGCGTCCTGTGGGGTGAATTAAATCTGTAGTGTCCATTACGTAACCCCGTTTATAACGGTTCACATTTACAATGTTCTAATAATGAATAAAAATTGTGCAAATTTTCATCAAATTTCTAGTGCGGGAGTAGTGTCAAATTTCTTTTGACAAAAACAATTTATAAAACTTAGTATTGTTACCTAGGTTGCATCGATGGATGTTAATCTTATCATGCTATTTACTGCTAGTACACCTAGCGGTCGTTAACCCTTTAGCTAATAGAATACATGTTCTGATTGCTAAATAAATAGAAAAAAAATCTAAAATTTAGACGATCTCGCAGTAAAACAAACCAATCGTTACTAAATCCCGTAATTTTTTACAAGGTATCATTCATTCAGCTGTATGTTTTATCGCAGCTGGCATCACAAAATAATGCTTGGAGATTCTCGCTTCTTGAAACACAAAAATACTAAAAATTTTGACATTGATAATCCAAAATTAAAACCAATTTTTACAAAAATCTTAAAAATGGAAAAAGGCTAATTTAGGAAAAATATTGTGGCTTACAACATTGTCATCATGAAAATTAAAAAAATTAAAATCAGCACAAAGTCAACACAAATAAATGTTTTAAGGACTTTTCGAGTGTAACAAGAAATTTTAAACATCCATTTCCGGACCTAAAGTGCCATGTTTTTTGCCCGCAAACCATTGTGAATAGTACGAAACCTTTCGTATAAAAAACCATTGACAATGCACTCCTTGACACCTGTCTGCTGTGGGTGGTATAACACAATTTTCTTGCTATCTTAGGTTAAATAGACAGACAGCAAAATTGATTGGGACCTCGACTTTCGCTGTGAAGTTCAGTGGCCCCCATGTCTCCCTTTGCAATATCAGATCACTAAATATCCTTGCTGAACATTTTCCAGTTCGTTAACAAGAAAGTACAAAGAACTACTTAAATAGAAATAATTGCCAGCAATTACAAGTTTACTTAGTGAATAAAAGACGTCATCCTAGCTAATGAATTTGCCTTCCTTATTGCAGCTTGGATTTAATGACAAACTTGAAACACAGAACAGATTAATCAATAGTTGTAGCGAGTTTAAAAGACAAACTAGTGTTTACTTTGCGAACGAAGACATTTAAATTGAAAGCGGTATTTGAACCACGAGAAACTTCCAAACAAAACTTACTCTAATTAAAAAAGTCATAATTACATTACATTCTTGAGGAAACTTGGTATAGCAATTTCTAAATTGTAAGTATGCAAACCCTCTGTTCTGGTAATAATTTATTTGAAGGTTCAAAGTCATTTAACAAAATTGATGAAATTTGTCAATATGGATCTACGAGTATACAACATGGTCAACATGACACTTGGAGGGTACTCACACTATTTCAGTTAAAGACCGAGAAATAATGACAGATTTTGTGCGATGATTAGTAAATGTCTGACACCGCAATTTTCTCTTTACAAACATAGGTTAGAACTAGCGTATAAACGTATATCATATGAAGTGTATTACGGCGTAAAATTAGAGCGCTAGATATTCTTAAAAAATCTGACTACTTGACGACCTTAATAACCCAGATGAAATCAACAACACTCTTCTGCAGTTTTCTAAATTAACTTCACCAGATCCAAATTTGCTAGAATTTTATAATAAAAATCAAAAAACTCAATTTCAATTCTTATTTAATTTCTCCACTGTTAATGAAAATTCGATTTCCAAACATTTAATTGGAATTAAATTGGTGATGACGGAATCAGCATAAGTATGATTCCACTGTGTTGTCCGGCAGTTCTGCCTTATAATCAATCTACTGGTGCCTTCTTGAGGGTTTTTTTTCTGAGGCGTGGAAGATTTCGAAAATTACTCCTATTACAAAAACCAGTTGCCAAATTCTTGACAGAACAGCTTCCTAGCTCAATCCGAAAATAGCGCTTTTAGAAGAGCTTTTAGACAAAACTGTTTCCCACGAAAGTTTATTATTTTACGATGTTGAATAAGAATATTCAAAGCTTCTATTTGAAAAGATTAAGTTACCCTGCACTTTAATTTTTTTTAAATTTTACTCATGTTTGTTTATCGATTTTAGATTTTATTAATAATAATTGTAATTCCTAATTACAATTAATTTAGTCTTGCCGAAAAAAAATATTTTAGTTTTTTTAATTTGACATTCTTTTTCTCAGTTTTTTTGTAATAAAACGTAGCACAATTTTTATAGATTGTACACAGAAAAATAAGGTCTGTCGACAAGCTTAAAAAAATTGTAGGTTGCTATATGAAAAAAAAAATTCGATGCCTTTGCGGCTCTCCAAATTTTTTTTCAAAAATCCGGCTCGTCGAGTCCGTTAACTTGGCCCCCCCACTGAGAGATTTCATAGTCGTATTATTTTGAAATGAATGCGCTCGTTATGCGCTCATATGCGCCACCGATAATAACTCTTGCGCCATTATCGTTTTTTAGAAATCCGAAAAAACATTGGGGGGGGGGGCAAGTGAACGTAGCCCCCCCCCGTACGTATTTTGTCCCTTGTAACTAGGTCACCTGATACATTTGGTTATGCGCTCAATTGCGCCACTTGATTTAAAGCTAGCGCCATTACGGTTAAGCCGTGACAAATTTTCGAAAAGAGGGGGGCCAACTTAACGTTTTTAAAAGTTACTTTTTTTTAACATTTTTTCATACGAAATTGTACTCTCAGGTATACGCTGAAATGCGCCGTAAAAAGATATCTTTGCGCCATTATTGTTTTTTTGTTTATCCTTAAATATATTTGGGGGGGGGGGGCAAGTGGAATCCCCCATAACGCATTTTGCTACCGGTATTTGTGCCACTTGACACATCTGGTTATGAGCTCAATTGCGCCACTTGAATTAAACCTAGCGCCATTACGGTTAAGTCATAAAAAATTTTTAAAAAGTGGAAGGAAGGAGCTAAATGGCTTAATATCGAAAACAGGAGACAACTTCATCTGTTCCAATGGACCAAAATTGTTGTTATTTGAGCTATTATTGCAGTTTTGAAAATGCATATCAAAACAGTTATGTTATATTCATCAACTTGTGAAATTTACGACGGTCGTGAAGTAAGAGAGGTGAGGGATGAAGGGTTTCCCATCTCCTACAGAAGATCTATATCGACTATTATTTCATTCGATTTTCCAAATGATTGTCTATATGCCCACTATAATTTTTCAAATCAGCGAATGTAAATCATGGTAATTGTAATGGGACATTGGTACTTTGTTTAGCATATCTCTAATGCTAATCGATTGATATTTTTGACTTTTAATTAAGGAAATTTTTCGAAAGAGATTCCCCATATGTAAAGGTTTTGCCCGTCCGTCTGTTCCTTGTCTAACTCCAGAACGAAAAGAGGCAGCGATGATAAACCTTCGCCAATCGATTTCTACGAGTTCAGGGATTAGTGATGTTGAACATGAGCCGGATTAAAAGTCGTGTTTCCGAAGGCGAGGTGAGTGTCAAAAAATTACCCAACCCAAAATCGTATCCTTCGTACCTTCTTAAAATGATTGCGTTATATAGGTTACAAGCTTCGTGGAGACCTTTAAACCCCACTTTGACCGAGTAAAAATAATAATTAACATTGAACAAATGCAGTCATGCATCGGCTACTTTTCTTGGTGAGCTTTTACACTTAAATATTGGTAAAAGGTTTCAAATAGTAGTATTTGGGTATTGTATGCCTTCAGCTACATTTTACTAGAAAATACTGTTGACCTAGATTAGTACAAATAGTACTCACGTTAATGGGAATTGTTGATGTAGAATAGACGTTCCTCGCAATCATCTCCAAGCATCTCCAACTGCCCATGCAATCAGCTACTTTTCAATCAAATGCTCTGATCTGAAATGTTAGTAATAGAGAAATTATCTCGCAATGCTATTAAAAGGAACTAGAAAAATGCCTGTTTAATTGCATCTATTCTGAAAATACAAGTTAAACTGACTGATGAATGAAAAATCAATGTGATGTTTCCGTTTTTCGATTTCGTGTGTACCCATATGTGATTTCCTGCGAAGTTTTGTATTCAAAGAGTGAAACATAAAATTGAAATCTACTCACTTCTAAGCAGATTTATTGCTGGAAATATTATTGGATAAAATCCTCGGAAGTAAAAAAAAAGCTTTAATATTCGTATTTAGATAGAAAGTGTTACAACTGAAAACACGCAGGTAAATCGGTAATAAAGTAGAGTAGTATTAGTAATACTGAAGTACTTCACCGAAAGAACAACAACTTGCATAATGGAACGTTTCAAACACACACACAACCGCGTATATTTATACAATGGGTGGCATTTTGTGATTTTTAGTATGCCAAATGCGACCCTATTGACAAGAGCTTTGAATTTTGCATGCGCCATCCTATTCGTTTTATTTGGATGCAAAAGGGAATTAAAATATTAATCCAATAAATCGACGCAAGAGTGGCAAGAGGGGATATACTGAAAGGGGATTTCATTTATAACCATCAGATGCAAAAACAAAAATTAAAACAATTCTTAATATTAAAGTTGTTGCATTTTTAAACAACCCCCGAAGCGACTAGCTAAACACAAAGACGTTATGAGACGCACATTTGCCCGCGGCGTAATTCATTCTGTAAAAGAGGGGCTTGCTAATGGATAGGGTGGAGTATTATGAAATTCGAAAAGTTTTATTCAGAGAAAGACTCGCTCTTTGTGGAAGGTGAGCAGAGATTACTAGCATGCTACACAGAGCAAATTTACAAAAATTTCAATAAGGTGAGTAATAAATATTTGAAATCTAAGTATTACCACGAGGGGCGACTTTTTACATGTAAGTTTCAATTTTCGTGTCTCGGCCATAAAATGCCAATTTCGCTCGTATATTCATAGTGGACGTGTTAGATAGAATTTACATGTAAAGTGGTTATACAGTTTCCCTTTTTCACCCTCTTTGTCGCAAATACCGCATGAATGGGCCCAGGACTGTTCAAATGTATAATAACGTTGTATTCCACGTGTTCTTATCTAACACACGCGATACCATTAGTTACCTCCAGAACATTGTCGCAAGGGATTCACTTTCCCTTTCGCACGTCTCGTTCGTCTAATAAAATGCCTGATGTTTGAATATCTCTTGCAGAGGATTCGCTAATTTTTCTTTATTACTACCCCATTAGAATTATAAGAATTGGGACTTATATTAACAGCTTCTACCCGTGTAGAGCAAAATTATTGAATTATTTTAATGATCCTTTTGTTTGTCGGTGTTATCTCCAAGCACCAGAAAAACTTGCAATTAACGGCTGTTTTCCCCGTTAAATTTAAGTAAAACTTAAGACAAAGATCGATGGCAGCGATTGTTATGGCGACCCAAAAACATTTGAGTATAAACATTTCAGTTTTCAGTGGACTTGGTATCAAATGAAAGCTTATTTAATTCAACGTTGCAGAACACTTTTAAAAGGTATTTGAATACCAATTTCTGACCGCAAAGGATACAAAGTCGCTTGTTATTTAGTTTCTGTTCTGCAGCCTACTTTAGAATCTAAAAAAGGAAGACATACAAAGCATTCCATTACAGTAAAAAGGAATTTTGTGCTAGCAAAGGTGAGGCTTTCCAAAATGTACACTAATAAAAGCTTCGGGTAAGAAATGTTACGACTCATAATTTGACCTAAACAAATATGGTCAAGATACCCTTAGATGATCTAAGAAGAGGGAGGAGTCCGAGAATAGGCTCATAATTTGGCAAAGTGCAGGTGTGTAAATAAAGTCGCCACGGCGATGGCGCCCAGTTGTTACATAGAAACCTCACTTGTAGAAAATGAATTTTATTTCCACCACGCTGGAAAAAAATTTACTTTAACAATTAATCTTTTGTAATAAAAATTACTACCACGGCTAGCTCAGTAATGAATATATTTTCAATGACTCTTATCTTGCGATAGGTTGGTTCTTTTTCTCTACTAATTATGATCTGAAAATTAAAACCTGAACCTAATTATTTATCTAGGTTTTTATTAGTTGTAATTACTCCAACACCTGGTACAAAATTCTATTCAAAATAAATTTGCACACCTTTGAATGCTAAATAAAACTTCACCCACACAAAACAAATGATTTTAATGAACTTAAAATTCACAATTAATGAAAATATCACCAAAATCTTTGGTTTGGGTTCGCTTATCATTCATAAACATACTCAAATTTGTTTACGGAAAAAAATTCCGTCGATCGACCTCTTCAGGTATGTTAAATTGTCTGTAAGTGTAAATCTTTTATACAAAATCCCCAAATCGATAGACTCGAATTCATAATAACATAAATATCTCGACGAGTCAAAGTTTTCTCCCATTGACAGATGTTTCTGTCGTGAAAGACATTCAGAAAATTGGGTGGTGGAACATTTGGCGGAATATAATCAGACCTTTTGCAGCGCCTGGCTGGTGCTCTTTGAAAGGGAATCTATAAGATGTCTGACAATTTGAATCCGGAACAAACTGGGTTTCAGGTTTCTCGAACGTTAATAGTTTGTTTGGATTAATTGACCAATGTTCCACAGTAGAGAAAGGTAAAATTTACCCTTATAACTTAGGAAGTAATATCTAGCAAAAGCACAAGTTAATTGTCTTTAAACTTTTACTGGTTGCCGTAATGTCAATCTATCCCGAATACACAAGTGAGGTGCATAGTTTAGATTGAAAAACTTGTTTTTTAATAGTCTAATCGCTTCAAATATATGCGAAATGAACGTTTTGCACCTTGTATCCCAACGCGATCGTGGTAAAAATTACATAAATGCGAGCACTAACACTCAAATATTCACGTACGTATTAAGAACGTAACATATTCGTCTCTTAATTACCTGACATGCTCTCCACCTGAGAAACGTTTCAATTTAAGTGACTCACAATTTCACAAATGAATACTCAGTGAACACATAATTTTTTCGAAAATTTTATTAAAATAATAAAAACGTGCACGTATACAAACAAAGGTTTTGTTGTGTTTTCTCTTTTGAGAAAGATTAATTATTACTACAATCGATTCGTTCCACTTTATGTATCTCTTCACTTAACGCATTTTCTACAAAATAGCGTATATCACCACCAAATTGAATTTAAATTGACAAAAAGAGAAGCAACGAACATCACATTAAGGCAAGACGAACAACGGTCAAGCTATCAAAATATGAACGTCGAAAGCCGGCATTGTGAAACTAAAAGGGAAATGTAAATAGCTTTCTCCTTACACAATAGATTTTTACATCACTTCTTGTTATCAACATCGTAAGAGACCAAGCAAGCCGTTCTAAATGGAACATTCCCTATTTTATTCTTTATCAATATTTTATTTCCTAATTGCTTTCTCATTTCGGCATTTAACAAGCATGCATTCTTTACAAGGCGTCTGCTTAAAAATGGTTGCCAGTCGAAAGCGCAAATTGGTATAGTAAATGTCTTCCGACCATTAGGGACCTTATTGTTTATTCACCGACAGTATAATTACATTAAATGTGAAAGGCTTTTACGATTTACAGGGTGTGTGTATTACACCACTTTGGGTAATATTAGAGTGTCCGTTTTTGTTTTATGGAGGTGAATTAGGGTACACAAAAATCTGGATTATAGCATGCCGTTATGTTAACTAATTACATCACTATAGTGGGAGGTCCGCACAGAATGGACCAATTCCCGCTGTGAAAGTTCGAAACAACCTGCAGGCGACTGTCGATTATTTATTGAGTTAGAGCAAGGTGCATCTAAGTTGACAAGGAAACTTAAAATGTTATTTGAGGACAATGAAAGGGTAATTTCGTTCATTACGTTATAAGTTAATGACTTCGGTATAAAGGGGTGTCGTTCAAAGTGTTCCATTGTAATACAAAGGGTAAATCATACTTATCCCTTAGTTAACAGCTCTCCTGACAATTTGTCCCTAAAGCGGGTGCAAACAGGGTGTTACACAATGCGTTCTCTACGTAAGATTTTCTTAAATTACTTGAGGGGCGATGAGTTATCCATTTCTCAACACAACTTAATAGGGCTTAAATGGGTTGGTTTAAAACTCCGTCTGTGATATCTTTGTTTAGCGCGCGTGCATAAAATTTTATTTACCCCTCGCTTTATTAACACGTAGGTAAGTGCAAGAAAGATTATTTACTGATGTTGTTGTATTAGACAAAACAAGTTAAAAAGTAATCGTAAACGATTTACATAAAGCGCATTTCCACTTGCATTCATTTCCCATTTGTAAGATGCAACTTCTGTTAAAATCGTAAAAATCCGGCCACAAATATGAAAGATAGCGTTGCACATGGGCAATCCATTGTTGACGTGCTACTTCAATTTCAGTTTATGAGAAGAATTTCATTTCAATGCTTTTCTAAATAAGAAAGTTGGAACTGCGCATGCGCAAACCTAAATTTTAAAACTAATTTACTATAACTAACTAATAAACTAAGATTTTCCAATGTTCCAAGCGCCTAAGTATCAAATTTCACTTAAATAGTTCCATAGATAAAAACGTTGGCACGGCGTATGCGCAAAATAAAATTTTGAAACTGGCGCTAGATTTTCCTTTATTCCAAGTGCCTATGTATCACATTTCATTTAAATTCTTCCATAAATAAAAAAGTTGGCACTGCGCATGCGCAAAACCAAATTTTGAAATTGGCGTTTGATTTTCCTTTATTCCAAGTGCCTATGTATCAAATTTCATTCAAATACTTTTATAAGTAAAAAAGTTTGCAATTCGGTTTATAAATGGTCGAGATGCGAAAAGGGCACTGTGAATTTTGAATCGATTCGATCCAACTTTTGGCATTGCGTATTATATGGCTAAATCTATGCCCATATTGAATTTCATGCAATTCAGTTCATAACTAACGGAGATGTAAAAGCGATCGAACATTTCTAAACAAAGTTATCGTTCACACGGACAGATAGATGGACAGACAGACAAAGGAACAGACGGAGAGACCAACCGGCAGGCGACAGATAGCAATGCAAAATTATAAACGATCTCTAGGATCGTTAATAAACGGCAAAAGTGTAAAATTATGGAACATGTAAAAAACGGTTTTTTGTTTTTTTTACAATAACTTTTTTTGTAAGCGGTACAGAAAAAATTCCTTCCTTGGTACAAGACTCGACACCATAACGAACCAAATAGCGAAAAAAGTAGAACAATAGCTCTTAAGATAAAAAAACTAGTAGCGTCGCAAAGTTAGCGGACGGACGGACGGACGGACGGACAAAGTGGCCACAATAGCGCATTTTTTTTTTATTTTTGTGGAAATGCGCTAAAAAACAGATATGCCCTTGAAAGGACGTTTGGTACTCTTCATACTAAAAATTAAGGGCCTAAACTTTCGACATATCAACATATTAGGTATTTCGTGATCATAAATTTTGACGAAGCGCTATCTTAGCTGAGGTCCAGTGGAGACATGGTTCGCTCCATTAAAAAAGAATTCAAAAGATGACGACGGCGGTTGCCGCGGTCGGCATTACTTTCTGTGGCAGCGACAGCGTAGATTACGACTGGTTCAACGATCGAATTCATGCTGAAAATGACGTGCTGCTTCTTAACAAGCACGTTCATTATTATTGACGGTTGTAGGACGACATCTTTTCGTGCTTGTTCGATGAATGCGCAAATGCAAGCTTAGCAAAAGATGCACAAGAAACCAATCTTCAGTCACTACAGGTCCAAGGTCAACACTTATTCGAAACAAGTCACCATGCTAAATTTTAATATTCATTATTACTCGGTTCAAATAAAAAGGGCAAGGAGTTATGTACAGGGTAATTAACATTAAAACAAAACAAAGAAACATATCGCGGCAAAACATTAGTATAAATTAATTAATTCATTGCCAAGTGAAATTATTCAACAATCTTCACCCTCGATCGTCGAAATGCTGAACGAAATTCAATTATAAATAAAAATAAAATTTTAGGTCCATATCCAAACTGCAACAACCAGGGAAAAGTTGTGAAATTAATTATACGGATTAATTATGCATGACTTTTGAATACTGGCTCTAAAGTATAAATAAAAAAAAATACCTCAAATCTGCAAAGTGAAAGTCAGTTCGCAGTGAGGAATTTTTAGTGAGAATAGTCGGTATGAATAAGAGCAGATACTTGTTTACCTACAACGATAACTGTAAACTATTTACGTAGGAAAATACAATGTAATCTTTTGGTAATCTTGTTAATTAGTTATTCAAATCTGTTAACAAATATCAACATTATGCTCATTTGTTTAACAGTTTTAATAAACCCTGATATGATGACTAACATCATTAATCCTTGATCTTGAAAGCCGTATACCATGCTTTGTTGCTTTCAGAAAATATAATATGTAATGATTAGAAGAAGCGATTAAAAACCTTTGTTGAGAGTAAAAAGAACTTTGGGTCAAATCAATTTACGAGTTCCCTTTTAAACTAATAGCACAGATCTAAACACTAATCTGTGCTAATAGTACGTCTATCTCCATTATCTTTCGAAATTCCCACACTTAAAATATGAAAAATAATTTATTACATAAAAATGTAATACTTGTTAAACGCCTTTTTAATTTTGGAATATGAGATATTACTCGGTCTATACACCGTTTGATTTTCGAGGTGGAGATTAAATAAGCACAGCAATTGATGTGCACAAAGAAAACGATGACGCCTCACTTGAATTCGGTGATCAACTTAATTTATTACGTACCTACTCTCAATACTAATCCGTCTAAGTTTAATTGGTGTACAAATTTGACTTGGCTGTATGTGGTAAAATTCCCAAGAAGTGGTTTAGAAATGTTACTATACTTCGAAATCATCCACGCAGAGAACCAAATGCTAGGATTTCAAGTTGTCATAGGAGTTACGGTAATTAGTGTGAGCCCAAATCTGACCCCTAATCATTTATGGTAGCGGCCATATTGTGCCCCACTTTCATTAGTAATAACCGTAACTTAATAATGTAGTTGCCTATAAGACAGAATCCAATATCAATTTAGCATTGAAGTTACTTAAGGGTTTGCGTGCATAACTGATCAACGATTACGATCCGTAGTGAAACCGTGACAAAATTCTGCATAAGCTGCCACTGAATAATTCCCCAATACATATTTAGTTCCACTTCCACCACTTATCTCTTTTATTTAGGTAATTTCGCTCGGCCACGTTAAGGCCATGATTTATTTGTCGCATTATTCTTTTTATCCATGCGCACATCTAAATGTTTTTCACAAAGAATTATATGATTCAAACAAATGGTCCATTGTGTCCAGGAATTTTATATGGATCTATTCGTCTTCTTTCATCCTATTGTAATTGGCCTTTTATACTCGAACGACCCTTGGTTTTCCGACACCCTTTCAGCCTGTGGTTTTCGATCCAATACAGGGAAAATGCGCGCTTCCTTTCAGAGTGCCATTTCTTTAAAGTAAAAAAATGAGATGTGGAGAAATAAATATAAAAAAGAATGACGCGAATGACCTACTAATATTGTTTGATGTAGGTATAGAAATATAGATCGACACTAAAAGGGTAGTACAAAGCAGCAGCTGTTGTATTTGTAATTACGATGTAATCGTTAAAGCTAAAGTATAGGCTCTCACAGTATTATTATCTAACGGCGATTTTGTGGACATTGTTATAGTCCTTGTGTTTATGTTGATAGTCCCTTTTAGGAGCATAGGTAATTTAATTAATGCTGTGATTTAGTAACTACTTCAACGTGTTAACACTATATTACAGTCGTTTTAGCGGGCCATAAATTATAGTCGCAATATTGTGTCGTACGCATTTTGGTAGTGCACACATTAATCCACTTTTAGTCCTTTTCCAAATAGTCGAAGCTGAAATTGAAAATTGGAACTTACCAGTTGCTTCATATTTCACAGAAAAAATGTACCTACAGAATTCTGGGGCAACAATTTATTTCGTAACTCTATATAGTGTTATGTATTATGCAACGAGTGCGAAACAGTTCCTTTTCCTAGACGATTTTGTGCAAACAGCGAAATCTCTATTAAAATAGAAGTTACACTACACAAACAGGAAACTGCGACACGTGACTACACGTGATCTAATTAGTTAATCGTTGCAAATGCAAATGGGATATAAATGAAGCCAATTGACGCAGTAAATCGGAAATTGAAGCACATGCATACAGTTCATTCGTCACAGACTAATTATTGCTAGTGTAACTAACCTATGACGCAACCTTTAAAATTTTATAAGCTAAAACCACTAAACCTTTTTGTTCGTCTTATTATGTTATAAAAGAAAAGATTAATTTTCTCGATAGTATGCCTAGTATCAAAGTTGGTTGAACACATGGGGGATGTCGTGAGAGGGAAATTTGATATCTTTCACATGTGCTCATATGGGTCATTAACAAATGCAAGATATCACATTTCAATAGTGCTCAAAATCAAAGAATGTGCCAAGCAAACGATAGAGTAGGGAGTTTAAGGCTAGAAGATTAAATATACAGAATACACATATGGTCATTTGCGATTATCGGCGTAAGTGGGGACGCGTTCCGTCCAAGCTGGAGTTATCTACCCTAATTTTTATTGGCGTAAATTGTAAATATTGGAAGTAGTGGTTAGCAGGCTGCTGCAGCTGGCTGGTTTGAGAAGGTTGGAAGGCACTCAGTTTAGTGCATTGTGAACCCTTCTGTGAAATGGTCAAAGTTAAAAGCTTGTACCGTCTCAATTGCCACCGGTAATTCGTCATTTCATTCATCGCGTTAATGTTGTTTGTGATCAAGGTTTTTGTGTTAAAGAAAAGTGAGGTTCAAAAGTTATGAATTATGAATTTTGTTATGGTAAAGCCTATTTCTTAATATACTTATCACTTAATATGTTTGTGAAGCGAACGTTTCATTTCCTTTTAGCACCTACTAACAGTAATGTTGGGTCACCCTATGTGTCAAATTTCAATTATTTGTAACGTTAAAGGTGGTTGCTAATTTACAATGGTACACAATTTCGATCATATTTGTCGAGTTTGTTTAAATAATCGCGTTGTTTTGATTTTATTTCATGGCTAATTTAGAAAGATAAGGAACATTTGGAAATATTTGCGTTAAACGTTTTGTTAAAGTCAGCTCATGTTATCTCCGGTTATTGCGATAAGAGTGTTATCGCCGCGTAAAGCTAATTAATGTAGATAATCAGATGTGTTTCGCTGACGTAAACACAGATGTTAGTGATTCGACGACGCAGTAACGTAGGAAAATTAATTTTGTCTTCGCGCTCTGCCGAAAACCACCCTCATTTTCGGTAGCAAAGTGTGCGTTTACTTGTTGCGGGAGGTAAAGTAATCAAAAATTCCCTACGGGAGGTAAAGTAATTTTCATGGAAACGTAAATGCGTTGGTCTGCAACCTACATTCTGGCGTTTCAGAAATGTAGTTAATTTTGGGTATTTGATGTCCATATTTTTCCTCGCTGGTTTTTAACATCGAATACTTAGACCAAAACGAAGATAATCGTTTCTTTTTGATTTTGTGAACTTTTTTGGGTACCAAATTTGGCATCATTTGGTGTTTGTGTTTAATGAATATCACAGTTACGACCGGATATTTTGGTAATTAGGATTTCTTTAACTAATTGTTTCAATTGATCGCTTGTTATGTGGTAGTTCTACTCTGACCATGAGTGCCTATTTTGAATGCAGCCTTTTGCGTAATGAGTTTGTTTCATCTGTAAAGGTGTTTAAATAAAAATGTATGAGATAATTCTTTGGAATTAAAGTCTTATCAAGATTTTTCATAGTAGCGGGTGCTGGACGTACCCTAAAAAAATTATAAGAATTTCGTATAAAAGATTTTGTTATTACCTGGGTTTAATTAATTGAGCTGACTGGATATGTGTTTGTGGGTGGTTTAGTGACCGTTCGCCATTGCACATAGCAATACATAGTAAGTAATCATGCTTATATACAAATGTGCTTTATTTTTACTCATCTTCGTCATTACTCGACCTCTTGTACAGAAAATAATATAATTTACGGTTTCACTGCGAAGGTTATAACATTTTTTTACATGATTTCTGTGGAATGCATTTATCCACAAATTGTCAACTTTCTTATTTATGAATATATTTCTTTGAAATGCTAACCAACGGTGTTTTTGGCAAAACCAAACGTATCGCAAATTGTAAACATATTAGGTTAATGTGCGCATGCGCAGAATATCAACGCAAACATATTTCATATTGTAAACATTAGATGTGCGCATGCGCAGTACCAACTTCCTTATTTATGAAGTTATTTCGTTGAAATTTTAACCATAGATGCTCCTAATAAAGAAAAATATATCACATTTAGTCAAAATCGAAAACTACAAATGTCATTAGAAAAGTCAAACACATGGTATATGGTAAAAATCTAATACGCGCATGCGCAAGCTGCAAAATGCCAACTTTTCTACTTATGGAGATCTCTCTCTAAAATCTTAATCATAGACCCTTCTAGTAAAAAGAAACATATCGTGTATACCATATAACTTACATTAAATGTGCGCTTGCGCGAACTGCGCAACGTCAACTTTCTTATTTATGAAGATAATATTTTTACTTTACTATAGATGCCTCTAGTAAAGAAGAAAATAGGGCACATAGTTATGGCCTTTTGGGAAGTACTGATCATTGCATGGAAAATGCGCTGAAGTTACTCGTTTTAGGGCGAATACCTTTTTATTTGTTTTAACATGAATCCTAGTGACAGGATTGCACGATGAAGACTCAGTAAAATATGCTTTTGCTTTATCGACCTTGTCATATCCGTGTATCTTCGTTTCGATCACAAAACATATGTAGTACTCGTAGTTTTCTTTACCGGGACAGAACTCTTCAAATTGCAAACTAGAAGCCATTTTCCTCGTCGCCAAATGTAGTATGGTAGAGCAATAACACGTCACGTTAATAGAAAGAAGTAGATAGAATTAAGAGAATTTTATCTTTTTAAACATGAATACATTATTTATTAACGATCCACGAGAATTTTTTAGGGCTGTCTGTCTGTCCATCTGTCCGTGTGCACGATAACTTTATTTAGAAACGTCCGATCGCTTTAAAAATTGGTACACATGTTCTTAAGGACGTAAGAAAGGTCGCTATTGTTTTTCAGTTACGTAGACTAACGGACCAAAAAGTTACAGTCCAAAAACTGCCCGAACCTCCAAAAAAGGGTACCTATCTTTCATAATTCTTGTTACAAAGAACATATGAATGTGCGGTTTTCTGTGTCAGTAAATATTCCTTAAACCTCAAGCAACTATGCAGATGCAAAAAATATTGCGCATGCGCATTCCAACTTTTGCATTTGCGCAAACAAATTTTTGTATTTGTTAAGATATTTAAATGTAATTTTGTAGGTATGTAGGCATTTCGAATAAAAGGAAATCTAATGCCTCTTAAAAAAATGTGTTTTAAAAGCTATACTGATCTGGTGGGACAGAATCAACCCCTTAAGGCGTATTGCAAAAATGATGGATGCATGAAGATCTCGAGGATCATTCGGTATGCAGTTGTATTGGATTTTTTTACGGGATTTTCAACTCACTGTCGTGTACGGATTGTAGGTGGAAAAACCTAGTCACCCGCGTTAAACTGTGCGTCTTTGCAGTAGTCTACGGTCAAACATACCACATTTTACATTCCACAGTAAACATTTGACAAGAAATGGGCCAATGAAAAGACTTTGTCTCTCGGAAATTAGACAGCGTACGGGCGTGGTCAAACTGCAACAAAGAAATAGGTTTTCCATAAATTAAAGAACTAGTGTTTAAATCTACTGTAAATATGCCGACACAGAAAACCATCGTTATTGATATGTGTAGAAACGTAGTTACTATTTAAAATGCTATTATCAACCCTTTCTTCTAATATTACATTTAAAGCGAAATTGGATTGAATTCTACGCTTGAGCAATCTAGGCTTAACTTTGAGTGATAAATTTAAAATTTGCAGTTACCATTCACATCACAAATATAGAAATATCGTACTTACCCCAATTGAAAGGCGGATTTTCCATTTAGCTTAGCGATTCGTGTTAAGCCAAACCGAAATGGAATCGGTTTAATCTGATCAGCACTTAAAAGTGGAAAGAAAGTTTTCAGGGCGGCAATTAATAATACAAAC
Organism: Photinus pyralis; assembly: GCF_008802855.1. Lineage (NCBI taxonomy): Eukaryota > Metazoa > Arthropoda > Insecta > Coleoptera > Lampyridae > Photinus > Photinus pyralis. The sequence goes on from NW_022170511.1 coordinate 31,530,619, forward strand.
TTTTTAATATACTACAATATTGCTTTTGATCCTCTTCAATATAAAGCTCATTAAAGATTTCTCGTTATAAAATTATTAATTTTCAAATCTTTGTTTCAGATATGGAATTGAGAAGGTGGCGTGGCACATTAAAATTTTATTTCTTACTATTACTGCTAACGTGCGCCTTGGCGAAATTGAAAAAGGAAAGGGAGAGGAAGAAGGTGGTGAAAATGAAAAGTGAAAGTGATAATTTGTGCACTATCGTGGGCACCTCGGCGCCTTTTCATTGTTTTTGTAGCGACGGCAGCGCGTCAAACGCGACGAAAGCGAAGTGCTGGGTGTTTAGTGGACTAACAGCCGAGCATAGCTTTTGGACACTATTCTCAACGCAACCGTTTATACGCGAACTTAATCTGATGGTAACTCCAATGGGTCAATTAAATTTCCTACCTACGTCGGGGTTGCAGTACTTGACGCAATTACAGACGTTAACAATCCTGTACGGAAACATAAGCGACATTCACGCTTATGCCTTGGCCAACTTAACAAAGGTTCACGAAGTAAGGCTCGCGAAAAATCAAATAATAACTTTGAGCCAACGTGCGTTTGCCCACTTGACGAACCTGTCCGTTTTGGACTTGGAGGAAAATCGAATAGTAGAACTTAACCGAAACGTGTTCTTTGATCTACCGCTTTTAAGTAAGCTGTTGCTGAAACTAAATAATATAAGTGCGATTCAAGAGGGTGCTTTCAGACAGTTAGGGCAGTTAGTGGAGCTCGATCTTAGTGCTAACGCGATTAGTGTATTAACAAAGGACGTTTTTGCTGGACTACTAGAGCTGAAGAAATTGTTTTTGAGATACAATAAGATCGTTATGCTGGGTGATCTTACGTTTGCGGAGCTCTGGATCTTGGAGGTAAGCTATACACTACTGTATGCCTCCAAATTGACCTTATTTCACATTTAAAAACTTGCACGAGGAAAATTAGTTGATTTAATATAAAGGTGCAAGGAGTTTCAAGTGAAATTCTCGAACCAAAATCGCATAACGTGAATATTTCTTAACGTTGCATTTAGATTCAATTAAGTATGATCAAAATCAATTGGAAGCGGAAGTAGCTTTCTATTTCAGGTGGCGACACAATCGTTTAGCTAGACTCTAGAGCTTCAAATTTTACCTACAATTTGAAGTAGAACGTATCTGGGCGTAGCGTTGCTTTGACATGTTAGCCAGAAAGCTTGTATTTGGTATTTCATGATTAAGCGCATTAGTTACACCTTCCTGATTTTCGTTTCAACTATAGTACATCTATATCATTAAATATTAAGTACACGAATATTATACATTATACATTTGAATAGTAACCCATTAACTTACGTAAGGTCGATAAGAATATTAGATCAATGAGACCACCAAGAGCTTACTGTGCGTACTTAAAGTTTTGCTGTAATACTGTTTCTTAGATTTATAATGAAGTTCGTGAAGTAGAGCAGATTAATGTATGCTCAAAAATTAATTGACCCAGTTGTGCCACGCCTGTTGCATTTTAGAATTGGGGAGTAAATCAATAGTCTCTCACACATCCCCCATCTATCTGCTATACAAGTGACCGAACTTTCAATTACGGTTTTTGAGCAATATCTCGTTGTAGACAATGTGTCGTGGTTACGTTGTAATACCTACAATTATTTTTTAATTATATTTCGACCTAGTCTCAACAAATACACTATACAGTCTTTAAATAAAAAATATTCAAACGTATACTGCCCGTTTTTTAGTTCCGCTGAACGTCGACCACGTCAAATTCAAGAACATTTACATTTGGTAAAAGTCAAATAAATACTGCTGTGTTATTTCGTCTAGCAGGATGAAATTTTCGGATATCTTAATTAAGATAGACAAGGGCGGTCTCATTTTGTGTAATTAACATTCATAATTAAATTTTATTATTTGTCGTTGGTCTATGTAACAGCAGCGAGATTATTGTCATACGAGAAAGCGGTTAAGGTTGTTTTTGTTTACATTTTTATTTTATTTAACGTAGAAATTTCTGAGAATTTTGTATTGGTATTTATCTGTTATCAATTTATTATAAATGCTTAATTGTGATTTAGTGATTTATCGCCTTCTCTGTGTAGTTAAAGGAGATGAATTTTTATTTTCCTAGAAATTAAGTTTGGATTAATCTCTTAATGTCTGATAAGAATTTGTTTAGTAGAATTTATTCGACCTCTATTATTTTGGTCATTTGACGTAAGTTGATGGGATATTTTCTGTTGTCAACTGTGTATGATTGGTTGTTATAATTTTGATTTTCGGAGGAAGGGTTTTCGCTTTAAATAAGACGTGAACAGGGATAGCGTCGCTTATCGATTAATTTATTTTTTCCAACACCTACATTGTTTTATTGAATTTAATCCCTAATTTTTGTGCATTAACAGGTAATTTTAATCCCTAGGGAAAATATTTTAATCCCTCATTTTTGTTTTCTTGTAAACAATTCATGGAAAAATGGATCTAAATCGGTCGGTATTGGAAAAAATAGTATAAGCAACACTGGATTAAACTAGTTTTTGTTCCCTTAAAAATATTAAAGCCTTCGTCAAGCCTCGGGCTTTCTAAGAACGACCCATTTTGAACCTGAGGTGATCCCCAAACGGCAGTGAAACTGTTTACGAAATAGTTATTTATGCATCAAGGGCATTAAGGCGATATTTATGCCGAGGGCGACGGAGCCCGAGGGCCTCTGGCCCGAGGGATTGTAAGTCGCACGAGGGTTAAATCTCGGGTTAAATATTGAGTAATGCCTGAGGTGAATACAACATTTTATTTTTCATCGTCCCAAAGAATGCATTTCCAATATACAAATGTCATGATTATTGTTTGCCCAACATTAAAGTGCTTCATACGAATCAAGTTGCATCTTTTTTTATTACATAATATAACTCCGTCAATCAGTTTGACAGGCCGTTTGAGGGCATAATGAGATGACAATCCATTATGCCCTCTCATTATGCCCTTGGGCATAATAGACTGCTTCATATATCACATATGACAGATATAATTGACTTATAATAGGCAAATGAAAAATAAAATTGGTTTACGGCCACCCTCGAATTGAATGATGCCTACTTACCCTTCATGCTAATCTGTCACCTGCTCTGTTACCAGCATACGCAAAGGAAAAAATTGAATCCTTCATGCACAATATTTTGGAAACTAACCTCCTAGCTAACCTCATTCTAGAATTCTTTTTTAAAATTCTTTAGCTTTGAGGTTCTTCTTCAGTAGAGGTACCAGAGTTTCATCAAGAGTGTCTATCAGATTTCAATCTTCAGGAAGTAGATAATTTCAAAATATATAAACAAAAATATATTTCTACATTGGTCATCCTGTGGCTTCCATATACACCTTTGACCTTATTATAAGTGTAATTAAAAAAGAAACACATTCCCATAACCCTGTAGGTATGTTTATAATAATCTATATTCTTTATTTGTCATTCCACCAATCCTTGGCTTCGACACGTCATTGACACATAGCATCCAATAAAAAAAATAAAAAATATACATATATATCTACATAAAATAACATAAACAAATACAATGATACATGCAAGTACCTAATATCACAACAATAAAATTATTCATTAACATTAGTAAATTTTTTTAAAACAGTAATTAAAGAGAATAAATAGAAGGTATTTTACAATAAATCACAGGGTGTGTTTAGGTATGCGCTTACAGAGTAAAAGCAGCGGTTCAGAAGATGGTTCTTAATAGTATTTTTAAACTCATTGAATTGTTGACATTTAGCAGTATCTGGAAGATAGTTGTACAATTCAACTCTTGGACTATTATTTTTTGATTTGCTTAATCTGTAATAAGGAACCCTTATATTTTTTGAGCCTCGAGTACCGTAACTATGAGCGAAGTCATTTGTTGCAAAGTGACGCTTGTTTTTATGTATATCCAATAATGTTGCGTACATGAAAATACATGCTAGCGGCATGATACGTAATTTCTTGAAAAATGGTTGACAATGAGCAAGATATTCGGCTCCTACTATGATACGAATTTTTTTTTTTTGCAATATAAATATCTTGTTTACTTTGGAGGAATTCCCCCATAATGTTACACCATACTGTAGGTGGGAATGAACCAAAGAAAAATAACAGGATCGTAAAGTATTCATACCGACTGCTCGCTTCAAATCCCTTAATACAAACAATGACTTGGACAATTTACAAACTACGTGATCGATATGATTGTTCCACGTTAATTTGTTGTCTACATACGCTCCTAATACCTTAGCGCACTTCCCGGAGGTAACCTTGTTGTTCGTTGAAAAAGTCACGATATGCGTTTTATTTTTATTTAGTTTTAGGTTATTGCTAATGAACCAGGCTTCTTGTAATAAATTTTGACTTTTGGCGATTGCTATTTTAAATCTTTGTCCGATACGAGTAACGAAGTGTCGTCAGCATAAACAATACAGTGATTCGGGTGCATATAAGTAAAAAAGTCATTTGTGTACATAATAAACAATAATGGTCCTAAGATAGAGCCTTGAGGAACTCCATTCTTCGTATAAATTAATTCGGATTGAACGCCATCTACAAAAACACACTGTTTTCTATTATTAAGATAAGATGAAAGTAATGTTCCAGCAAGCCCTCTAATACCATATAGATGTAGCTTATCCATTAAAATCTTAAATGAAACGCAATCAAACGCTTTCGATAAGTCACATAAAATTAGTGAAGCCTGTTCTCCTTTCTCATAAAGTTGAATAATTGTAATTATCATCTTAGAAACAGCTTGTGTGGTGGAGTGATTTTTTCGGAACCCGTATTGACCGCGATCAAACATGTTATTACATTCAAAATAATTATAAAGTCTCCTGTTTAGTATTATTTCAAAAATTTTAGAGAAGATTGGTACAATAGTGATTGGTCTATAGTCTAATGCAAGGGGAATAGTAAAACACTCCATACAGTATTGACTCTGAAGGAATTTTTTTTATGTATGTACTCTAAAACTTAACAGATAATAATGTGCGAACATTGGTGATCCCTCGTTTATCATAACGTATTATACCATCTTATACAAAACATTTGAAAGAATCTTCTTGCTACTTATAAATCTGACTATTATAATTCAATAAATAATCGTATAATATAACAATGTAAAACGGCAAATTGATTTATGATGGGAACGGTGTTTTATTCGCTTCAATATTTTATATCCCCAGCACGTGCCCATCACAATTTCGACGATGACAGTTTGCCTTATGACAGTCTACCTATAGGTATCTAGAGCGAGATACGCCGCACGATAAATAAAGATTATTGTGTTCCTCTCGTCTCTCGAACAGTAAAACATAATACAAAATGAAGCTGGGGCATTCCCTCAATCCTTTATTTTTAGATTTGAGTCTAGTTTAATTAAACAGTACTCAAATGCCGAACAGCGTTAATCACAAATTTTGCGAACAAAAGTCCTCTACTTATACAGTTTCAAGTTTAATTAAAGAAATCTGATTCCATACTAACTTGCCTTTTGTGCCATTAATTTAAATTACTGTTTGAGTAAATTGATATTTCATATATAATGGATATCTGAAACTTATTTTTATTCTTTTGAAATCTTAACTTTTAATAATTATAACTGGGAAAGGAATAATTCTGCCCTCTGTTTTAAGCATAATAACATTCTGGATGTCTTCAGAATTAGAATGTGTCCCGAAGCTATTTCGTCTGTACTATAGCAAAAGTAAATATTTAGCTTTTCAGCACATTGGAAAAGGTATAACATATTTACAAAATAAAGCCGTTTTCTCTTTGTGCTCGGATCTTGGTCTCAAAAAGGCGATATTTATGTGATAGGTTGTAGACACCCTATACGTCGAATCTAATATTGAAAATCGTTGGAGTGTACTTATTCATTACCTTGTTACAGGAACTGGACTTGGAAGGAAATCTTATCGAGCTCATCTCCGATCGGGCATTCGCCGGTTTGACACATTTATTCAAATTGAACCTGAGTTACAACAAATTGAAGACCTTGCGAAGCAATCTATTGGATAGTGTTCCTGCAATTATGGACTTCGATCTTCGCCACAACGAGCTCGAAACATTAACTTTGGACAACGTGAAGCCCATTCTACATAACTTTCACAACGGAAATGGTCACTTCTATCTTGCTGGTAAGTTTCGGAAAATTGCGTAAGTAGGTCTTGCGAATATTATATTCGAATATTGAATACTGACCCCACGTAGTGCTTCTCTGAACTTTGCTTTAATATAAAAAGGACAACCGAATTTCCCTTTTTTAACAACTAAATCGATACGTTATTGATTATATCCCAGCACGGCTTCCCACATTCTCCGCTTTCCACTTAGTCATCCCAATCAAAGTTTATAATAAACAACAAGTTAAAGTTGATCATAGTTTCGTACGGATGGTTTTAGGCGCCCAATATCGGATATTCTGTAAATTAACTTTCGTAATAAACGTCTGGTTTGCTATTTTGATGCTATTAAAGTTAGTTAGGAACTGACCGACGATTTTTTATTACCGAAGGCATTTTGATCTACAAGCACCCGCTTACAAGATAATTACAATGGCTCGTGATGTTGCTTTCCCATTTTCGGATGAAGTTTACTATACGATTTTCAACACAAATTAGTTGGATCACAAGTTCGTTCGTTGGTCTAATATAAGTTTATACCAATGAATCGACGCCATAGATTGGTAATGGAGGGATTGTTACACTGGGGTATCGAATATAGTTATTTTTGTTGGGGATAATAATTCCCATGAAGTTTTATTAAAATCAAACATTTGATTTTTTAGACCATTCCGTTTCATCACGGAGAACCAGTTTTTTTGATGTTTACGTCTCTTTCATTTAACATAACGTAACGTAAATTATACAGTGAAACTTCAAGCGCTACATAAAGCGCCAAGAATTCGGTTTATTCATAGTTTCGTTAGTCTCGCAAGTATTAAATTTAACGTCGTTGTCATCCTGTGTTATTGATTCCCTGTCAAAATCCATTCAAGGTAAGAATCTAGAATGGGCTTTGCTTTTTCACATTTCTATTTATAATCGGATCTTTAACAGGAGAAATCTACCTGTTTCACAAACACTTCAGTTATGGATGAAAACGGAGCTCGACAAGTTTTTCTATTTAGAAGGAAAAGCTCACCTTCTGGAACTGTTAATATTGTTGTGTAAACAAAGTCATGTAGACGTTATTTCGGCCTAAACACCAAAAGTATTGACAGAACATGCTGTATATAAGAGTTTTCAATTTATTACGTAAATCTGGGGGAGTTTTGGTTGGCTTCATTTGAAATTGTATCTCAGTGTTTTTTTTCCTTATAGAAAGTTGGTAAATGTATAATTCTTGTTTAAATTTTATCGCTTTTATAATGAGATAACGAGTAAATAAAGCTGCTGCTAGTTTTCGCGATGGTAAATCTTTTTTACGCTAAATTACAGAGAGTCAACCCTATTTGTTTTGTTAATGACGCAGTTCGTCATTTTTTTATAATGGATGTGTGCAGTTAACCAAAGTTGTGTGAGAAGTGTAACGCATATTGTCGGATTACGGAAAAATTTCTGTCGAGTTGAAAAAGCAAGCAGCTGTAGTACAGCGAGGTCCTTTGTTAAGGTTATCTTGTTTTATTAAAAGTTAAAGGTTTCTACCGCCCCAACGGCCACCGATAATTTGATCAAGTTATTCATCAAGCCAGTTTTGTTTGTTTATCTGATTCTGTGTTATAAATCAAAGTGGAGTTCAGAAACTGTCGGCGTTTACCCCTTATATCGCAAACATCGTACCAGATTCTTGGATTTTTGAGAAAAAACTGTAGGTGGCTTTAAGATTGCTTATTTTGTCTGTCGCCGCCTGAGTGTGGGGTCATACTTCTAAACAAGCTTTGTAAGCATTTCATTCTTTCATTGATTTCCTTTTATTTTTCTTATGTGTTTCGAAACACACTTTTATAATTGTTAATCAATTAATTGTGTGTTTATTCGAATCCATTGTGCGACCCGAATAGAGTTTTTCATGTCATATTTTTTTTCGAGTTTTTTTTGGTTAGCTGGGCAGGTGTCTTTGTCCTTTAATATGTTAACTAAAAAAATTGATTCTTAGACAATTCAGTATTAAGATGGGGTGCACCAGTAGTAGCAGCGATTCTGACTGGGAAGAACATCTAGAAAACGTGACGGTTTTTTTATAGAGAGAGAAATTCCACCGAATTTTGTGGGTAGATAGCAACACAGAAGAAAAATGGTAAACGGTGGGAGTCTTATTCCAAAACCTAGCCTTTATAAATTCCACATGTATTTTCGAATGAACCGCGAGGAATTTGAGTTTGTAGATCATAAAAGATGAAATTGCAAAGAAAAATATAGCAATGCATTTGCACAAACAGAAACGGGACAGACACGAACCGACACGTGTTTCAAAAATTTGTAAATTTTTGACATCTGCGTACACACAATTGACGCGGGTGTAGTTGGCAGTGTGTCTTGGCGTGGCGTGTGCTACAAGCTACATCATCCCACACTTTTGTAAAGTGGCGCGGAGTGGCATGTTGTGGGGTGGCGTCGCGTACCGTGTTGCACGTGTGTTTCTACCTTAACGCGTAATTCTTGGAAACACTCTCTTAACAGCGATAAAACGCGTGCGTTAATTAAATTGCGCCTGATAACTCCTTCTTGGAAAACAAACACATAAAACCTCGTATAAAGTCCGCATAATTGACCCGATGTGTCTTACTTAAAGCATCCTATCTAAATTGAACAAACTAAAAAGCGTTAAATTAAAACGAAACATTACACAATCACAATGTTTCTACATCTCTATTCCTAAAAAGAACGAAAAATACGAAAATACAAATTCAAATAAAATAAACCAACTTTGTGCGTACGTTCGTTGTACGCACTAATACTATACTCTCTAGTACATCTTTTGTTCAGAAAATAAGTAAGGTCTGATTCAAATTCGTGGTGTCCAACCAGGATTCTTTAAATTTCCCAAATAAAGTCATAAATTTCGAAATAGTGTCAAAAATTGAGACAGAATTTGAGTCTCCACACCCGAAAAATTGTGAATCTCTTAGTATTAGGTATTTTTATTAGGGCTTTTAAAGCGTTGGAGCACATAACAATTAAGAAATGCTTTTCGCTGCTATAAATTGTAGACTTTTTATCGCGTTTGCAGAAGGTCTCATTTTGCATACTGAAATAAAGTTAACGGCCCGTCTCTCACATGCGTTTTTATGCTTTAGTCGATATTGTAAATTGCAGGAGATGGTGGGAAAGTTTTTGCATTCCTGTTATAATACGACAAAAGTTTATCGCTCGAAAGGTTCTTTGAAATTTTAAATGAAGTTCCCTAAAGAAATTAAAGTTTAAATTACGTCACAATAAACATTATTTGTTGTTGATTAAACCTTTATTATTCAAATTAGATTTGTAGTTTTTGCCATTCACAAAGTTTAAAGAGTTTATAGAAATTGACTTGCTAATAACTTTAACTTCCAAGAGGAACTCGATACGATACGTCACTTTGGAAAAAATAAACGTATTCATCTCCGTAATTAATGTATGGTCAACGTTCAGTTTACAAAACGAATTGAAAATCGAAAGTTTGCTACAAATGGATTAACCCCTGAATGATGGCGTATCGGTTCCGCTTTATGTTTGTAAACTTCAGAAAGGTCGCTTCCTATACGACATTCTATATTCGTAAACATGTGCTTCAATATGTCCAAAGCAGCAAATATGTTGGCTTTATGTTTCGGGGATCCGATAGCCTCGCATTCCCATGAGAAAGAAATCAAAATGCTCTACGTCTGGTTCTTTCCGAAAAAGGAAGGAAATTAAAATGTTATTTTCAAAATTTATTGCCTCGAATCAGAAATTAGAACAAACAATCTTTTTTAAGACTCTTTGGTCATTAACCTAAAGCACACGCGAATTGATAATTAACAGTAAGGCACGACTATTTTGTTACAATTTATAGTATTTTAATTGTTGCTTCCGATTCTGCTTCATTTTCAAAGGACTTCGTCATGTTCTGCTGCGATTAACTTTGGAATGATCGCAAAATTAATTAAAAGCACTACAACAGGGGGATATTATTTTCAAGGCCTTGATTAAATCACGTTTAAAACCATCTTTAAGGGAGTGTCGTATAATACTAAGAAAGTTATTTGTCTCGCAGTAGAATCTATCTACTTTATGGGCTAATTTTTTTATAAATTAAGCAAAAAAAAACGAATACTAGTTCGATTTTGCAAAAAATTCGGCCATTTTGTGCAAAAGCAAAAAATATCCCTAATTTGACGAGAACAAAAAAAAACACTTTTAGCTAATCTCCATGTATTTGGCCTATTCGACTCTTTACCCGAATAGAATTTACAATCTGTTCCAGATATCGTACGTTAGCACAAAGCTTTTCCCTTTCTTTTACTACATACGTAGTGTTTTATGAAAAAAAAAGTGCACGATCCTGCTTTTCATAACGACCCATTTCAAAGATAAAGGAAATGAAATTGTTTCAATTCAAATGAACTTGCCATAAACGAAGTGTGGTGTGTGCACGTTTTTCATCCGCCATAAAACGATTACGTGTCTATCCGCGACTTTTCTGACACAATAGATTAGCATACAAAGTAAAGGTCGCCCTTTGGACATTTCCATAACTTCGTAATGATCTCCGCAAATCTTTGTGAGAGGAAAATGTAAATTAAAGTTGACTTAACAATATTGATCTAGGAGTAATGAAAGGAGAATATTCGAAATTAAAACTTTCTGTGTGTGAAGCGCAGTAGCTCTAGCGTCTTTATTACGTTTCAGGGTTTAAAAAAAAAACAGAAAGCTCATCTTCAAAGTAACTAAAAGCAACTCTCTAAAACATTTAAGCAGAAATAAAGAGTTAGCGTGACACTTCCTAGAAAACTTTAAACCTCTCTTGGCTCCATTTTCTGAATATGTAAATGTAAATTCAGAGACGGTTGCAGTCCCGCTTAATGATTATACGCTAACTTTTCTCTCCGTTAATTTACGCAGTATACCTATGCAATAAATCCGTACGATTTCCTCTTGCGACTTTTGATATCGAAATTGGAAATAGGTAATGCAATTCCAATTCAACTTGGAAAATCATAGTTATGAATATGAAAGGAAGTTTTTAGTAGTCTCTAGAGCGATTTTAGAGCGAAATAATGTAATGCAAAGCATGGATTTCGAATGAGCAAACTCTCTATTTCTATTTTGCAGATATTTTTGTGCAGTAGTGCACGTGTAATTATGAATTTCAAGTCTGGAATTCCTACCAGACTAACAAAAAGTAATAAATTCATTAAAGTATAATTAGTCTCTAACGGAGTTACTTTTATGATTACCTATAAGTATTATCGTATACATACATCAATCCAAAAATGGAAGAAATAATGGAAAACAGTCATAGGCGTATTTGTAACATATTATAGTCCAGTCTCATTCTAGGAAATAAAGAAAAAATAATTCGTGTAGTTCCAATTTTTTCCGGAATGTGTGGTTGCAGGATGATTGTGTAATAAAGTCCCGAGCGATTTCGGTACTGCCATAGGGGGTTTAGGGTACCGTTTCTCGGTTTTTCGGCTATACTTAGAAAATGGTGGGTCGTAGGAAAAAATCGGTCGGTGTTGCCAAACGGACAGTTTGGTTACTGTCAGCCTAACAAGACGAGTTGGCAAAGTTGAAAAATTCAGTCAACTTTCCAGCAGCAGGAAACGGATTCATACGACCTCCTGACATCAAAAGGGCTGTGAGAATAATGGAGGAAGCACTGCCCGGTCTCTCAGGAGCGCACCGGCGCTGAGCACAGCCCCTGTTCGAGTTTAGAGGGACTTGTTTCTTGTGTGCCGAGACAATTGAGGTCAGGTCAGGTCAATTAAAGTCAGCCATTATCGTGCCAGCAGTTTTGAATACTATTACAAAGAAAACAATAATCCATCTTTATTCTTTTGAATGGTTTCCCATTATAGAACATGTCAATGTTTGATCTACATTCTAGCTTAACTAATAACTAATTGTACATTTTTTTTTTTTTTTTTTAAATTTTTAATTAGAAAGCTTAAACGGAAAGCTTAAGGTTGAAGAACTCGTTAAATGAATATAAAGGCAATGCGTGAAAGTATGATTTTAATCTTTTTTTGTATAATATTATTTATATAATAAACCACGGCTGGAAATGATAAATGGGGAGATGCTGTGTTGGTGCGATGTTGCGACACCTAACTGGATACTCACAAGCCGTCAGGCGGGGGGGGACGAGAATGCTCAAATCGCTGTGGAGGAGATTTTGATTAAAAACAATATTCTTTGGATGGGGGTCATTCGTGATATAAAACCAACGCCAGCTATGGTGATTATGAGGCTTAAAAAGGAGTTCGGAGTGTGATTGTGAGTTGCATTAGGAAAACACAGTTATCAGCTTCAGAGAAGTTAGCTTGGTATAATAAAACGAATACAGGTAGCACCGAGCAGGAAGAGCGCCTTAGAGTCGTTCGTATGGCTGCTGAAATCGTGAAGGCTGAAATTCCAGGCTCAGGGATATGACATACAAAATTATCCACCGAGGGAAGAATTTCTTAACCAAGCAGACTAGGTCGTACCTGAATCACTCCGCGTATTCTTGGAAACAGTAGGCCCACATAAGAGAATAGGTAATGAGATGAAAAAGAAGAAATAGATCAGGGATTTCCCACGCTATCATTTCACTCATTCGCCTCAGATCGTTTCTATCAAGAATCCTCACTGGTATTGCTTTTTTCATCCACCCAAAATTTGGATCGAGGAGCCTAATCAATTTATTTAACCTTTCGGATTTAGTGCATCCTATCTCGCTGCACAGCACCTGGAACTCTCAGCCATATACCACCCTCCAAGACCCATAACTCAGTTCAATGTCAATGTCATTACTTTAGACGGGTTCAATGGTTTTCACAGTTTGGGAGGGATACAATGTGTAACCCCAGCGCACGATCTTCCTTCTTCAGATGAAATGAAAAGACTGACATCAGCTCCTCCGGCTGATGAAGTGGGCAAGTTGGGTGTTCGCTTGAGCTGCATTTCTTCGAAAATTTGAACGGGCGAGAGCTAAAAAATGTTCTACAGGATGTTGACATGATCAATCCAATTCCTATTGATGCTCTCGTACCAACTCACAGATGTGATATGGATCGGTGGTGCATGGTTGTAATCAGAAGGCGTTATTGGGATGCCTTCAATACCACTATGGAAGGGTGCAGTTGGTATGCAAACCTATCAATAAATTGTGAAAATACTGCCGTTATACCTCTTCCTACCTTTCATAAATTCAGAACCAAGCAACTAGGACACACTGTATACAGCCCTTTTATATGCCGCAGAAGACTCGGTGAAGCAAGGTTTTACCACCTGCTTGTAACCATGGATCAGCCCCTTTATTTAAAGACTCATGAAATAATAGCTTCCAGCTAGAGTATTATTTCGCTGAGCAAAGTGGAAATGGTATGGGGAATTTAACGTGCTAATGTCGTTTCTGGGTTGCACTGGCTACACAATGCAAGGAAGTTTGTTGAAAGACCTATGTGCTGCTCGTCTAGGACGTTTTGTCATTTTTATTAATGCTGAAATTCGCAACTGAAAGAAGACACCGTCAATTTGAAACAATTGAAACACATGACAACATATGATATTGAAATGAACGTTTCTGTTACTTTCATTCAAGAGAAGCTGAAAAATGAACTGGTTCGCTTGAAAAGTAACGGTCCAACTGCTGCTTTATGGATTTTCACAAGGCCACCGTCATGAAGAAATTCATCACAGCTCAGCGTGTAGGGGATTGGTATAGTCATCTGCTGCGTACTTCCATGCGTGGGGGCCTCTATGTGCAAGATATGCTCTCCTTAAGAAGCCGCCACCCTGAAGTGTTGGTGGATTATGTGGAGCATGGATACTTCACCATCAACAGCAGTGGATGGTCATGGACAGGAGATGGCTATGGTCGGATATGGCGATTGAACAAACTGTCATGCTTCCCATGAAGAATGAAGGGGGCCTTAAAGAGGAAGTAGCATCACCGACTGTGTCCTGGCCAAATGGGTAAGAGGAACCTCTGCAGCTACTTCTTTATGCTCTGCTCTCGAAGAGTTTGCCGGAATTCGCCAGTCACGGATTGTCAGAAACAACAAAGATCGAGAGAAAGTTTGCGGAGCATCCTCTTTTTCCTAAAGTCACAAGTTTGATGTCCCTTTTAACAGGAGGTGCTGGAAGCAGCACCATCAATTGCTACCAAGCAGTTGAAATCAGCATGAGAACTATGTCAACTTTCATGCACAAGAATTCTGCAGAGATGAAGCAAACAAAGAAAAACAAAAGACATTGTGGTTGACCCTTTGATGGTATTTCAAAGGACACTAATAACGAAGGAGACAGACGAGGATGTTGGTGATCTTCTGAAATACGAGCTGTCTCCATTCCCCATATCAGTTTTTGATGAGGGAGGAATGAGGAAAACCCAGAAACACACGTTGCACCCCCCGCGAGTACAAGCGCCAGTGTGGACCCAAAAACGTGTTGGTCATTGATGGTGGCTTCCTTCTACATCGAGTGAAATGGCATCCCAGCAGCACTTTCCCTTTAATCGCCGACCAGTATGTGGCCTACCTCAAAAAAGCATTACGGTCACTGCCATGTGGTCTTTGATGGGTATGAAGACCCACTCATTTTGTGCCGTTGCTTTACTACCAACTGCGGGGATAGCGGTAGGTGCAAGAAGACTACCATATTTTGCACCATTTCTTGTGCCAACTGTCAAGGCAGCTGTCCAATCCTGGCAGAAGATGAAGAGGACGTATGATGATCCCCACAGAGGGGACTTGTACGTACATCTGAATTGGGAATCATCTTTGCTGATTCTTGAAGGATATTTAATTCTCTAAAATCATCCACTTATAGTTAAAAGTGAACAAATAATGAGCTCGAAGAAAAGATCGACCTAAAACGTGAGTTTTTTAAAAAATTGCTCACCTTCAAGCTGCAAAACGAAGCGTTATGCGGAAAAAAAGTATAGAAACAAAGTTTATAAGCTTTCGATTTTTTCCTACGACCCATCATTTTCGAAATTTAGCTAAAAAACTGCAAAATTGTACCGTAAACCCCTTTTGCCCCTGCGGCGGCACCTAAATCGCTCAGGTTTTTATTTACACAAACATCAGGGAACCGTCAACCACATATTCCCAAAAAGATTGGAATCACACGAATTATTTTTTCTACCTGCCGTTTTTTTTGCATAGAATGACTGGACTAATAACTCAACTTATTATTTGTGTGGATTTTTTATAGTTCAAAGGGTTGGGACCACCAAGTTTTTAGATCCTGCATGTTTTCTTATTGCGATAGAGATGTGTTATTAAGTTTCATAGCAGAAATTGAAGTGGTAAATGTATAACAATAAATTTTGCATATCCTGGTAAAATGATTTACTCCAGCTTGCCACGTCATCGCAATTTAAACCAACGTCGACATCATTTACGTAATACTAGGGATAAAGTAGGCCATAATGTAGGTGCTGTAAATTTTATTCTCCTGTCTTGATAGTTTGTATCACAGCCGGGCTGAACAAATTTCATTAGTCGAAATCGCTTAGGCCAATCTTACGTTTTCAAGTTTATTGAAAACAATAAAGATTTTTTTACTAAAAGGTTCCAGCTTTAATCATTTTAAAGCGGAATAGTCTCGTGTTCAAAATAAAATTTGTAATAAAATGAACGAAGAAAATGTACGTTTTTTTCGTGTAGGGCAAGGAAAAATTCTCAACTGTGAATTGCATGTTTTAAATTAATTTCTTTAAACTCAAAGAAATTCGCGTTTCCGCTCTAGCTTTCAGCTCCATATTGGCTTTCAATTGAAATTACGTAATAGGAAACTCAAATTGGTTTTAAGATTTCAAATTTCAGTGTGCTTGTGAAATTTAGCGTTAACAATGTTAAGCTTTAAGAGTGGAAATGAATTTTCTTTAAGCCTCTTAATTTTCATTATTACTGTCTGGTACCAAAAATGACAATAGTTGCTACTATGTCATTTCTCTATTGCTAATATTTAAAATCTTATTCTAAAGTCCGTGCTTCTGCTTTAGATAACAGAAAATGAGAACAAAAGCGCACAACATGGAAATTAGTGACTTGGTTATTTTTCATTACTAATAACATCTTCGCTTAAAATCCTAAGCACGGGTGACATACGAGTTGTAAATCTGATCTAGTCAATCTGCAAACGGGTCATTAATTAAATGTATAGCACTTACAGTTCATTGGCATGTCACCAACTTTACAAATTAACATGGAATTAATCGAGATAGTTGGATTCGCAACAGTTCACTTTATTACGCTTTGCAAATAATGACCATGATCCAATATGGCCTAGAAGTCATAGCTAGAACTTCGAAATCAATGCTAATGAAACCATACGGGGTAAAGTTGTCTGAGAAAACTAGGTCCGATAAATTCGCTACCTAAAATTTGTCTAAGAAAAGTATGACCTTAACGACACTCGCAATCCTCTCGAAAATTGTGCTACATATCTGAACAAGTGATAAAGCACTCGTATATCACTCGTATTTGGCCGATTTTGTTATTCAGCTTCGCGTAAAAGCTCCTCAAATCAAATTTAAAATCTGTTTGCTCGGAACCTTTTCCCAAACAGTTTTCTGTCTCGTTCAGCTAGGAATTCGTAACTTTAATCTGACCAATCTCGGTTACATGTATTGTAACGATTTATTTTCCTTCATCACGAAAAACTCGTTATTATTGTTAATGGTATTATTACTTGTTGGAGAACCCCCGTAACACATTAAGCGGCTTGATTTGACGCACAGGGATTGGGAACTTCCTTTAACTCTTTATCCGGTAATATAATTTTTCGTTGGGCACATTTGTCGAAGGCAGCTAATGGGTAGATTGCATATTCAATTAGAACCTTTTCTATGTTTGACCTGTATTTTTGTGACTTCGACGTTTTTGTTATATCTTCTTTATTGAGAATATATTTGGGAAATTACGCATGTGGTGAGTAACCTGCCTTTTGCTGATTTTATGCAGATATTGATTAGTCGTTCTACAGGTGGCCGATGAAAAATTGCGTAATCTTGTAGTTAGGCTCGCCATGCTCTCGTCCTAGCCATTCTCTAACATCTGGGATGAAGGTCTTGGTCTGAGATGATCTTTGATTCCATAGCGTATTATAGGTTTTACGTTGGGACACTGTACATGGAGGGCTACATGTTCTCGTTAAATAAATGCAGTTGTCTTGAATTTCAAAGAGTTGGACTTGCTAATACACTTCACACTAGAGATTATTTTCAAATGTTATTAATTTTTTGGTTATATATGGTTTTTATTATGTAAGAGATACTCATTTTTTTTGTGTAAGTACCGGTGTTTTATAATATTTTCCATTATTTCAAGTGAAAATGTATTACTATTAATCATCCTTTTCCGTTTGCCCCGACTATCTGAAACGTGTATCAAACGAATAATAGATAAATGGAACATTTAGATACTTATTGAAGTAATAATAAATAGATACACGTTCCTGTGTACGCTGAATACTGAATACGTAACTGCAGTCTACATACATCTTTACCCTCCCTGCTGTTTATTATTCACCATGGCATCATAGTAAAATAACGCATACCTAATGTACAATACTCTATTTATTCTACTTGGCCGATTATTGATTTTGGGTGAAAATGTGTCAGTAATTGCAAGTATCCCCCTTTAACCGAAAGTTCTACTAAAAACTTTCCCCAACGAACAGTTTAGAACGAAAATGGCTGTACTTAAACCATTTTTGTTGTTGAGCGCCTCGCAGAACGGTGATGGTAATGTACGTACAAGGATCAATTTCATGTATAAAGTATGTGGGGTATTCGACCCTTTTCATAATAAATCCTTTCCAACTTCATTATTGTTTTCTGCCGCATACTTGCCCCAACTCTGCGCGGGCTTTTATTAATAATATACAGAAAAATAGGGTATAAATATAGTAATATAGTGAATAGTGTGTGCTCAAGAGATAATCCAGGGTTAAGGTATTTATTTAATCTTCTTCACTGCGTAAGAGTTATTGCGGAGGGCGTGCGCTGACGTATAAATTTATTAAAAAAAAGATAATCCTATCCAAATAATGCTTTTTGTGGCCGTGATCGCATGCCTAACTTCAACAAAATTATAAACTCTTTGACTTTTACTTTGACTTACTTTGACGTTTAGTCGCCGTTTTCTCTCAGTAATCTAAAAAATGTTAGTTGTGCGTTTGATAGAATGAAAGATATTAGGAATGCGTTTCCCCATTTTAAACATGAAAATTTAAAAAGACGATTATGGACTCAGTGAAAATTTGATTATGCTACAAATTGCATGTAGAAGTTACCTCAAGAGTTGGGTTTATGAACTAAATTTGTATATCAAATGGTTTCCTTGATCCTACAGTTAACTCATATGCCTTGTTTTTCGAGCATCATTGTTATGCAAACACATGGTGTCCTCATTCTGTATTCTATTACGCTCTTCGCAGGATTCAGTTGAAAATTTATTTTACTTACACCAGATTACTTATACCGAATTTGCTTATGATGAATTGCGATTGAAAATATTAAATCTTACACCAAAAAAAGTTTTCCTTCAGGAAGGGAGTGTATCGTTTGTAAAAGTAATAACTGTAGGAAACCGGGCTCTGCAATAAGAGTCAATCCAAAGAGCGTTTTTATGTAACCATAAACAACTCCCTTAAGATTAAAATAAAAAAGATACTCCCTAACACATGTGCATGAACAATAATAACATTGGCTATATGATTTTTTTGTTTGATGACTCCGCTATAATATTTATCTCCCCCTGTGGTTCCGGGGGTCTTCCCCTGGAGATCGTAAGAGGCGATTTATGGACATGGCCTCCAATCGCCTCTTTTCGAATTCCTACACAATACTGTTTACTTCTCCCCATTTTTCCCCCATTCGCGGGCAGTAGCTGTAAAATGCACATGTGAACGGCCCTACTTTGAATATGGATAGTGAGTCTTTGGACAAAACTTTTATTGTTCTGGAGTTCAGATGGTTCTCAGAGTCGACAGGGAGAGAGATGGAACGATTTGTAAATACCACTGGAAGTGGACACTTTACCTCGGCTCCTTCTCATGCATTCAAATGAAGCAGATTTATTTTTTGCGAGGTTGGTAAAAGTAAAACCACCTGTGTCACCAAAAACGATCCAGACAGCTTTTACCCTCTGAAGGGTCAAACGTATATGCCAAGCCCATTGCAACGTTTCAACTGTCAGCGTTTTGGTCATGCATTCATCATCTGTAAATATATACTAAGGATGTCGGGGTTACTTTGGCCACTAAAATGTTGATTTTTTAATGTTTTTTCTATAAACCTTAGTTATTAACGAGCGGCCCAGCTCGTTCATGATTTTTGACCTTCTGTCCGTCCGTCCGTTCGTCTGCGATGATGATCACTCGCGAACAGTTTCGAATTCGCAAATTCTGTTTTCAATTTTGATTCAATTTTAGTCAATACTCGTGAATTGGACGTTCTTTCGGTCCATCTGTGATTGTGTTAGCACAGATACCACCCGCATACCTGCACATACGCGATTCTGCCCTTTTATGTCTAAGAATGTACCAAATTTGGTTCCATCGGTTCAGACGTTTAGCTGGAAATGAGAGTTTGACACACTTGCGCAAGGGAGATTCTCCCCAAAAGCTTTTCAGCTGTTCCTTTTTTGTCTGAGAATATGTGCCGCAAGTTTGGTTGCATTCGGTTGAGCTGATTAGCCGGAAATGATCGACATAATCCAAATTAGTGTAATTCCGTCAAAAAAGTGGGGGGGGGGCTCATGTTTTACCCCAATGCAGTACCTATGATTTGATCATTGGCAACGAATGAGGGTTCTTCATCTATCATTTTGAATCTGGTTGACGGCAACATGCTCTTGTGGAATTCTGCTTTAAATCCGGATACGACCTTCCTCGCCACTTCAGCCACGAAGTTCATTCCAATAATTATGGCCATCTTTGTTAAAATTTTAACAACCCCTTGACCTGTATCTTTAACATTCTTGTCGTCTGTGTCACCTTTTGAGTCTTAATTCCACTCAGATGAGATCTTTGTGTGGAGATTTCATCCATATCTTTATGAGAGAAGTCAGAAAAAACAGATTTTGGTGGTTTTGATAAGAATCCTGAAAAGTTGAATGAATCGGGGTCGAAACCTATTCTCAAACTTTGTTGAGCTGGCACTACTTTTTTTTCGAACCCGCTGTATAAATGGCCAGCTCAGGGATGTGTAATAAGGCAGCGGTTAGTTCTTCGGTTGAGCGCCACCAAGTTTCTTTAAATTATTGAACGTTCGTCTCATGAAACTAGGAACTATTAAAAGAAAGCGATAAAATACAATGATTGCAATTTCTCGCAATAAAATACTCCAGAGTTTTATTGACCGTTAATAAAATTCTCCAGAATTCGCTAATTATTACCAAACAACTTGTTAAAATACTAAACTTACATCCCTATTAAATTTGTGATCGATTACGTGCCATTACTAATTTATAATAATCCCTAAAATTTAAACCGAACAAAATGTCAAATCTCTTTGAACACAAAAACCTCCAAACAATAATTAAGAGGGTTGTTTAGGAAATAATACTAACACGGCAATGGTTGAAACTTAGATCAATCTTCAAATGGTAAAATCGTAAAAAGAACATGTGATGTTTGTTACAGTGGTTAAAGAAGATTTACGAATTTGCGTATGCATTCACTTTAAATTCAAATTATAGCCTCCAACATGCGAGAAAAGTGTATCCCAGTTAATCCAGAAAATATCTTCTAGTTATAGCATTATAGGTATAATATACAATACAATTTTAGGTTTATCTCGAGTTATCCACAAAATAAGCGACACTTTCATGTGGATACACTTTAATAAATCCACTTTTGGAAGCGCACGCAGTATGAAAGCTTTAGAGAAAAAGAACGTCGTTGAGAGGGTTACATTTTACCTTTTCCTTATCGATCGATATACACACCCGAGAGGGGCGACAGCTCCCGCATCTTCCATGAACCGCCTTTTTCGTATCGACCGCCTTTTCCGTATTGTCCGCTTACCAACTTAAATGGTGATTATAAAATATGGAGTAACACAACCTCACATTTCGACGAACTTAACTGATATTTTTATTAGTAGCATGGAAAATTTTGGACTTCTTTCGCAAATTTTGTTGTTGAAAACGCTTAATTAGGAAAGTACCCCTCTAACAATTTTTATTAATTTCATGATCTTAACTCGGACCCCGAATAACGTAACGTAGCCCACCTTTTAGCGCATTTTCCACGCAATGCAATGTCACTTATTTATATGAATATTTATGCCGTAACTTATTCTCATTTGTATACATGAATAGTCTGTTGCATGACCTTTGGAGGAGTACTGATCAATTCATGGACAATGCCCTAAAGTTACTCATCTTAAAGCGAAAACCTTTTTTCATTTTTTAATACCAGCTGTGACCTGTCTTGATAAAATACGGGGTTTAGACGATGTTACTGATTAATATTGAGAAGACTTTGACTAATGTTGTACTGTACACCACGGCTTCATATGCATTTTCAGAAGCTCCCAGAATCCATGCGAATCAAAGGGCGAAGATGTCCTTGAAACCATCTTGGAACTTTCTAAGTTGTCATTATTGTATACTGGCTTATGAAGTGTGATATATTTTCGTAGCACCCTCATCAAATTATTTTCTGAGAGTTAGTATTAGCACTATCATTAGTAAGCGTCGACGATTCACAACCCTGTACTCTATTTACACAAAGTTAATAAATCGCGTCACTCAAGGGGAAAATGAAACAGAAAATCATTTTAAACTTGAAGCTTTGTTCCACGATTTATTTATCAGGAAAAATAATAGTCAAGTCATGTGTTTGCTTTTTGTATTTAAACTAAAACTAGAACAAAATCATCGGCAATCCTTCTGATTACTTTACATTATTTCTCGTTATATTTAATGGGGTAGGTTGCCGTTTTCTCTGTTGTACCTAGTCTTGGAATTTGAAATTGCGTGCATTTGTAACTGACAGTCATGTTCCTTGAGTACCCACTCTTAAATTTAATATAAAATTGAGCAGCCTTCCGATGTAAAAGTTAATATGGCATATTTACTACCTATTTGTATGCAAATATTTATGTTTCGTAAATCAAATAAAAAAATTTATTTCATCCATCGTTGATTTTATAGATAGGAAATATGATTCAATCTCTCTCTCCTCCAATATTGATAGCATATATACGACCAATTTTTAAACTTCGTTTACGATGTGTTACAAAAAAAAGTTTAGCAAAAAAGTCCTTCTGAAATACGTATTGATGTAACATGCGAGTTCCTCGAAGGCGTTCTTCTAAATTCAATTTATAGTAAGTAGGATTTTTCACTTTATTACTTTTTCACAATATAAAATGCTACAAATGTGAATTGCAAGTAAGTACGGAATACCAATCAACCTTCCACGTTTATTTGGTACCTACTTTTATGTGAAACATGCCATTGTGTTAGAAAATTTGCTTCGTTCTTAATCAACAACGCAAAACTGAAATCTCCTTTCATAGCTCTTTCTGTTCCACTGTGCTATGCTTAGTTTACATATTGCAACACAATTCCATTTAAATAATATACACGAATAAATTTTGCAGTTATGAGATCACAGTAAATGAACCATTTCACCTTGGCTCATGCAACTTCAATTGATCTTGTTAGATCCCAATTTTCACATAACCGAACAGAAATGCAAATCAATCGACCATTGTCGACTACGTATTTACACTACGATGAGCATATTTAGATTCGCAACTTTGATGAATTGATACATTTCGGGAAACTGCAGGAATAAGGGATTTTAGAATGAAAATTTCGAGTCACCCGGAGAGGATTCAATCGTAAAATGAAATTTTAAAATTCAAATTTACATGTTCAATAGTCGATTGTAAATTGAGAAAGATGGTTCGCGGACGGATAACTCAAAATGCAATTACACGCCCGCTAAACAAAAATATTTCTGACGATTGGGATGTGCGGAAAAAAGTGGCGATTCGTCGGGAGGATTTCCTTAATTGAGTTGTTTTGCAATTATCGAGGTTTTATAGACACGCAATCTGAAACTTCTTCAAAACTCATTCATACTAATTGCTTAGCGCAATTCGTGCCAAAATGTACACGAAATCGCTGCCTAGAAGTTATTTTCTTTTTCAACATTTTATATGAAATATGAATATGTAGTTATTCGTTCTGTTTCCTCACTTTCATTCCCTTGACTGTTCCAATGTATTCTTGCACTTATAATATTTCGTTTAGCACTTAGTCTAAGTAAGCTCCATATAGCCAACCTAAAATCAATAAAATGCGAAACAGGTTCTTTCTTCCAACAACAGTGTGTTCATCTTAATTTTTCCGTAAGAACAAAAAGGGGAACGCTATCTTAGCAATAACAGTTTTTTTTTCTAATTTCCAGGAGAGCCAATTTTCTGTCAGGTGGCATTGCACGTAGATGTATAAGAAGCAAATTGTTTCCGTTTTGTTTTAGAAAATACAACCTCAAAATGAGTCCCCTTTTTTCCCTTGTGTTGCGGATTCAACTTCCTAATCTGCGGAGGTGCTATTGCAGCTTCACCCAAGTCGTCCATATTTTATTTGTAAACATCTTTTATTATCTGTTGTAAAGTTCCTCAGTTAGAGGTCACCGTTGTCGTCCCCATCCTATAAAATTAAATCCCTTCTCATTTGCCCAAAATAAACTTAGATGGGAGTCCTAAAGGGGACCAGCCGAGTGCAAATAATTTGGAGAGCATTCAATAGATGGCGCACACTTTGCGTAGGTATCATGTCAGCGTCATTATGAAAGTTGAATTTTGATTTATGACTTATATTATATATATATTATTATACATATATACGATTCATTATTACAATTATGTATACAGTTACTTAGG
Organism: Photinus pyralis; assembly: GCF_008802855.1. Classification (NCBI taxonomy): domain Eukaryota; kingdom Metazoa; phylum Arthropoda; class Insecta; order Coleoptera; family Lampyridae; genus Photinus; species Photinus pyralis. The sequence goes on from NW_022170511.1 coordinate 31,554,700, forward strand.
TACCAACATACAAGTTGTAACGTAAATGTTGTGTGACAAACTGTGCGGATAAATATGTAAAAAAAACTTCGTTTCCCAGAAATGGAGCCTGTGGCTTTTAGGATTTGGTTCAGCCACTTGACTATGAATTAATGACTATGGAATAGATTTAAATTTTTTTGTTTGTGATGAATTTTTATATCTCAGAAGTCATTTTAGTTTATTTACCTATATTATATAGTACTCATTGACATTGCTCCCGTAATATTCAGACGGGCCATTCGTTGCAGCGGGGTCTGAGCCGATTTTGCTTCTGCTTTGGACCAACAAACTACCGCAATGTAGGTCAAGATAGATCCCATAGTGACTTGTCTGACAGGCTTTACATTTACAACACATGCGACTAATTTTTATAAAATAAATGTAACAACATAATGATGTATGTCCGGGCGCCACCAGAGGTAACAACCTCTCCTGGAAGGCAGATCCTTAGTCGGGTAACTGCCTGAATGAGTTTTAGTATGGAGTGTCGTTTGTACAACTGGGGATATCACTTTTGGGTTTGTCATTGAAATTACAGGTTCTTATTCTGCGAATGGTGTGGATATTTTAAGTGGAAAAGACAGTCATCAACCAAAAATTGTCTACATTATTTATATAAGCCTATTTACGTTGTACGTGTAGTGTATGCCATATGTTTTAATTTTTGCCTATATCGCACTTCGAAACCCATTTATTTTGTTTAACGGGGTACGTAAGTTTGAATTAAGTGGATTGGGGGCTGATTTTGGAATTGTAGTTTTTGGATTTATCTTTCATGTAACGAGCATTAACAACTCCTACCGTTGAAGTACCGTTCTCTTATGAAACGCTAAAACGAGTTCATCATGCTAGTTCGACCATTGAAAATTTTTTAGCTGTCCGTCCACTTAGCATTAAAAGAATATCTTTCTCATCGCAAGATCTATTAGTTGTTCTTCATCAGAAATCCGTAATGGATTGAAATAGCCTTCATATTCTTTATAGGCTATTTATTATATTTTAAAGTAGGTATTATATTCTAAAGTCTCTTTTAAAAAGGTTTCTAGATAAAAAATCGTAGGAGTTATTTATAAAATATTTATTGAATTTTGAAATATCATAATCTAAGAGGCTGTTCCCTTGGGGTTGCTCTAGAATTTGATGAGGCCCTTACGAAGATTTTCAAAATGCCTTAGAGATCAATGATTCTTCAGAAATGTCGCACATTCTCCGATGAACCCTCGATGAAACTTTAATGAGCGCCTCAAAATTGTACGAAGGGATTAGCAAACCTAATCCCTTCGTACAATTTAATTTAATTTTTTAAATTTTTTCATATTAATAAGTAAAACGGGACTTTTAAAGTTATAAAAAATATCAAGGTTCTGAAGTGCTTCCTAAACATTGGTATCTATTCAAGTAAATAAACGTACTGAATGATTGCGGTCAACGAAATATCTGTTATTTTTACACTGCATCCTTTTTAATGTAGATATCATATTGCCTTTCTGACAAAGTGTGCATTTTTCGAATGGCGTGTGATTCAAAATTCATTTGGATTGGTAGTAACAAAAGACGTTAACCAATAAACAATTATGCTGAATGTCCACTATTGTATGTGTTCAAAATATTACAAAGTAACTAAGAGAAGAGTTTATTTGTCAGAAATTCTCACTGGTTCAAACTTCAAAAGTGTCGTAAAAAAGATCAAAATATTATATGGTTTAATAAGGACCTAGCACACCTACGCAACACCGTTAAACTTATAAGTGAGCTACACAATTTGTACAAAATTGATGGTCTACTTGACTTAAAACGTCGTATTACGGCGAAATATAAGAAAGCTATCATTAATGCAAAAGTTCAGGCGAATAGTGAAGCTATAAGGACGTCTTCAAACCCTGTAGGTAGAATGTGGGGTATTATTAACTCACAAACCAAACACAACATTTCGGCCAATGAATTTAATATTTATTTTGCTAACATAGCTAATAATATTTTGTATGACCAACAATCATTGCCTACCGACTCGTGTATTAACTTTAGTGATAGTGTACCTCATAAATTTAGTTTCTATCCAACATCTCCAGTAGAAGTTCGTGATATTTTGTATTCTTTAAAGAACAGTAATGCTAAGGATGTATACGGCATAAGTGTAAATATAATTAAGCGTAATATTAGTTTGTACGTATTACCTCTTGTAAGACTGGTAACTGACTCTTTTAAAACTGGAATCTTTCCTGATGCTTTAAAAATTGCAATAGTTATTCCTTTGCATAAAAACGGAGATGTTTATGACGTAAACAACTATCGTCCGATATCGATATTGCCGGTTTTTTCGAAAATATTTGAAAAACTTATGAAAATAAGGATTATGCGTTTTCTAGAAAAAAATAACCTGTTGCATCAAAATCAATTCGGTTTTAGAGAAGGAAAAGGCACCTCAAACGCTATTTTATATTTAATAAGTGAAGCTATAAAATGTTTTGAGAAACATTAATATTTACATGCGACCTTTATTGACCTGTCATGAGCGTTTTACTGTGTCTCTCATACTATACTACTGGAAAAGCTCTCTAAATATAACTTTGATGGAATAAGCATCACACTAATGAAACCGTATCTTAGTGGCAGATCTTAGCGTGTGCGTGTACATAATATAATCTCGGATAAAATTCCCGTGGTAAGAGGAGTGCCACAGGGTAGCATACTAGGGCCTTTACTTTTCCTTATATTTATTAATGATATGCCGTTATCAATACTAAAAGGCACCACCTGCGTACTTTACGCTGATGACGCCACTTTACTGGCACATGACCATAATATGGAAACTGCACTTCATGCTTCTGAAGCCAATCTTAAATTAGTAAATTCGTGGTGCATAAGAAATGAATTGTCAATGAATGCAGCAAAAACTGAAAAACTGATTATGACTCTAAAAACTCATAATGTTAGTGATAGTGAATCTGTGAAGTTTCTGGGCGTACATTTAGACCCCAAATTATCTTTTAATGTACATATTAGGTCGATATCTATTAAATTTAACCGAAATCTTTTTTTATTACGTAGATTAGTAAATAGTGTTTCTCAATTAGTTGTATTAAACGCATATTATGCACTATGTCATAGCATATTATCGTATGTAATAATTGCTTGGGGAAATTGTCCACAGTCAAAATATGCCTTCAAGTTACAAAGACGTGCTATTCGGATTATTGCGAATATTGGTTATCGTGATGAGTGTAGGCATATTTTTTCTACATTACGCATTCAAACTGTACCATGCATGTTTATTTTAGACTGTGTGTGTTATGTAAAATCCAAATTTGAACAATATGCACTAGTTTCGAAAGTGCACAGCCATAATACAAGAAAAAAGCTTTCGCTCAAGATACCATTTTGTAGATTGGCAAAATCTCAAAATAGCACTGAAATTATTGCCTTAAAACTTTTTAATCATTTATCTGATGTTAAAGTAATAAAATCACCGCGACAATTTAAACTAAATGTAAAAAAAATGTTAACAGAATCCGGCGCATTTTACAGCGTAAAAGAGTTTCTAGGGCAACAGTGAATTGAATAACTATAGTTTGAATGTTTTGTTTTTATTGTATTTTCCCATTATTTTCTTTTTGGACGAGTGTAAGTACATTGTTTACATTTCCACGAAATATACATTGTTATTATAGTCGGTGTTTCTTGTGGGAGCTCAGGTCTAGCCTGGTTAACTAATCGCACGGATTAAAATGAAGTAACGATTAGTGTCTGTGTCTGTGTCTGGTGAGGTTATGTAGAGTCCTAAAAAAATAAAAAATAAAAAAAAAGAGAAAAAAAAAATCACACACGTACATTTAAATCTAGGGATAGTATGTAATTCATACTTAACAACATACCTATTGATGGGCACAATAGCCAACGCTATCAGGAAAGAGGAAAACAAAACAAACAAAAAATCATTATAATAATTCCTGTAATTTTATTAAATGGAGTTTATTCTGTAAGTGTTTCTTTGGCTTTGCGTTTGGGTTGAAAACGAGTGGGTTGTGATAACGTGGTGTGTTTCTGTGAAGAAGGAGTTATGTGTTTTTTAACTGTGCTAGGGCGTGTAACTTTATTGGGTGGACCTGTCTTTGTAGTGCATGTTGCGTTACTTATATTTATGGTGTTTCTTTGTTCTTGAGGTTGTATTTGTGTTGTTGCTTGGGTTATTAGTGGAGACATTACAGTATTTTGTGAGCCTGTAGTACTGTTAAGGTTGTTGCTTTTGGGTTGAGTACGAGTGGGTTGTGATAACGTGGTGTGTTTCTGAGAAGAAAGAGTATTGTGTGTTTTAGCTGTGCTAGGCCGTGTAACTTTATTTATTATTATTATTATTATTATTAAACGTTTTGTGATCCTTAAATTATTCATAGACTATCCATGTATTTTTTATGCATCTTTAGGCAGGATTTATAGGATATTCCTGAATTTCTATTTTAAATAGTTTATTTAATATGCAAATACCTTGAAAAGTTATTTAGCTTTGTAAACGCTTAACAGTCTTCATGCGCTTGTTCATGGAATATATTAATAATAATCTCTACGTTTTTAAAGATTATTTCTCGCAGGAATACACTCCATTCTTACCATTTTATCTCATTATACTTCAGTGAGTTCTTGAATTGGCGTAACAAGTTTCCTTATCGTCCTCATTACTTGAAAGTTTTACTAAACAACTCATGTAAACTATTTCTCTCCATTAAGCTCAATGAAGTCATACTTGCGAATGCATCCACGTCGCTACTGCACCGGAAGATTCTTATCGTTTCGCTACCGTTTGAAAATTAAATTAGCTCCGATAGAGACGAAATTTAAAATACCCCATAAAAGCAGTTTAATTAGTAGTGTGTCGAGCGCGTTAAGCGTAAAGTGCTTTAATAATTTCAATTTCAACTCGCATTATAACTACAAACGTTTCCAAGTGGCTTACGATGCAAATCTCATACGAGCATTTCCAACTTTAGAATTAGAACTTACTTTAAAAGCCGTCGTGATGATGAGAGGAGTGCGTCACGCATAAGTAGGTTTCCGAATTTAGTCAAAGCAGAGGTCGTGATGATGAAATTTCATATTTATGGTGGAGATTGGGTTATCTGAAGCAACGCGTTTCGAGGTACGCTGTCAGATTTATTTACACCCTATTTACCATGCGAGGCCTATTGGATTATTTTAATAGCCAAATTGAGCGCTTTGAAGTATTACATAACAGCCTAATGCCGGGCCGTATCAATACAATACGAGACAGTCAGGTGTAGTTGTAAGCGTTGGAGCTCCTTTCGGGTGCATAGCAAAGTTTCTCTTTCACTTTGAAAGCTGAAAGGGGTTGGTAACTGTTTAGGAAGGAACTATATAAATTTGGCATTTCTTCGATTGTTATCATGAATAAGCGTTGAACAAGATTATTTTCTAACAAAATGTGCTTAAATTATATTGATTGTGAAACATGACGCATCAGGTAATGTTTAATTAAAGCAACCTGGAAAATGTGATCAGCTAATTCAAATTATTTTCAATTTTGATTATGATGAATAAAGTGTAACTACCTGATCCTAAAATGCTAAAACATCGTATATAAGCGAGACACTTCCAGATGTCCAGGTGTGATTTTACTGGTTTTTGTTGACCGTTGTACAAATGTTTTAGATAAAAGATTATCACGGACCTTAGACGCTGCAATTAGCTGGCGGAAAATATTTAAGTTTACTAAACCAAATTGATAGAGACGTCATCAACGACTGCAAGGTCCGATCTTATATTTTTATAAACCTCGATTGGTTATGGGACAACAATTAAATTGGAGTTTACTAAATTGTTTTTTAGTTAATAATTAAACGAAAACAGAGAGCGGTTTAACTTCATTTACTAGTGCACCGATTACATGCTTGTATAATGAACTCCCTCCCAAGTTTCTTTTGCGCACCATGCTTTTATTGTATAACTATGTGTCAGTGAATTTAAGTTAGCCACCACAGCTTTGAATTAAAGCATCTTCACTTCAATAAGAAACTTGTGGGTTTGACAAATTGAAACTAGCTTCTATACGGGGAACATCTATATAGCCATATAGGCTAGTTAGGATATTTTCAGGGTAGTAGGAAAAATGTGAAGAATTCAAAGAACCGGAAGAATAAATGGTGAATCATAAAAATCTAATACATTTGATGTAACGAATTTCAAGGGCCTGAAAGATCTGAAGAATCAAACATATTCGGAAAAGTTAAAAGATTCAAGGGGTCTTAAGGCTCTCTAAAAGATCTGATAGATACCAGGGTTTTGAAGAATATGCAAGATAAAAATGGAGTTGAAGCACCTGACGGAATATAAAAATCTAAAACGGAAGAATCGGAAGAAATGTTCAAAAATCCGAAGAAACAACGGAAGACATCGAAGGATTTAAAAGATACTATGAAGAATCTGAAGCATTCAAAGTGGTCGAGGGGCCCGCCCGTTAGGGGTCTGAAAAACTTAAGGCTAAGTATTCAAAGTATCGGAAGTATCTAAACCTAAACAATCTCAATAGTACAAAGAAACTGAAAATCGAAATAAAAATCCCTCAAATTTTGCTGTTAAATATATGTCCTTCACTTTTTTTGGAGCAGATTTACCATATGTACGTGCTCTTGACGTTTGTGCTTCAATTGGGCCTTTCCATTTTCTATTCCAAAATTGTGTTGTGTATCTGATATCAATCAGACCTGTTGATCTTTATTGAGTATTTTATATTAGTTATTGGTAGATTTCCCAGGAAGGACCCTACTTGTCTTGGTCAAGCAGACTGCGTGGGATCAATCAGTTAGGGAGTTATATCGCATTCACTATGAGAAGGTACATACAAGAAGAACAATATCTGGAATACTAAATAAATAAGAGGAGCAGAGGAAAATAAACTTAAAAATCTTCTAACGGAAACTATACGATGCTCGCCAAGAAAGGAGCACGGACATCATCCTATTCCCGAAAAACGGGAATACGGTGAGCCGGGGTGTCGGAGACCCCACACGTCAAACAATGGTCATAATCATAATCGGAAGCGGCGATACCTTTTTTTATGGGATTAAGGCGTAGGATTTTGTCTTTGAGCAGACGCGTCCCACCACCGCTGCCATTAACCAAAGTCCTATTGGCCACTTGGCCTAACGTTGTTTACTTACTCTTTGCACACAGTCCGTCGACATTCGTCCGAGGATAAAGTCACATTGGTTGGGAGGAAAAAGTCGTTCAGGTAGGATTCCGTCATACAGGAGAAGAATTCTTTCAAATGAAAGAACTTTGTCTTGAGTGATACGTGGCACTTGTGCAAGGATATCTTGCTTAGTGACCACCTAGTCTTATCTGGATTCCAAGTTGAAATTTCGTGAACGCATTTTGGTGGAGAGGTTCTTCTTCCCTAGGTACGACGCCAGGAAAGGGAATATTCAAAATCGCGTCCATCGTTTGCTGTTCGGAAGCAGTGTATCTGTCACCGTCGCTGACATTGAAACAAGGGTCGAGGGAGCTTGCTTTTGAGAGGATATGGGGTTATACTACTCCTCAGGGGTTACTTGACATGATAGACTCAACAAAGCGTTATCATCATCCACTTTGCCTTTATCACTGCCAGTTTATATCGTTTGCAGGCTGACTTATATAACTCATACCACTGCGCTTTTGGCTCCGGTGGAGCCTTTTGAAAGTAACGCTTAAAGGTGCGCTCTACCTTTTCCAGCATGTACAGTTGGCTCGTATGGCGGACCAACTCCGTCAGCCTTCCTGCAGTTTCGTCTACCTGTTGACCGTGACACGTAGCACCACGAGGAAGGTACACAGGAATTTATGATTAAAAGAGTGATGTTTACAGTTATGAAATCAGAAAAAAATTCTCCATCAAATGACACAAAAAAATTACTTCCATAAGAAAAAACAAAGTTGGTGATGGTTGACTGGAGACGAACCGTCAAGCTTAAAATTTAAAAGTAGCATCTTATAGAGGAACAAAGGTGGCCATGATAATGTATGATTTATTTCGAAATATCTTTTTAAATAACTTCAGTAAAAAATAAAAACGATTTTGCAAAGTTTCGGTTTCTTCCGGTTATCTCCAAAAGTAGTTGGAATTTATTCAGATTCAAAACTGCATTTTGTTAAGCAACAAAATATGCAACTTTGCCAAATTTAAACTACCTACCTATCTCTTACAATTCAAGAAATTCCCATGGTGGCCCTCGAATTTGAATTACCCTGTATATTATATCTCTAGCTTACAATTCCTGGCAAACCACACTAACCAATAAACTTGCAGCTTCCTGCCACATTAGAGTACAGCTGCTCGAATTCAAATCCGGAACCTGACGACGCCATTTTACCTGATTGCAACCTCGCCGAGTACCACAGCATATTATAAACCTTAGAGAAGGAAAGAATGAGGAGTGATAATATTGATCGTAAAGTGTAGCCCACATTTGTTTGTTATTCCACCGAAAACTAACCTCAAATTTATACCTGTGAAACGAAATACTTTCGTGTGTTTTTTGGCTATTACTTCCGTGCACTACAATGTACCATTGTCCACTAATGTTTTTAATCGCATATTTCGAGACTTAAGGATCGCATAATCACGAAAATGAAAAATTAAACAAATTTTGGCTCCGAAAATATGGCCGCCCCAGGTTTCACCGCGCAGCATTGCGCTGGATAGGATATTGTCAGTCCCCTTTCTTTCATAGTTATAAACCATAACCAGGGATGCCAACCTAAGTGTGGTAATATTGAATATCTACATATACAGGGTGTACTGTATTGTCATGAAATAAATCCAAGTTGTGTGTGGGTTTATAAAGGCTATTTAGACTCTGGGGCACGACTGCAGCTACCCGAATGCCAACCAGGAACCCTTACAGAGGTGTGGGAGGAAAATGTTTAAACGCTTGTGAAAGATGTTTTCTTGAGAAATGTGCTCCACAAACAATAAGGCGAGGTACTTTCATCATATTATTCACAATGTAGTCGATTTTTTCGGTAAATGGACAATTTTGCTTTGATGTCCTGCGTCGTGAAACGCTGTGAGGTAACGAATATCACAAATGGTACACTTTGTATGTGCCTCCACTATTTGAAATTAATAAATAACGAACATTCAAATATTTTAGAGTCCACATAATCGTTTCCTTATAAGAAAAAAACCAGACTGGTAAATAAAGCAGCTGTTTATTTAAAACGTAGACAAAGGAAATCTCGTATGTAATTACAGTTGGCAGGGGTCTAGAAATTAATTGCTCCTTAGAATTGTATTTTTTGCGTTTATTGCACTTCTACTAGTTTGAGTGGACAATTTCTGGTGTAATAATGGACTCGTAATTGAATGTGTATAAAGCGAAAAGGCAGTAAAAACCACCAATGTATTTTCTGGTGGGGTATTTTTTTCTGAAGCAGTCTAAGTAATATATTCTTGTGGCCAAAGCATTACTAAAAGATCTTGTGCGGTACGTCTGTGAGGAATGTAAATTCTACGATGCGGACACCATCGGCATTTAGGACGAGACTTGCCACTGAAATGTATTTTGCATAACACGAAATTCTCGGGAGCGTGTAGCAATTTCGCATCTCTAGCAATTACCTTTCTAGGATGTGTGATCAATTTTGTTATAATCCATAATTGTCGTAATTTTGCTCTATTTTGAAGGTACGTACTAACGGTCATTAGAAGCTGCTACTTAGGGGTTGATCAGCACGCGAAGCTGTATGATTATCTAGATTCTAGAACAAATTATGGGTATATATACATAGATTAAATTCGAAAGAATATAATCAAACACACAACTTTTGCACTATTTTTGCACATATAGAGCTCGAATTCGGTTGAAATTGATCAATATTAGCAAATCGGAAATATTTAACCTCTTGGTTTCCTCCGTTATGTGGTAAGTTGAATGCAAACTGTGTACTCAAATTAACCTCAGTTACTCTCGGGGCGGAATTTAAAAACTCAGTGCTTTTTATCGACGTTATATGCATTCACATAATTTTGATATTTTAAGTCCTGGGTTCATATAATTTTCATGAAACTTAGTGGTTTATTATCCTAGCAATATGTCATACGTAACGAATAACAAAGAGACAAATGACTAAAACGTCGTATTCTAATGCGAACTATTCATTACGTACATACAAATACGAGACAAAGTCAGAGAATATCTCACTTAAAGAAGCATTCAGCTCTTTTTATTTGTCTAAATGGAGCATTTTACTTACATCAAAAATTCAACTACTCTCGCTGTTAAATAAGTACCTACTACAGCAGACTAAAAACACTGCGGTTGTTAGAATTTAATTCGAAAGTGCAACACCTTGGAAAATCGACACTACATTATGGACTACCACATCGGTTTTATAATTAAACTCTCCAGTAATTTAATTAAATGGCAACCTGTCTTTTATAGCCCGCAGCAGAACACGCCCCCGCACTTTATATTTAATTACGGTTCGACATGTTTAAATCATAAATCCTGTCGCAATATACCCTTAAGGTTTTAATAATGGTAACGCAATTTGAAGTTACATACACAAAGCCATCATAATTTTACTTTAAATTGCACGTTTTAAATTAACCAGTAGTTTTCCAGCCTTTTCCACATAATATGTTGTTTCATTCGTCTACTCTACGCCAAACAAGTATAAAAAATGCCAAAGATCCACCTTTCTAATTTAATTTAATAAGCGGCGGAGAATTGCTCTCGCAACCCTCTCCTCAATCATAAGTAGGAGTGTCTTTAAATTAACATCACCATCATTTTTCGTTGTGGAAAAGGCGAGAATTAAAAATTGCCACGCGGTTAGCATTTAGCTAATGGAAAAACGAGAAAATCTTGCAAAATTCAATTTCTATAAATTATTTCGAAGTGTGTTGTTGTTGCTATCCCCTGATTCATTAAAAACTCCCCTAATATTATTCCAATCAATCAATGTCTTTAGAGAGAGCAAGCGTTCTTAAATGGGTAAGCAAATTTAAATCGAATCAAGCTGACCCTGTTATGGTATATATATAACCCGTTCTTTTGGTTATGACACGGAATCTCTGCTAGGGAGTTGCCTTTATTGAATATTTTTGTTTTTTCCATAACTCTTTCAATTTACTATTAATGTCGAATGTGGTCTTGGTAAGAATTTGTGTGACCGAGGAACTGGAAGGAAAAACCGCAAAGAAATTAAATTAAGGTTAGATTCTCTTCCCGGTCATTCAGTTTCGACCGCTAACCCACGTTCATAGCGTTTGAAAGCAGTAATCTAGTTTGAATTTGTGGATAAATGCCATAGTGACATCTCAGAGTAACATTTAGAAAGCCGTAGGCGCACCTCCAATGAAAGAGTAGGCTATATTTTTCACCCAAAATATAGGGTTTTGATACATTTTGACGCAAGATGGTGGCACAGCAGGTGAATCACCTAATACCTATGAAAAAATTGTGTTTTTTGTATGGAAACGTCCCCTTTTTCAACATTGGATCCTACAATGGAAAAACAATACAGTTTGTAATTACATCCCAACATGTGGTGCTCAAACAGTCCCGGAACGGTCAATTATCTCCGTTATCTACTAATCACTCAGTATATGTATACTGTAAAGTACAAGGAATTTACTGACTAGTGCGACAATTTTTATTATTTCCGGTTTTACCGAAAACTCCACCTACTATTTTTTTTAGGAACAACTTGTTGAGGGATTGCGCGCATCCTCTTCCGAAGCCGCAATTTTGTCTTACTGAGAATGTTTTAAATTATATCAGCACATTGTTATTGATATTTTTGACCATAGTTTATCTTATTGGATATTCAAAAATAAAAATAATATATTTCTGTGTGCAATGGTATGCGGTCACTACACTACCCACACAATACCTGTCCATTGTCCATATAGCTCGAAACAAATTAAAATTGAAACTGAATTTTTTAAATCTCTCATTGTACACATCCGGCATCTGCTTGACACTTTGCCATAAGAAAAATTCTTTGGTCCACTTCCGAATATTCCAATGACTTTATTACACAATATTTATTAGTAAATTAAATAAATGTCGGTATAAATAGTCAAAAATCTGACATGAAAATTCTATCTGGGCGCACAATGGATTCGAATAAACACGCAATTAATTGATTGACAATGACAAAAATTTATTCCGAAACAAATTAAAACAAAATCCCCTAGAGAAAGAAAATCGTACAAAGCTTTTTGGACATATTACCCCGCACACAGGTGGTCAACAAATAAAATAATAAGTCTTAAATGACAGTTTTTTTAAAATAATCTGATCGTACACGGTTTGCGAAGCTTGGCGCACTAAGACTTGCTTTAGAATTAGATGACAAACAAAACTAGTAGTCCGGACGACAAACGCGATATTTTTGAAGAATGGTGCACTTTTGTATAGAAGCATGAATTTTTGTAAACGACTTAAATATCCCAACACTCATTTTAAACATTAGAGCCACTCTGACTCTCTGCCAGGGGGGCGTAGGGTGCTCATTTCAAAACGGCCGTTTTAGCAGTGGTATCCATTCGGTAATACCTCTGCCAACTCGCAACCACTAGGGCTAGAACAAAATTAAAACACGGATTTTGTTGAGCACCATCTTAGCTAAAAAAAATGTTATATTGATATTTACCCTAAATGTATTGAGTGTGGCTTTTTTTGGGGGTCAAAGCTAACCGTGATTGTTTTTCTCACAAAAAGTCGAGAATTTAGGCTTTCTTCACTCAAAATACTGTTTTTATTCATCTTTTTAGATGTATAGTTAAACTTATTAACATACATAAATTAAATTAATTAAATTAAATTAATGAAATTGTAATTTTATATTATTTGTTGTGTCCTATTCTTCGTATAGTAAAATCTTATATGTAGTTTGAAAAGAAAATTGTAGCTTTAGAATAATAATTATTATAATTAATTAATTAATTAATTATACAATTAATGAATACTGTACTATAGCTATTATTCACGATCGCATCCACCACACTTGCAACGTGGAGTGCAAGGCAAGTTCACTTTCGTACACTTGCAGGATGTACATACGCTGCGCTTAGAGTCACATTTCACCACTTACTTATGCAAGCTTCGATCGCTGGGGGCAGGTCCATCCATTTCATCTGATATAGAATCGAAAGCTTCAATTAATTTATATAATATGCAACTTTAATTATTTTGATGTAGTGCAATTTGTCCTCACTTACCTCCCACCTTTAGTTACTGCGCTTCCACCCGAAATCGCCTGGATCAGGAAGAACAGAGTTTCTTTCAAGGGCATTACCCCAGACATGACCTCCTTGGTAGGCAGCACGGAGCAAATGGAGACGAAGAGCATCCTGTGTAGGAGGAATATTCTCAATTTAAGTCGTATACAAAAATTCATGCTTCTATACAAAAGTGCACGATTATTTGCTAATCCTCCGGACTATAGCTTGATATGAACAAATTTTCGGTGGCTGTTCGGACGGTAGATCTTTATTGGACGACTAAAATGCACTTTTCCCTTCTTTTCTTCAAAATCCACGACCACGTTTCCCCTCCTCCACAGTCATTCAGCATCCCACTTTCACTTCCACCTCCGTACGGTTCCTTAACATGTGTTCTATGTCCTCTTCTTCCTTTCCACATATTATACTACATTTTGCTCTCTCTTCATTTCCGCATCTGAATCTCTCTATTGTTTTCATATTAATATTTTTTCTTCCTTCCCACAAATTTTTGGTAGCCATTCCCTTATTACGTCTTTATCACTGCTGCTTCCGTGTGCGCTCTTCACCCTCTGTTGTATTTGTGCATCCAGATCCCTTTTTTCCAGTTGATTTTCCATCTTTTCTCCAACTTCTCTCCTCTTTTCGAACTCCTTGTTCTTCCCGCATTACTTTTGCGTTCACCTTTATTGTCAATGATTCTTTCACCAATTCTCTTTTTTGAATCTTCCTGACCTGCGCCTCGACGCTATTTTTTTCCTTTGAGATACAATTTGGTGTCCTTCCGCTTAACCCTAATACCTACTTACAATTTCTGTCTACTTCTTCCAGTTCCTCCCATACCTTCCACCCATACCTCCGTTCCGTACATGAACATTGCATGGAGCAGCACGATTATTTTTTTTTTAAATATTCTTAAACCTCCCTCTCCAATTCCCCATACCTGTCTCATCGTCACCGCCGCTTTTTTCCATACTTCTCTTATCTGCGTATTTGCCAGTGGCGGCGCGTAGTGGTGTGTCTTGGGGGTGCACAATTTAAAAATGGGGCCACGGGCAAAAAGCCAGAGGCGAAAATTTTTTGAGTGTCACCGCAACACGAAGTTTTTTGGGCCTATTAAATGGCATAAAAAGCTTATTGATGAGACCTCTAAATACTCCAGGGTTTATTGAATTTTCTCGTTTTGTCAATGGCTGCGGAGAGCAAGTTCCAAAGCACCACAAAATTTTATACGGTATATAATTTTGGATAAAACATACCTGTTCTTTTTTACTTCCTCATTACGTTTTTCGATACTCAAACGGTATGCACTATTTAACTGTTGCCGTATATCTTGCTTACCTAATAAATTAAATCTCAATTTAGCAGATATATGACGTGCCTTTGAAGATTCATATTTTTTAATTTTTTCGGATAAATGCACTAAGTCTGTAACGCCATTCTTTGTCCATTCTGATGCCTCATCACCGAGCTCATCACCAAACAACAAACACGGAAAGCAATACAGACTATTGTTAAAGGTACAACTGCATAACCAGTAAGTTTTTTCATACATTTGCCCTATTGTTTATTTGAATTTGATACCCTAAATATTTAGATTTTTTTACCTCTACCTTTTCTTTCTCCATTTCTCCATATCTCCCTTTTCTTTCCACCCCCTTCTCCATTCTTTGCATTATTTCCTTCATTTGTTCTACCTCTTTTACCATTATCGCTGTGTCGTCCGCGTATGCCAGGGACAATATCTTTCTTCTTCCCACTACTATTCCTCCTTTGGCCTTGTCTTAAATACTTTTCAATGGCTCCTATCTAGAGATTCAAAAAGGTAGAGCTAATTGGGCATCCTTGTTTTAGTCCTTTACATGTCCAAAATACTCCAGGCTCCATTTCTTCTATTCTTACCCTCAATCTTCGCTCTCCTTGATGTTCCTTGATTCTGTCCTTTAGCTTATTATCAATTTTCTCTTCTTCCATCTTTTTTCATACATTTTTCGCGTTCGATTCCCGGTAGATGCAGAATTTTTTATTTTATATATCATTTAGCATTTCTAGAGTTCGCTGATCGTTGACGTAGGATGTCACACAGCCCCGTAGGGGTTGGTACATTTCTAGTTACCTACTCATTAATAGACGGAAAGGCGAATGAACGGAGAAGTATTATAAATCTAACGGTTTTATATGTCGGCATGTCATTTCTGATTTCGTAAAAGAATTTCAAAGACTCCTACCCAACGTTCGCGGCGGGTGTAAACTGGAGTGCGAAATAAGTTCCGTCTCATCAAGATTTAGTCTTTGAGACTTTTAAACATGAAAATATCTAATCACAGCGTATGAAACTAAAAATAAATAAAATTCTGGTCTTGACATCGAAAAATTGAAAGATTTCAAAATATTCCGACGCGCAATACACGCCAGTTTCGAGATTTTTAATGATCCTCTTCATCAAAAATGACTCTTACGGCAATAAGGCGACGCTTTAATATTCAAATAAAATGTATACCTACACCCGTTTTAATACTCACCTTTTCATTTTAATTTAGAAGGCGGTTCAGATGAGATGATTTTGTAACCCTCCCCCTTAGCTTTACCAAGGAGTAAGGAGTGTCTTTTAATTATATCAACGCACCGTCGTTTTTCATTGCCGTAAAGTGAAAGATGTAGTTGTCAAATACTGGTAGGCAATATACCGCTTGTGTTTCAGACTGTATTTTCGCCGCAATTAACGATTTCATCTTTTGGTACACTGTAGCTGTCATATCAACTGATAAAAATAACTCATATGTTACTCGTGCAGTCAGTCGTGCATACGTCAGCAGGAAGTTTTGTGTGTGTACGGAGTGAAGAGTAGTTTGGCACATGAACAAGTAAAGTTACATAAACGTATTTCAGACAAGATATTAAAAGCTCAGCGGAGTAATATCAGTCAAGACGGTATCAAAGCAGCGGGATTTCAAGATGATATGTTGGTGATTTGGAAAACTATCTTGGCACCTTCTACACGAGATGAATTTAAACTTTTGCCCCAACTCAATTTAAATCCTAATCTAACGGGGTTAAGTATGCGGATTTTGTGCTAAAAATGTAAAGAGAAACTTAAATTACCTCCTACGATCTCAATTAAACATTGACAAAGATCTATTGATTAAACCCAATTTTCGCACTTTCTCGAAGATACCTTCAAGATGTGCAACGACAACCACGTATGCTGCATTCTGCACCGGAAGGTATTTTGACGAGCATTTTGTAGTTCTAACCGATTTTTAATAACAACATTGTACTAATTAGCGTAGTACTCGTTAATATGCTTCTGTTCATTATTGACCGTACATTATCCAAAAGTTGCATTTTACTGATATTATTATTCACCCTAAAGCTTCAAATTAAACATGTGGGTACAGTTTGCGGCGCATTAGGATCATAAGCTCGAAACCGTTGTCAAGGATTTTTACTTTAATACAACTTCACTAAATATCGCTAAGGGGTATTGTATAGCTGGAAAGAAAAATGGAAAGAATAAACTCTAATCCTCAATCTATACCAAACTTAGTTTGATTAAACGTGGGCTCCAATCTTTTATGTCGCATTTTATTAAATCTACTATAGGCTGTATGATTTTGGGGTTAGCTTTATTTATTTTTTATGTATTTTTGCTTAGGTCGCCCAGTTAACCATAAAGGGTGGTTTTTGTATTAAGCAGGTTTAATACAAGTGTCACATAAAGCGATTTACGAAAAAGTATTCCTCTATATTTGAAACAGTTAATTAATCGCACTCGGGTGGGAAGGCGACCCACCTGGTAAACTTTGTTGAATAGCAGATTATTGTTAATTTTAACAATTCACCTGATAAATAAAATTTACTTTTTAACATTGGAAGTGTTTATTGTTTGGTATATGTTGCATGGGTAGCGAAATCTGTGAATGTTTTCGATTGTTGAAGCGGACTATGTAGGTTTCTATCGAAAAGATTGCCAATAAACAGTCTACAAGATCCTCGATGGGTTTCACACTATTTTGCTTTTATGGCTTGGTCCCTTTTTATGGTTCAGTGCTGCCTTTGTCTAAATACTTAATTTCATTTTTTTTCAAAATATTAAGCCTTCTTCGATAAATTACTTCGTAGCTCTTAGTGTTAAAATAAAGACGTCCACAAAATGGTGTCTGGGAGTGCTATCACAACTTACCTTTAAAACTTACAACTAAGGATATGATCCAAATGCTAACAACTAGAGAATGCAATACCCTGGATTGCGGGATCCCGAAATACCGGGATCCCGCAGCATTATTGCGAGATTAATCCCGCACATAAATGGAGCGGGATCCCGCGGGATTTGCGGGACTGAGGAATTTGTCGACCAAGGGGACGACTCTGTTTACTTTGTTAATGAAACTGATAACGGCGAATTATTTTTTAAATAATTGTTAAACTTTTTTCGTTAAAAATGTACTATGATTTTTGAGGCACTTTAGAAGACTTTTTGTGCTTTACAGGTAAGGTTTTTTTGAGTTCTAAGTTAGGCCGAAGGTACTTTTTTGTTAAATATTGTGATAATTAGCGATTTATTTTAATACAGAAGTTAACCGCACAGAATTGCTTATTTGCCAATTTATTTAAAGTTTTGCGAGATCCCGTAAATTCCGGGATCCCGCGGGATTAACATCTAACAATCCCGCAAATACCAGGATTGAGATTTTGCTGCGGGATGGCATTCCCTACTAGAAACCAATTTCGAAAGAAAATTCAAAGGGCTGTAACTTTTGAACTAGTAGCCCAACCTTGGAACTGTTTGAAATTATGATTCTACAGGCCACATTTTATAAGAAAAATTTTTTTTCCGGGTCGATCTGAGACATTTTTTTTTAGGGACTCAAAAAAAGGCAGTGACCTTCCTTTTTTACCAAAAATCGACTGCACCAAAATTTCTCGGGAAAAGACTTTTTCTATAAGAAAAATTTTTTTCCGGGTCGATCTGAGAATTTTTTTTGAGGGCCTCAAAAAATAACCTTCCTTTTTTACCAAAAATCGACTTAGGCGACTGATTACTTTGTATGGAGTAGTTTAACTACAGTGTATGTTGCCTTTGTACTTACATGTAGTACGACAGATAGGATTTGGTCTTCAAAAGAGAGAGGTCATCGATCGATGTTCGAAGCAATACACATCGATCGCCGCCACATTCGATAAACACAAGATATCCTGAAGGAAGATCGTTATGATTAAACCCGTTAGGGGAGAAGACATCTCAATTCAGTATTATCACAGTCGTCATCGTCAACGGTTTGCTATAGTATCAAGAGCTTATTACTTAAGTACAAGAAACTGAGGAAGGGGTTTAAAGAAATTCTTTTTAGACACGTTTTGTATTTGTCTTATGCGGCTATCGATTTCGACCTAACTGGTCATCTTCAGGCCGAGCGTCATTGATGAAGTGAAATGAATACAAAATTTTTTTAACGATGTTATATAGTAGTGGTCAGGAATGACAAATTAATGTACGAAAGAGTGAGGTTGTGTATTAGTATTTTAAAAACGCTGCGTAGAAATGGTTACAATTGATTATCGAAATCAGGGCTCCGTTCGCCTAACGTTCCGTGCGGTGCGTCCAATTTATGGCTTTCATGGACATCCTGCAGAGTCCACAATCCGTTGTTTAATAAAAAATTTGAGACAACGGGGTCAGTGATTGATGAAGCAGTTCCTGTACGTCAAAGAAACGCAAGATCGTTGGAGAATGTTATTGCCGTTCGGAATAGTGTGCGAGAAAACCCCAGGCAGCCCATTCTGCAGAGTGCGCAAGAGATGGGTCTTTCTGGGACGTTAACTTGGCGGATTTTGCGCCGAGAATTGGGTTTTCAGTTCCCTAGTCTATGCAGACCAACCACAGTCAATTGCTGCCCTAAAGACCAGTATAACTCGCTTTCTTCGTGAAATTCAGCCCAGTTTAAGCGAACATGTCCAAAATTGGTCCACCACAATGCAACGTCCACAGCGGAGTCGCGGGGGCCATTTCACTGAAATTATTTTTCATAAATAATGTCATCGAATATCCTTTAAAATATTATAAAACTTGTGGTAATATCACTTAAACAGGTTGTTTTATTTCATTTCAAAGTTCGAGCGCTCTTAATGAAAAACCCTCGAAAAAACCCTTTACTTTCAATAATATGGCGCTTATATCGCGCACCCAGTTTCTGAAACGATCAAAATCCAGTCGTATGTTTACGTTTATCGCGTTTTTTGTATCTCTATTCAGATAAGAACCTAATATTATGTCCGACAACTGTACGCACAGGTCATACCATGATGGCAGTATAAATAAATTGTAATTTCCTAATGTAATACCCGAGCGGGCGCCACTGGTGGTGGCAGTATGATCGCAATTTGCTTCACGCGCGCGCGCTCTATTACGGGTCCGCTCTCTTTCATAGTCTAAGGTATAAACCTTCCTTTTTTACCAAAAATCGATTGCACCTAAATTTCTCGGGAAAACACTTTTTCTTATTAATTTTGGTGCGTAGAATCCAAAACAAATCGTACTTTTTCAATCAGACTTCTCAATCAAAAGTTATAGACTAGAAACCAATTTCGAAAGAAAATTCAAAGGGCTGTAACTTTTGAACTAGTAGCCCAATCTTGGAACTGTTTGAAATTATGGATTCTACAGGCCACATTCTATAAGAAAATTTTTTTCCGGGTCGATCTGAGACAAATTTTTTTTCGGGGCTCAAAAAAAGGCAATGTATAACCTTCCTTTTTTACCAAAAATCGACTGCACCAAAATTTCTCGGGAAAACACTTTTTCTTATTAATTTTGGTGCGTAGAATCCAAAACAATTCGTACTTTTTCGATCAGACTTCTCAATCAAAAGTTATAGACTAGAAACCAATTTCGAAAGAAAATTCAAAGGGCTGTAACTTTTGAACTAGTAGCCCAACCTTGGAACTGTTTGAAATTATGGATTCTACAGGCCACATTCTATAAGAAAAATTTTTTTCCGGGTCGATCTGAGACAATTTTTTTTGAAGGCCTCAAAAAAAGGCAGTGTATAATTTACCAAAAATCGACGCACCAAAATTTCTCGAGGAAACACTTTTTCTTATTAATTTTGGTGCGTAGAATCCAAAACAATTCGTACTTTTTCGATCAGACTTCTCAATCAAAAGTTATAGACTAGAAACCAATTTCGAAAGAAAATTCAAAGGGCTGTAACTTTTGAACTAGTAGCCCAATCTTGGAACTGTTTGAAATTATGGATTCTACAGGCCACATTCTATAAGAAAATTTTTTTCCGGGTCGATCTGAGACAATTTTTTTTGGGGCCTCAAAAAAAGGCAGTGTATAACCTTCTTTTTTTACCAAAAATCGACTGCACCAAAATTTCTCGAGGAAACACTTTTTCTTATTAATTTTGGTGCGTAGAATCCAAAACAATTCGTACTTTTTCGAACAGACTTCTCAATCAAAAGTTATAGACTAGAAACATTGAGTAATTAAATCCTTCACTCAACGCTAGAAACCAATTTCGACAGAAAATTCAAAGGGCTGTAACTTTTGAACTAGTAGCCCAATCTTGGAACTGTTTGAAATTATGGATTCTACAAGCCACATTCTATAAGAAAATTTTTTTCCGGGTCGATCTGAGACAATTTTTTCTTCTGGGCTCAAAAAAAGGCAGTGTATAACCTTCCTTTTTTACCAAAAATCGACTACACCAAAATTTCTGGGGAAAACACTTTTTCTTATTAATTTTGGTGCGTAGAATCCAAAACAATTCGTACTTTTTCGATCAGACTTCTCAATAAAAAGTTATAGACTAGAAACTAGGGAATGCAATACCGGGATTGCGGGATCCCAAAATACCGGGATCCCGCACATAAATGGAGCGGGATCCCGCGGGGTTTGCGAGACTGAGGAATTTGTCGACCAAGGGGGCGACTGTTTACTTTGTTAATGAAACTGATAACGGCGAATTATTTTTTAAATAATTGTTAAACTTTTTTCGTTAAGAATGTACTATGATTTTTGAGGCACTTTAAAAGACTTTTTGTGCTTTACAGGTAAGGTTTTTTTGAGTTCTAAGTTAGGCCGAAGGTACTTTTTTGTTAAATATTGTGATAATTAGCGATTTATTTTAATACAGATGTTAACCGCACAGAATTGCTTATTTGCCAATTTATTTAAAGTTTTGCGAGATCCCGCAAATACCGGGATCCCGCGGGATTAACATCTAACAATCCTGCAAAAATTGTTTGGCACTCAAAGAAACTCTGATACGGAAAGAGATCCCTATACTAAACATCGGAAAGAACTCACCCTGTATATATGTACAGACCGACATCATCGAGATTTTGTTTGATTCGCATTCCTGGTGGTCTAAGATGTCTATTCCCTTAAAAAAAGGTGGGGCGGGTATACCTCTCTTATTAACGTGCGGGTGGTAAAAATGACTAATTATTACTATTACTATTATTTTGCATGGCAGCTTTAATTTTGATTTGTAAAATCATAAGAATTCAAAATTGCGGATTGTTGCTTTAAAAGCAAAAATGATTCGTGAAGTAGGTATGTAACTTTAAACGTACCGATTGAAGAGCATGTGAAAAACACTGTAATGAAGTTTTCATTCTTTGCTCTTCTTGTAACAGTGTCACAGTAACATTGACAACAAAGCTAAAAAACAATCTAGATAAAAGGGAGCTTCAACGTTGCAGTTAAATTATGCATTGACCTTTCCGCAATACAACTTCATAAATAATGACTATTTTATCCTACCACCCTTACTGCAAAATCGCATATAGTATTCAAACGATGTGTATTCACGCTAATCGATTCATTACCAATTATGACTTGCACGCGGACGCCTTTTTAACGAATTCATTCAGTTTTATTCCATTAATATTCGAATAAGGGCTTTTGTATAGGGGTAGACGTAAAAATCGTTCTCTCGGGCGATGCATAAGGTATGTAACGGTTGTTATCTTTAGTTATGCCATTGAATAATAAATCTGAATAGAAAGACAACGCAATGCTTTTTGAAGGGTCCACTTTAACGGAGTTTCTCCGTAGGTTGCCCTCTGGGACAAACTCCGCTTTTTAAAAGTAACTAAATTTTAATCGAGGTTTTATACCACCTACTCAACTGAATCAAAGTGATTAGATTTCTTTAGATGACGCTACTTTCGCGTACTTATCTCGTAGACTGCGTGGGAGTTATAACAGCAGGTGAAGATCGTATTGCAATATTATCTCTGTATTTACAAACTTATGCTTACGTAATACATGTTATTATTTGCACACCTCTTAGGAAATGACGTCAAAGTTATCAACTTACAAGTAAATCTTGATTCCAACGATTTTACCTTATGTAGACTTTAAGATCGAAATTAAACTTTACTATTATTGTACCTATAGACAATGTTTTGGGATATTTCAGAATATGCAATATACTGTCAGTCTCAGTTGTGCGAGCATTTACAGATATTGTTTAATTGCTGTTTCCGTATATAAATGCACAAATAAAATAACATGTTTTTGAGACAAAATTTGGAATTAAGTACTACTTTAAACAACAACTTTAAAATTCAAATGAGAGAAGTGCAATATAATCTATTATGATGTGAAGTGAAATGAAAGGTTTTTTTAAATCGGCTTCATGAATGAAATTGTATTGCACTTTTACGAAACGAAGACTCGAAAACGCCATGCCGGCACGTTTGCTTCTAAACCTTTTTCTACGTCTCTCTTGTAACATATTTTTGATATTTTTTAAATATTAATAATTACAGCACCTGAAAATACCATAAATATCAAGTACTTCTACAATTATTTATGCAAAATTCGAGTATTAAATCAAAAATCTGTTACAATAGAGGCATAGATGTGTCCTTTATCTTTACATCGGCACCTAACAACACGGTATAGAATCCAATTTACTCAAAATGTTATACTAAGTCCCACACCTAGACACGCTATTCGACCCATATAATTTCTATTGAAGCGCTTTCCTAGTCGTATGCAGAGAACGGCCTCTTAAGTTCTCGAGTTTACGGATCGAATAAGAAATTTCAAAGCTATTATGAATTTCCATAGCAAGAGACGCAGTCGTCAATCGCATTCAATGGAATGTTTTTTACCGTCAAAAAATAAATCAAGAGAACATACATTTATCATAGAGTCCGTTCACTTAGCCCCCCATTAGCCCAAAAATGAACCAATTTTTTTTATGTATTGTGCCTCAATTGTGCATTTATGCGCACCGTTTGTGCTTTTTTGGTTTTGGAGATAATCGAAAAAATCAAATGGGGGCTAAGTGAACGCTTAGCCCTCCCAAAAATTAAACCTTTTGATAGTTCATCGACGGTATTGCGTAGTACTTCGATTGTGTTTAATCGTGCTTTCATACTCATCGTTTGTGCCTTTTTGGTTTCGGAGATAATAGGAAAACTCAAATGGGGGCTAAGCCTGGGGCTAAGTGAACGCTTAGGTCTCATCAAAAGAAACTGATTTGTACAAACTATAGCTTTTCCGGGCGACTCATTTTCGAGATCAGAGGGGGAGGGGGGTGGAACTGGTTTTGTAGGTGTCATTTGTCAATTCAGCATTAACAGTCCATCTTAATTTATAAGTTCGTGGTACTCACAAAGGGCGATTGAGACGTCTGCAAGAAATATATCAATTAGTGATGTCAAAACAAAAGCTATTTCGGTTAAAAAAATGCGCTTTATCTGTACAAGAGTTGTGCACAATTTATACTTGTTTATACTTTTCCAGATTATGTCTTTCATACTGCAGCTTATGACCATACCTTGTGTTGTATTGATGATTAACGTTCAGACGATTGAAAATATCTGAATTCATCTTAACAAAAACTAAAACTTCTAATATATACAGACATGGAAAGGTGAGGATGTCATTTAAAGTTGGTTATACAGGTTATTAAAATGATGTCGTGCAGCGCGAGCGAGGCGTACCGCGCGTTTTATGTTATTTTCGGGCCGTCTGTCGGCGTCGTTCTACTTTTTTAACATTGAATAACTTGCTGTACCTCCATTTTGATATGGAATTCGAGATCCTTATCCATAAAAACATATAAATCGATGTATGACAGCGACACGTTAATATTGAAAAAATATAAAAACCCACCCCTTAAAAACCCCCCCCACTCCTCCAAAATGCCCCCAAAAACGTTTTTAACTAAAAATTTAAATTCAGAAAACTTCAAAACCCTAAAATCGATGTGCTACATGCCCATATTTTTAAAAAATTTAATTTTTGTATTTTTTGCAGACATTTTTGGGCGGATTCTTAAAATAGACCTACTTAATGACCTTTCCGATTTTGAAAAAAATTTTCAAAATTCCTATCACGGAAGGGCGCACCCCTGCTTCGACGAAATTTGGTGCCTGGCGGTTTTTGAACATAAAAATCACGAATCTGGAATTAGTTTTTGAAAATTTGAAAAAAAAGTTCCACTGCAATTCTTGGCCGGACAACGAAAATGGAGAGAATTCCACGAAATTGGTTGTGTACATACTGGATGAGTTAAGGAACAAAATTTTAAAATAACTTTTCAAACAAAAGTTATAGGTACTCGTTTGGAGAATGGGCCTTGGGGCAAAGTGTCTCTTGCCTACTACTATAGTGAATGATCTAATTTCGTATGTAGTTAGTTGAAAATGTCACAAATAACAAAAAAATAACGATTTAAGTTGCCCCCATTTGATTTGTCCTATTATCTCCAAAACCAAAAAGGCACAAACGGTGCGAATAAATGCACTATTGAGCACAAATGATTATTGAGGCACAATACGTAAAAAAAATTAGTTCATTTTTGGCTAAGTGAACGATAGCATATTGTTGTCTAATTATCTTGTATCCAATAATTGACTTTTTACGTTCTGCAACAACGCTGTTATTATTATTGAATTAAGAACTTATAACTTGTTAAAAAATGAAGTCGGATATTCATCTGAAAACTATATTTAGACGATCGTTGTATCAAAGGTATCCAGTTACCGACGTGCGTAAGTGTATCAATGGCATGATGTCACCGTAGTCAAAACCACAGATTTAAATATACTACAGATGGATCATGCCATGTTAAATTCTGGCAACGGTGATTTGGATTTAAGCCTCTGGTGCGTTAAATCCAAACTAAATTAGTGTTATTCTGTGTCCACAAGGAAGCGCTGTAGAATGAATAACTTGCGCGTGGTTTACAACTGCAATAAGAAAGACAAGAACCGCAAGAACTGTTGCGATAAACAGGGGTATCCGATTACACAGAGCCCAACAAATGTTGTATTGTATGTAACTGACCTTCCCCATTTACACTCGCAATTTTTCTGCTAGCATGCGTTTTAAGCGTTTATGTTAGTTACACATACACATTCCTTTATATCGGAACTCGGAAGGGCGAACCGACACGACGACTGATTATACCTTATTCTGTCAAACCAACAAGATTTGTAATTATGCAGGATGTTTACCGTATAATTGATTTATTTTTGATTATAAGTAGGTACGGTATTTTGTGCGATTTAGGTTCTAATGCCAACATCTCTGATCACAGTTTGGCGTGTTCCGTGCTCGTATTTAGATTTTTAGAGTATTTTTAATGATCTAAAAGCACAATTATGACGTAGACGAAGTTTTTATTAATTAATCAGAGAAGGTGTTAGGCCTGTCTTTGTGAGAAACAACATAGGTACCTAACAATAGGCGTCTGAGAATTTAAGTCAAGTAAGCGAATATGAGTCCAATGTGAGATGTGACCAAACGTCCCGTTTTGAACGTGACAGTTCCGTTTTTAGTACACTTTCACTTTCAAAAAATAAAATGTGCACACTTTGGCGCTCTTGATATGTCCCTGTCTGTCTGTCTGAGTCATAAATGCTCCGGAACTACACCACTTACAGACTTGGTATTGGTGTCATTCGATCAGAAATTAAAAATTATTTCATTTTTCTATTCTCATTAAGGCATGAAATGTCCATAAGGGCTGTTAAAATCGAAAAAACAAATTTGAAAATGCACTCTTCGCCTTTGCTCACATGCGGATTAATGATTTTTTCCCTTATATATGCTGGTTGTCCACGACAATCACAACAGGGTTTTATTTCTAGAAAACATGGTTTTGGTTTTGTTCCTACACGCGCAGCCCTGTTAAAGATCGAGGCACAAAGCATATCTGATGCAATTGCGGCTGTTAAATTAATCGCCCAAGGCTCTAAGGGAAAATTTTGCTGTGCCTATGAGACAAAAAGTTATTTTTTCTTCTTCGTTTCACTGGTAATTTATTGACGAAACTTTAAAAAAATTTGTGGCCAGTTCAAATACAAGTTAGAAGCGTGTAAATGGGGGATTCTTATAAGTGCAATTTACGTTATGTGATTTTGATTACGATTTCTCTTGCGACTTGCGAGTTGCCATAACCAAATATTCAAGATTCACATTATACGATTTTGTCGTACGACTTGTAAAATTGTATCTTGACGTGCGATTATGGGTTCGACCTCGACCAAAACTGTAGAAGAAGATAGGCAAAACTAAAAATTACCACGTTAATAAACCACGCGTGGGGATGGCGCCCAGATGTCGCCGTCCCCACATCATGTAGTCCCGTCCCTAAAGTTGTTAACTACACGACCCCGTATCACGTATGGACACGTACACTCTTCGTCTTTCTACATGCGATTGTCTACAGGCCCTCATTTGCTGCCAGCCAGTCAGCCGGCCAAAGTGATATGTAAAGCTTCTATTAAGAACAAATGAAGATGCAATTAGAGTTTTGACATCGATCCTACTTTGCAAAAATGAGCTAAAAACTACCGTAGGCCTATGTCTGGTCCAGAATTGCAGTTAAAATTCGAATTTTCAAAAACCATTTTGGTTTCGTTATTTTTCTCTTAAAGAGACGCAGATACCAAATTTCTGTGAGATCGAAAATGTCGCATCCCAGTTGAGACCCTATATTAGGGAAGTACCGCAGTAGACGTTACAATTTCCACGATATGTACGTGGAACCATTCTGTTCTTGGTATAGTCATGAATTTCTAAGGCTGCATGATAATGCGGAACAAAATAGTGAAGAAAGTACTTCGATATATTTTGAGATAGTAGTAAATCCGTACGGGTTGTCAAAAAGCGCGGGGTGGCTATATTGCGATTACCGTTTTTGGACGTATCAAAATTTCATCAAACGTCAACGTTTTAGATCATTTTAAGCAACTTTTAAAGAATAAAAATTTTCACTGTCTGTTTTAACTCGTATGTACCTATGTACCCTATGTACGTACATAGGTTGGCAGATCAGGCATAAAGGATGTAAACGTCATACTTTTTTTTTAAATAGCAATAACGCAAAATTTTTATTAAATTATTCGGAAGACTTTCTTTTTCTGTGTACAACCTATACAAATTATGCTAGGTTTTATTACAAATAAACTTTTTTTCAAATACATACTAGCGCTAAATTTTTTATTTAGTTATTTGAAAGAGATTATTTTTCTTGGTTTAACCTACACAAATTTGGTTTTATTACAAAAAAATATATGTATTAAATTCTCCGAAATACAGCAGCTTAGTGCGCGGTTACTAAATACTTAGGATTTGAAAAGAATATTTAAAATTCATTGTCGGGGCATATTGAAGGACTCTTCAGGCTACAACCTAAAAATATTTTCAACGAAATTGCAATTGTTATACAGAGTGATTTAAATCAAAGTTGCACTTTTTTTAAATATAACTCCCTGTTTTATAATTAGAATAGGTGTTTTAACTTTTAACGGCCTATTAATTACTGAGAGGCTTTAAAAATCGACAAACCTTGTGTATTATTAGAAATGGTTGAATTACAAAAATATGTATAAAAGGTAAATACAGCGTGCTTATATCGTTAGAAAGGTAATCAAATCCTACATTTGATGCAATAAAAAACTTGGTAGTTTCATTTAAAAAAATCAAGTTATCTTTGATTGAAATTTTGAAAATTTACAGTGATTTCTTTTAGCACAAAAAAAGTTTAACTTTGACCGTTCGACGTATGTAGGTAAGCACACGTGATGATTAGTAATACTGCAACGTCATGGCCTTCTAAGTTTTATGGAAACTTCGTTTTCAATTTTTACTGGACATCTATTTTTTGGAAAAATGACGCCCAGCCACTCATTTTAGATATCATGTGTAAATAAAGTCACACTAAAATTGACTAAGTAATCGAAATATGCAATAATATAGGTGAGTTCTATTTAAAAAATTACAACTTTGATATAAATCACCCTGTATACATCATCGAGATTTTGTTTGATTCGGATTCCTGGTGCCTCAAAACATGTATTTGATGTATTCCCGTCAAAAAAGGGAGGGGTCATTTTTTACCCCACTGCAATACCTCCCTTACTGACATGCGGGTAGTAAAATTAAGTTAAAATAAACAAACAGATAACGAGTGAAGTTTTCGAGTAGTTATAAAAAGCTGTTCTGCAAGAATTTTACACCTGGTTTCAATTTCATTTGGCGATGCCTTGAATGAACGTATAGACATATCAAAACTTTCGATTGATAGTAGTTGATTACAGAATTTTAATTTTCAGGCTGAAACTGAAACTACCATTCTATAGAAAAAAATTGTTCTTGGATTTTATTAATTTAAATTAAAGGAGAGAGAACGGCCACAGATACGCCCACACAAGGTCGTAATTGAACACAAACACACAATACAAAGACCCATTGTTTCAATTACGAAGAGAAGTCATATCATATTGCTTTTCAGCACCATCAATAGTAAAAACCTTCTATGCCATCGTTATACAGACTCCTGCTGATTATTTTAAGCTGAGACCCAAACTAAAACTTTCGATTTAATAACATTCATATAGGTGCGCTAGCAACTGGAACGTTTGTTGTGTTTCCACAATCGCCTATCTCATGATCCATCTGTAGTATATTTAAATCTGTGGTCAAAACATTCTCTCTCACCTCTCTACTCATTTTGAAGTGAGTATCTCGGCTATATTGTATGAATTAAAAAATGTTGCAAGAGTTTCCTTTAATCACGTTTTGTTACTTGTCGTACGATACCAGCACATTCTAGATAAAGAATACTGGCTACCTTTTCTCCTATCTCACTGACCTTCTATTCAGATTTATTATTCAATGGTTATGCACTGAATTTATCTCTTCGATTTTAAATGCGTCCTTCATTAACCCTCATAAAACAAAACCGCGAACGATCCATATCCATTCAAAAGTTCTCGTTTTAATTTAATTGAATTGGTATCTAATCTTGCATATTTGAATTTTCCCAGCGATTTTCATGAAATCGTCGCACTGAACTATCTAGATAACCGCATAAGCAATTTAGTATTTTATGCTCCCAATAAACTATAAACTATGCGAAGTCATACGTTGTGATGTAGCGACTCTCGAAGTTTAACAATAATTCACTACGAACCATCGTTTATTTGTACGTTAGTACTTGACCCCGTCGATCGATATCAAACATTTTTATATTCAAACACGACCCCATAATCGAAAGGGTAGCTTAGTAGTATAACGTTGATATTGGATATTAGGATCAATGGGTCCCAAGGGTGAAAAGTTGAGCAACAAGGCAGTCTCAAAATAAGTCACGCACAAATCGATATACAGTTTAATTAAGAGCGACGCAGAAATTAACCTTCTAGATTACATGCTCGGCTTCTTTAGCACTGTTAATGTCAACATCACTATTCCATTACACGAATTAATCATAGGGCCTTTTTTACATTTACTGGATTACAACGGTCGCCTATTTATGGCACGGATTAAGATTCTCAATTGGCTCACGCAATTTATCTTGTAGAAGCGCAACGCTAAATCGAATAATATAGCCGCCGCAAAAAGTACTACTTACAGATGAAATTACAAGATATGGACTCATTAATTGTTATAGCTGTTATAGCATGACCGTTTAGCATTTTGTCTATCAATATTCATATTAAGGAACGGGGATTTACAACGGTGCAAGTCGAGAACTTTTTAGAAGTCACTAGATAAATCGTGAAGTCTTAAATTCTGGAGCATGAAGTAATGCATCGAATGAATCGTTTTTATTAATTATTTTTTAATTAATCTTCCGAGACTTCAAATTTTTTTTAATTGAGCTCTGAAGGTTTTGTTATCCATGAGAGATGTGAACGTTTTAAAATGCGTGGCATGTAATCACGCTCCGAATTCTTTTCTGCGTAGAACCAAAAAGTCTTGTTTTAGGGATGACCCACCTATTTTTGAAGCGAAAATAGGAATGTGTTAATGGTTCGGGAGGAGATCTAAATTTCTTTGATTTTGTACATGACATATGGGTTCATTAGTTATGTTGGGGTATGGTGCACGGTTTTTGAACTTGGGTCAGATAAGAGTACGTTAAATTACTATCATTTTTTGCAAAGTTTATGGAATCTTTTAAGTGCTATTTCAATATTTTTTTGAGAAATAAGCGGTTTTATTGAGTCCGCGTAAATTAGTTTTAACCAATAGCAAAGCTTTTCTTTCCGGATAATGTAAAATATGGTTGGTTAATATTCGTGCTTAATAGGAAGTGGAAAGTAGGAAGCTGGGAGTGAAAGATTGCGAGGAACCACCGAGCTATAAGAAGTTGTTCACCGAGTTAAGAAATTGTTTACAGCAATGTATCAAATGAATTTGCCGCTCATTGGGCGTTATTGATAATCAACAACTAACTTTTGTCCACAGTCATGTAACAGGACCTGCGGTGTGTTGCTGGAGAATGAGGCTGTGTGTGTTTGTGTGTCGCTCTGAGGATTTACCAACATAAATAAAACGCAAAAATGGGGGCTGAAATTTAATTAAAAGCGTTAATAACAAAAATAATAAATCCAAATTCGCTTCTTCTTCGTCATGCCATCCGACCCGCTAGTTATAACTTTTTATTTTAATATGTCGATCGCCAATAAGAAAAACAATTAATAAAATACTCGGTCTGTTACTCTTATGCGAATATCCAAACACACCTTTAAAATGTTGTATGCTTTTTATAAAGCTTACTACACGAATATTATAATATTCTCCGGATTCTTCCAATCTTTTTTGAAAGTCTTCAATTCCTCGAGTGATATTTTGGGTTAGATGGTTTAGTTTCTCCTTCCAGTAAACGCAAGCTTCATTTTGTTTTCCCTCAAAGGTTGTTGTTGATCTCTGGCGATTTTTTAATTTATTTTCTTATATAATAATTTTGCCATTATTCCCCCGGTTCTTAGTGATATGTTAGTTGGCCCACCTTAATTGCTATAATTCACAGGAACCTTCCGTTCCAGTTTCTATTTGATTCGCTCTTTCTTCATGGCCGGCATTTTCCAATCTTCTTACAATTGCATTTTAGTTTACTGACCGTTTCTCCATGAATTTCCCAATTTCCCAAATACATTTGGTTTCTGGTATTTTTTTAGTTTTGGTTTTTGCATATTGTCTATTCCTTAGACATTCACAAGAAGTAGACGAATTGTAATAAATATTAATTATGGAGACCCACGGAGCTTATCGGAACGCGTAAACCTTTTACTACAACAAATTTTTGCAGATTTCGTATTGTAAATCGAATTTATTTGGGATACCGTCAATTTTACAATATTCCCATAGATGGTGATTTTACTACTCGTATATTTATTTTATTTATTTATTATCGCTCTCTTGTTCTGGGCTCTCAACAGGCTTGCGCTCAATTACAGAGTGACCCGCATAATGCTTTTTAGAGGTGCCTCTGCAGAAGGTCTTAAGTTGTTCTATACTACTCCGGTATTTACCTTACGAATTAGGAAAACTGCAGGAAAACCTAATTCGGGGTAGCCGGCAAAATGCTCGAAACTGGTTTAAGGTAATTCCCATCTCTGCCACAGATCAAAAATTCTCCTCAACCCAGGTTCGAACACCCGACCTCCGAATTTATAGCTCAAAGCTCTACAATTGAACCACAAAGTCGGTACCCTACATTTCAGTTGTTAATCAATATAGAGAATGGTTATGGATTGTGTTGTAACCGGGGTTTCACTGCTCCTATCCAGTACAGTTGCCTCCTAGGTTCGAAGAATGATTCAAAAATTGTATAATTCAAACTTTACTACACGCTGCGATGGTTCAGCGGGAAATTTATCGCTATACAAATGTACGCACTGATTGACAACGACCTATTCAGTCTACTTCTTTCAAATTTACTACAAAATATGATTAAAGGTAATTATCGATTATTTTGGATTCGACTATGAATGATAAATCCATCGTTTGATTGGTTATAAAATTAATTATGGAATTTTCGTAACTAAGTGCCCAAT
The DNA here is from genome assembly GCF_008802855.1 of Photinus pyralis. Taxonomy (NCBI): domain Eukaryota; kingdom Metazoa; phylum Arthropoda; class Insecta; order Coleoptera; family Lampyridae; genus Photinus; species Photinus pyralis. Next base: position 31,587,272 of record NW_022170511.1, read on the forward strand.
AAATTGTTCGGAACCATCGAAAAGAATGGAAGCAGCACCTAACATTGCAGAAGAAAATATAGTGCTGAAAATCGTACTAGAGTTTGCAGTGGTTTCGGAACTTTCTCGGATATGCCTACAAGTTTCACTAAAATTGGCTGTATGTTCAGTTAAACGTTTGAGAACTTAAGGGTAAAGGCTCATTTGCTTGAAAGAATCGCTGATGACATATCCTGTATTGAGCACCATTCAATTCCACTCACGATTATCCTGTATGATATGAGTTTTTATAATAATTGTTTTTTTTTTCGAATCGTGTCTCCTTTATGATGAAATTAGTTTCCTTACTGAATTTACATATGGGGTGCGCATCCATTTGACGTACAGAAACCAATTAATTGAAGTAATGCATCCTATGTATACGAAGTGGTGAAAACAAAAAAAACCGGATAGTTCATACTGAAATATAATCGATATGGCATTCAAATTTAAATGAGCTTCTAGAATTTCACATCCCGAATAAATTACTGCACGTTGAATTAGATCGAGTGAGATTTTTTGTGATCATTTACGTCGCTTGCATAAATGCATTTTAATAATGCGAGTCCTCGTTAAACAGAGAAATAACTAATAGAAACTGGGAACGTCGAAATATGTAATTATGTGCGCTTTTAGAAAAAACGCTGTACCTCGGGATAATGATTCTTTTAATTAATCTCGAGTAGGGAACTTCATTATATCCTTATTTAAACATCATGCATCGAGCATCAAAGAAAAGAAAATTTTATTCCAAGCGTAATTAAAAGCTTCCTTTAACGTCTGCGAACTTCAAGATTTAATTTGAGAAGATATGAAAAAGGAAACAGCGGCTAGTACTCGTAATGCACCTCCAGCTCTAATGCATAACAACTGAATTAGAAAAATCCCTTCCATCTTGCGATGTATACAAAACTGTGCTTTTAAAACTTCATGCGTGGACAAATAGAATGGGAAAAGTATAAATGTTATAAATACGTTGGGCATTAAAAACGTCCTTAATGTGAATGGATGTGCCCGCAAGCTAAATGAATTAATTCCATTTTTGGACTCGAACAACAGTGTAGCTATACGGGGGATGGGGTAAAGTGTGAAATATAATGCCGCAAGCATAAATGAAAACTAATACGCTCTGCCTGCATGTAGAAGAATTGGGAAATTTTCAAATTTAGATTCCGAATCGGCGCCCCTTTTTTAATGCCGCTTTAAATGAGAAATCCTGAAGTTAGTCAGTTAAATGTCCCACTGTTTTAATCGAATGCATTCGAATTTTTAAATATACATTAGGTAACGACGTATAATTACAGGTGTTGTCGTCTTTGGTTGTGCATTTTGTGACGGTCCCTTTATATTCGTTTCCTATTGCTTTATATTTTCTGAGATTAATTTCGTAAGCTTTTTTTCTAAAATAAACCTTAATGACAACTGTAAACAAGTTAAAAAGTAATCGTAAACGATTTACATAAAGCGCATTTCCACTTGCATTCATTTCTTATTTGTAAGATAATAATAATAATAATAATAATAACAATAACCTCAAGAACAAAGAAACACAAGAAATACAAGTAACGCAACATGCACTACAAAGACAGGTCCACCCAATAAAGTTACACGCCCTAGCACAGTTAAAAAACACAATACTTCTACTTCTCAGAAGCAACCCACTCGTATTCAACCGAAACGCAAAAACCTTAACAGCACTACAGGCTCACAACATACTGGAATATCTCCACCAAACACCCAAGCAACCTCACAAATACAACCTCAAAAACAAAGAACCACGATAAATACAAGTAACACAACATGCACCACAAAGACAGGTCCACCCAATAAAGTTACACGCTCTAGCACAGTTAAAAAACACAATACTTCTACTTCTCAGAAACAACCCACTCGTATTCAACCGAAGCGCAAAAATCTAAACAGCACTACTAGCTCACAAAATACTGTAATATCTCCACCAAAAACCCAAGCAACCTCACAAATACAACCTCAAGAACAAAGAAACACCATAAATACAAGTAACGCAACATGCACTACAAAGACAGGTCCACCCAATAAAGTTACACGCGCTAGCAGAGTTAAAAAACACATAATTCCTTCTTCACCGAAGCACACCACTTTATCACAACCCACTCGTATTCAACCCAAACGCAAAAACCTATACAGCACTACTAGCTCACAAAATACTGTAATATCTCCACCAAAAACCCAAGCAACCTCACAAATACAACCTCAAGAACAAAGAAACACCATAAATACAAGTAACGCAACATGCACTACAAAGACCGGTCCACCCAATAAAGTTACACGCCCTAGCACAGTTAAAAAACACATAACTCCTTCTTCACAGAAACACACCACGTTATCACAACCCACTCGTATTCAACCCAAACGCAAAAACCTAAACAGCGCTACTAGCTCACAAAATACAGTAATACCTCCACCAATAACCCAAGCAATAACACAAATACAACCTCAAGAACAAAGAAACACCATAAATACAAGTAAGGCAACATGTACTACAAAGACAGGTCCATCCAATAAAGTTACACGCCCTAGCACAGTTAAAAAACACAATACTCCTTCTTCTCAGAAACAACCCACTCGTATACAGCTGAAGCGCAAAAACCTTAACAGCACCACAGGCTCACAAAATACTGCAATATCTCCACCAAAAACCCAAGCAACCTCACAAATACGACCTCAGGAACAAAGAAACACCATAAATACAATTAAAAAACACAAAACTCCTTCTTCACAGAAACACACGTTATCACAACCCACTCGTATTCAACCCAAACGCAAAGCCAAAGAAACACTTACACAATAAACTCCATTTAATAAAATTACAGGAATTATTATAATGGTTTTTTTTTTGTTTTGTTTTGTTTTGTTTTGTTTTCCTCTTTCCTGATAGCGTTGGCTATTGTGCCCATCAATAGGTATGTTGGTAAGTACGAATTACACACTATCCCTAGATGTCCAAT
>NW_022170511.1:31590376-31592285 GCF_008802855.1 Photinus pyralis
GTTTATTAATGTATGAGAAAAATTACGAAAGGTATTTTTACAATAAATTGAGTTACCGAATTCGTTTTTTAAAATATTATGTGTGAAATAAAAAAATATCAGGGTTTCGGTTGATATCCTAAAAATTTACATGGCAAATTCTATTTTAGCTACAAGTGTAGTACCTTTATTAAAACGAGCGTGCCCTCACAAAGGCGCGGAGGGGAAGGGAGTCAAATGAAGATAGACATATCGATATCAAAACAGCACAAAACCGTCTCAAGCAAGTAAATGTCACAATGAAGGTTATGCAACGCCAAACAAACCCCGTATAAATAACAACTACTTTACGACAAATAGTCCGATTTAGAAATTTGTCAAATAGTACAGTGGATCTGCTACAGAACTTAGTGCCTTTTTAAATTCTCACCACTTACTTAACGAGAGTTCAATCTTCAGTCCTGATAGTTAACTGAGTGAAGAATTTCCGTTTGTTAAGGTTCAAAAATTATCCAGTCAAACTTTTCAAATCACATTTAACTGGACCAACTGTGCATTATCGGGGTATGTTACAGGCCTATTTCTGAAAACCGAACTCAAAAAAGAGATATTTTTGGATGCAGAAGAATTTAGTATAGGCATACTACGTGTAAGGACAGTTTGAAGCTTCGACTGCATTCAACACAAGGCTAAATGGCAGTGTCTAACGCTCAACCTGTGGTATAATTGTTTTTATATTACTGGCGTTAAGGCTAGCTAGAAATGAATCTAACCATCATAAATAAGAATATCAAATGTATACTAACTGCTATAGTGTTCATCAATATCATTATGAAGGTTTCCTCCTTGCTTTCCATCGGGCTCATCCGCACCAGGAGCGTACTTGGCGAACATGAAGAATAAACCAACCATGATTAATTGAGCCACCAATGTCACGGTAATGGCGGTGTAATGCTTTCGATTGCTGCTGGTCTTCGGCATTGTTAACGAAGTGTATACTGCACCACACTGAGAGTTAAGGCTGGTTTCCTTTCCGGACATAAGGATATAAAAATTGAATCCTTATCGGATGAGGGGCGGCCAGAAACTGCCAATCTGAGCGATTGCCAAGTTAATTTTGGTCGTCGCTCCGAAAAATTCACACGCGGCACACACAGCACAAAAGCACCGATTAAAAGAGATTGCTTCATAGTGAGCCACAGTGCGGGAACAAGGTTGGCAAAAATTTGCTTAATCTTATAATTAAATTTTAAATTCAAATTTTATTTGCAGAGCGCCTTAAAGCACACCATTATAATTGTAAAAAAGGCTTATTAAACCTGGAGATAGCAACCGAGTTTTATGCCATTGCACACTAATCTGAGATAATGAAATTATCCAGCAAGTACAAGCCGTAAAGTTAACAGCTTTATTTGATTAGCCAACGTATAAGTATTTGGTAATTTACCTATAAAAATTCACACAAGAAGATAATGGTCGTTGAACAAGGTCACCAAATAGGTTGATGGTGGTTAATGGTAGAATTGGAAAAGTGGAAGCTGTTTAAAACCTGTATGTACAAAGGAAGGCAAAGAAACGAGTTTAACGAATAGTTTGCAAATCCATACATTTTGAATCCTTTATACTAATATAACGCAATCTGCTCAAAAGATCAGTTAGGAAAATAATCTGCCAGCAACTTCTGAACAATTAAGCAATAATGACAACACTGGTCTGTTTCACTAGGAAAATTCCACCAAACAGCAGTTGAAGTAGAAGTTCTTATAATTCGGTCGTCGATACAGAACAAGTTTTTAACTTTGGATAAAAATTGTGTATTTTTAGCGCAACTCATTGGTTAAGTAGAAAATTACTAGATTTTCATGAGCAACGGGAAGCCGAACGTAGAACAATTCCATCGCGCGTTGTACATGCTGAAAGTTTTTGTGAA
>NW_022170511.1:31592385-31620049 GCF_008802855.1 Photinus pyralis
ATTGTAGTCCAGTCAACCTGTGTCGTAAAACACCAGTTGAAGGAAAAAAATAGTATAAAGCTAATTTTTTCCCCATCGGCTACTACCATTTAGACAAGTGTTTAGCCAAAAGTCCCCGCCCCTACCCCCTTGCTTCCCCCCCTGTGCCACCCTAAACATGAAAAGTGTAGGGGTTTCGTAAATCGCGTCTCTCTCGATTACTAAACAACATATCGGATTGCAATTTGTTTTATTCTCTTTGCTATAACATTGTCTACAAATAAGTTTCAGTTGACTTTCGTCGTAACTTTTACCGTTTGTTTGTAATTCGTATGAAAAGGTAAAAAGTGGTATATTTTTCGGCACGTAATTTTACTTTTTGTCGCAGCAATTTTCACGCCGACATTTTATCAAAAAATGTTCCCTACAAAAGTTGTAGCTCCCATTATTACCTTTAAAATGATATGAAATAGTACTTACTTTGTTGAAGAGCCTGCGAGGTTCAGTCGGTGTAATGCAGAATGCGTACCCAGTCGTGGCGGGTTCCGTCGAGGTGGGCCCGGCGGCGCGGCGTTGCAATGCTAATATTGTTGTATAGTGCGTGTTTTTTTTTAACTTTAAGGTACACTATTGCATTTTCTCTAAACTAAACCCAACGAATCTCAGTGAAACCTAAATTCCACCCTATTTAAATTTGTGTCAAATATTAATTAAGTCCTTGTATAGGTACAGCTAAAAAACGTATTTTAAATAGTTTTTTGTTTGAAAATGTGTATGTTATTTTAGAAGAAAATAATTGCGGTATCTTAATTCTTCATTTTCCTCGACTTCAACCAAAGTTACATTGCTGCATGATCCATCCCCAGTCCGTAGCGCTGATTTCCTTATCTCCATTCCATTTTTGAATTTGATAGATGCTCGATAAGCGTGTTGTTCAGCAGCTCCAGATGTTGGAGCGAGGGATGCCATGTTAAATTTGGATTTTAATGACATTTTTGCAACAGCTTTAAGTTACATTGAATATCTACTGTCATTCAGACATGCAGACCTTGTGCATCGATATAGTTTCAAGAAAAAAGCCTCTTCTACCTCTTTGAGAATATTTGTGTCTGCCTGTTTTTCATAAAACTGTTAAGCTTTTGTGCGATCATTTGATGAACTTAGCAATTTGTTCTCGTTGATTTTGCCTTTGCCGAATAAAGAAGACCTGGTATCACATCCTGTGATAGCATAAAAAAATATCACATCCTTCACATCACCAATCTCTTCACGGGTCTTGCTGATGTCATAGGTTGATGGTGTGCCAGAGAGTTTGTGAAAGAATAGTTGTACATTTTGGCACTGTGGTAGCCCTAAGAATTGAACGAAAAGATCTGTATCCTGTCCGACAACAACTGTAGGCCTCACACTTTGAATCTGGGAGACACTATTGCTCTTCCAAAATCAACGCGTACAAATTGCTAAGTTCATCAAATGACAGTTTTATGAAAAACAGGCAGACAAAAATATTCTCAAAGAGGTAGAAGAGGCTTTTTTCTTGAAACTGCACCGCCCAAGTAATTATAGTCACTACCACTAATAGCCTTCCGTGCAGAACCTTCGCCATTCCTGGCGGCCTACTTCTCAATAAACAGAAAACTTTAAATATCCCGAAAACACAAGAATCTATCAGACGAAATTATCTAAACTCGTCACAAATTGGGAACGAAGTCATAGTCGGCAAAATCTTGTCAAATCACTAGCGCCCTTCACCCACCAAACTGTGGGTGGGGTTGACTGGCCGTTGTTTAGTTGCGTTATACGATACGCAGGGCTCTCTTTGGTAGGGATATTCTGCTGCCCGCCCCTACACATGTAGGGGTATACAGGGGACTTTACCGTCAAAACATCTAAGGCAAATCCAAAACATGAAAAAATACGCTAGCGGGCTCCCGTTACAAGAATCCACGAAAATTCCCGTGAAGCTCCAGGTTCATTTTTAATACTCACTACTACTATGCCTTTAGGGAATAATAACTTCTATTAATTAGTAACGTTGTCACCGCCGTTGATTGATATTTTAAAATTCGGGGGTTTACATATTAGAAAACGTAAATTTTTTTAGTGCTGAATTAACAACGTTATTTATATGCTCCTCCCATTTTAACGTAATTGTAAGTTCTACTCCTAAATCCCTAATTATTTTTACAGTTTGCAGTTTTTGTTGGTCCATAGAGTAATCCGCTTCGGTATATCCCTTCTTCGTTGTATACGTCATGCTTTTGAATTTATTGATATTAAAGTAAAGTTGGAAATAGTTGCACATTATCAGCATTCTTAATTTCTTTAAATCATCTGCAAACATTAAACAGCGAGAGTATTTGATATTTAAAGGGAGATCATTAATGAAAAGTAGAAACAGGAGCGGGCCCATATTGCTTCCTCGGGGCACTCCTGATATACATACATATTGCAGTCTATTTTGCAGATGAGAGAGTTACAGTTTGTCATCTACACAACTGTACGTACATCAGACGTACATATTTATCCCTTGGGCGTACGTACGTGAGTTGAACCAAAAATGTACGTGCAGCGGACAATTCGTGCTATATTGGTTCTAGATTACTTCAGACCTTAAAGCCTTTACTGGTTCTTAATTACTCAACCTTTAACAGGTTTTATGGATTTTGAGAGATTTTAAGGAGATTTTTTTATGGATCTTTAATAACCTTAAGGATTAGTCAAAGCGATTAGGTTTTTGTGTCTTCAAGAATTTGTGAAACCCTTCATGAGTCTGTTACGTTCGTGAGTCATCTGAATTTGTCAGTTCTATTGCTTTTGAGGATTAAAAGCCGCTGGAACGAACAAACGACGGGTCGTCACTTTGTGAAAATAAAAAATCCGCAAAAACAGATTTTATTTTTTATTAAAGCACATACAGAGTGTTCCACGACGAATGTCGGCTATCTACATCTTGTCAAGGAGACCACGGGATGTTTTGAAAACTTTGATCTTGTGTAAATTTTTATTTCTATTTTGTAGGATTAGGTACTGTTTTAGATGATAAGAAAAAGGGGCACTTCTTTAGTTCTTGCGTCACAGCCAGCTAATGAAAATTCCTAAAAAAAACGTAGTTGACAATGGAACAAATAGGGCTAGGGCATTTATTATAAATATTCCAGTTTAAAGATTTACGGCTAAATTTAAGCAGGTTAAACGCAAACGTTTGATCTGTGGTTTCCTACTGAATTACGAATACCCTGCCACGCCGAGAAATAATTAATTGTTTTTGTCATGTTGCTGTGTGTCAATTTTATCCTTAACTTATTGTTAAATAAAATGCTGGTTTGCAAAAAATGTTCAGCAGCACATTGACTAAGATTACAATAAATTAGGCGTTTGAAAGAAAACAGAGGGATTTTTAATTAACTTTGCCCATAGGCTAAAAGTGCACGCTATATTATTCACAGTTGAAAACCAGCCCACTCGATGTAAAGCATGTTGGCGTCAAAGAATCGACACCCTGGGGTGAAACATTATCCTAAACGTAAATAAGAAAGATGACAGAGGTGATCTTTGCGTCATCTCTCTTTGAGCTTTGATTAATTATTGGCTTTATCCTGTGCCGGTCTTTCCCTACCTTATACGTGCTAATCCCGTCAATATGTTAATTAAATTTCGTGGTTAGCTTTCTCGTACTCAAGTATCCGTGTCTGAGTTTCCGCAAACTTTCGTACGCGTGAGGTTAAACCTTTTGTCAATCAATCAAGAAATAAACTCTTCTTTTAGTGGTTCTTGTCATTTATTCTGTTTAGGAAGAGTTATTTTTCTTAACTTCTAACTTGTACGAACACGCGGGATTCTTAAGTAGGAAAAGTTTTTTGCGAGCGCTTTTTGCCGTTAAAAAGATATCCGCTTTCCTTTAAATGAGGATCGCTTAGGATATTTAGTGTCACATTCATTTGGAGCTTTTTCTGAATCGCACCTTACTGCGAGGCTACCGCTACGGTTACAACGTATGCGTTGGTTTATTAATGGCACATTCGAAACTGAAGTAGGTCGTTTGTTTCAGATAACAAATTCGTCTGCGACTGCCGACTGGCTTGGATGCACGCTTTAAGAAATGAAGCAAAAGGCGAGAAAATACGTGAGGCGTTAGACAAACTAACGTGTCATTTACAAAAGGCGGATGGTGAATCGTCGATCAAGCCTCACGCCGATGCAGTGCTGAATCGTCGTCCAAATACCTCCACAGGTTTGGATTACGCAGGCGAGGACGTCGATGACACCGTCTACTATGACGACGACGACGAGGATGAGCAACCGCAGAAAAGTTCGCCTGAAAATTTGCGGCGTGTTCTGGAAATTCCTCCATCGGAATTACCGTGCGCGAATGCATCTACAACGCAGGCACCTCGAATATTGTTAAATACACCTTCTTATGCTGAAATAAATTCTAATAGCGGCGCAATTTGTCAATTTTATACGGTATTGTCTTGCTGTATCTTTATGCTGGTAGGTGTATCATAGAACTTCGCATGTCTTTTTCTTAACCAAAACCGACAAAAAGACTTGTAAATAAAATGCATGTACAGTTTTGTGCTTTCTGATCTGATAATGGTAATTATATGAATAGACTGTGATACTGTAAAGAGTTTTAGAAAGATTTTTCCTTCTAACTACAATGTGGTGTGGGAATTCTTCTTCAGTACACGTTTTTTTTTGTAAAGGTTGGCCTGTCACAGGATCACATTCATGAAAATTTAAATACTCTGAAACTTGCAGATTTTTTGCAGTTAACTTTGGGAAATTACGAAGTAACCTGTTCCTGCGCCTCTAGTTAGTTGTAACAACTTTTTAAAATTGATAACCTACTCTAGAGAGCAGTGCGATAGCATAAAAGGTGATAAAAATGGCAACATTCATTTTAAATGAGTTTACCTAACACTGTGACAGATAAAGGTTCATTTCGCTTAACTTATTCAATATTCCAAACTGCGTTGAAAGACCAACCCTTAGAAAACGTGAACGGAAAATTATTGTTTTATGTAATGACACGATGTTGTGTTGTCAATTATTTATTTAGGATTAGTCAGACGACCATTTGTATTGTAAGCGTAACTGTGTAATATAAATACCTGGTAACTAACAGTATTGTTCAACATTAATTGTCAGCCTTTTGAAAGGGTTTAACGAGTGCCCAAATAACCGGAACGATTTTCAAGTTGCTTGATTTTTACGAAGCTATACAGAGGCAATTGGGGTGGTTTAAAATTAAAGTTCAAATTTAATACATAATCGTCACATTCCGGAGAATTTTCTGAAATTAGTCAAATAGCACTAACCACGAAGAAGGCGTATGTGTAACCGCATGGCAGTAAAAATAAAATTTAAACTACTACCGTATAATTTAAGACTAAATCAGTATCATAATATACTATGTTAAAGTATCTATATATGACAGCTGTTAGTGAGATTTTAACTCGGTTGGACCATAAAAAGTGGACAAGTTAAGTACATTTGCTTTGCATTTTATTATAACTGGAACAATAATTAAATTTATGCCAACGTTTCTTTAGAAAAAGATGATGGATTCATTTCACAACCTCCAGACCCATTGTGCGTTTGTTGATTCTGTTAATGCAGCCGTAAAAAACTAATTTCATACTTTAAAGTAATAATCGACTAAATCGTAACCATTTACAAAGTAAAGGGAAGCAATAAAGTGTCAGAAGGACTACACACGACCGAGCTTAATTCTCAGTATCTCTCTTGCATATCAATTGCTTTACGTTTACATGTGTCTATGCAACCGTTTTTATGACTGTTGTCAAACAAGTGTTTGTGCTGTGTTTTTTTAAAGCAAATGTCCCCTTTCTACCACAGTTAAATGAAACTGTTTCGAAGAAACTAAATTGACGTAAATGTACCGACGATGTAAATTGTAATTACGCGGATTTTAGTCTAAGTACCTAAGTATTAATTAATTTACGTCAGCTCATTGTGTATTGTAAGGATATTCAAAGTGTTTTATAATAAAACGTTTACTGTTTCCTATACAACTTTAGTCCTTATTTTACCTTGTTTACCTAAAATCCAATTAGTGTACAAAGACGTTTGTTATAAGATTTCCTTGTATTTAGTTTGCAACGTATACAAAACCGATGCGCCTATAACTACCTGCGGCGTACTTACCTTCAAGCAGCTAATTCTAACCATAGGGGTTAATAACTTCTGCATTGTAATAATGTAACATATTAGTTACATATTCGAGTTACTAACTTAATTATGTGAGTTTCAACACTCACCCTTTTGTCGATATGGTTTAAATAATAATTAGCCTAAATAAAATAATTTAATGTAATCGTATTCCACCCTTACAAGTAACTATCGAAGAAACTAAAAATGTAACATAAAGAAACGTAATTCAAATGGTGAAGGCAAAACGTAAAAAAAGGAAATTAATGTCTTCAGTGTGTACTTTCACAGGTCGGTCTTTCATGTTACAAACAAATTTAAACGTCAATTGGGCCAACTAAAATACTTTTAGGCACCTGAGTATATGCTGAAGTCGCAATTGTCACTTGTTCCAAGAAGATTCAAGAAGAATCTTGTCGACAGATAAACAACTTTGTTTAAATAGATTTTCACGTATTTTCACAAAACAGTCACGTATTGATAAGGAAACTAGATAGGAGCTTTAGGTTGAAATAATGCCGACAATAAGGGTATGCTTTCCTGGGTTGCTCAATAATGCGCATAGGTAGCGTAATGTTCGTTTAAAGTTACGGAAATGGCAAGCGGCACACCCATGTTTAACATTCTTGAAAGTCAGGAAATCCGGTGGAATTTTGCCACAATTAGGCACATAATTGATAATGATTTAATTTCAATTGCACCTCTACTTTTGCTATAAAAACTGTGCAATAATTTAGTATGTTTGAAGACGTAGTAACTAACCAACATGTGGGCAAAGGATGTATTGCGAATTATACAACAGATCCTTCATAAGCGGACTTTATTAAAGCAAAATTTAATTGATTTAGATAAATGATGGCACTTGGCATATGCAAAGTCTTTAGATTAGATTAAGTGTGATGTAAAGAAGTGCTCGTATTTCGTCTTCCGAAGATGAACAGAGGGATGGAGATGGTCAGGACCTAAAAAACTTTACGGTTGATGTGCGTGGCCCTCTGTATCAGTTGAGTTAGCATCCGTAATAGTCCGTTGCGTGAAAATTTCAAATACGCCTTTTTCCGTCAGTCAGCCGGTGTTTATATTTATGTTAAAATAACGTGAATCGTGTCTTGCTTTCGTCGTCTATCGCATCTGTACAGGCGAAATATATTTTGACTCCAAAAGGACTGTAACGATCAGAATCCGACCATTAGTTCAAAAGTTGTGGGAAAACAACAGTCTTTGCAAAAAAAAGAAATGGCTATACACTTGCCAGACAAATCCATAGAAATAAAACGACCTGTCCCTGTCCACTTGTCCCAAGAACTTCTGGTCTGCAGAAATCAGAATGGCAAGAATTCCTCGCATCAAGTGGTAGCCTCAACAATACAACTCGTAAATGATAAATTGCATGTACATAAAAAAACATCATAATGGCGTGACTCTACTCCAGCCTCGGATACCAGAGATAGACATAAGTAGAAACAAAAGTTAAGCAAGTGACCCCTTTTCGTATAGCTTGCCCACCGTCGGACTGCATTAGGTACTTCCTTCACGGAATATAGTTAATGTGAACCATACAGAGCATCATCACACAGAAGTGTATTCCTCGTGAATACAAAAATGAACACTTAATAAAACAAGACAATGGCCGCCAAAACCGCAAGAATGAACCTAAAGTAATCGATCCTGATTTTAAATAAAGCCTCTCAATCGAATATGTACCTACATCCAATATGAACAGAAAATTGTTTTTACGAATCAAAGGCTACCTATCTTAGAGCGTGCAAATACATGGAAAAAGTACACCTGGATCCGGAACAAGTAACCTTTTTTTTCCTTGTAGATTTTGACGTGTAAACTCCATAGCAATGAAATATGTCGAGGTTGTACTCAAATTTTATATAAGGGCGTTTTTCTCGACTGAGGTTAATCGGAAAAGTAACTTGCATTGGAAAACCAGAGCACAATTTCGATTTAATTTGTTTTTAATCAATTTATAACTTCAAAGTTCATTTGATTATTGTGTTTTAGAATAAATAAAGGCATAATTTGATTGCCGCCCGTTTACTTACGTAATTGTAAGTCAAGGCCGGATTTGAAATACGTGAAGTTTGGAAATGAGCTAAACAAGTTAAATTGTCTAATGAATAAGAGCCCTTCACCAACAGTACAAACTGAAACTAAATTTATCTTTAACTAAGTAAAGATCTTGCCCGAATTTATACATAATTACAAATTCTTCATTACCGCTTTCCTGCAAAGGCCTTATTATGCGAGTTTAGGTACAATTTGGGGTACTAACGCCTGCCTAATAGCATGCAAATGTACAGTACGGTTGAACTTAATTTCCTTTAGCGACTCTCATGATACAATAGGCGATATTATGCAATCCCGAAACACACCCTACGGCACTGCCAGGTATCCTACTATGAATATAATTGCATATATCGATTGTATTCGGGTCGGTGAAGCAATTTCAACTTCTCCCCTGCAGTTCGCTTTTTTTTATTTGATTCTCTTCAGCGTACGTCGTTGTTTTGCCAACAGCTCCGCTAATTTTAACGAAGCCCGTCCTTTGTGTGCTCTTTATGGGGAGGATGATTAAAATGAGATCATATAGCTTTGCGCGTTAATGTCGATACGAGCTTTTTTAGCGGTGGACAGAAGCATGCAATTAGGAAGCTACGCAATCTCGTCGTTTTCATATTGATAAACCAAACATAATAGCAGCAGGTGCGTACAAATATTTCAATTGCGAACAATAAAATATGAGAGATACGAAAACAACAACAGACCTTTAATGATATTTATTTGGACGAAGATATGTAAGGGGAAGTACAGGGGTTGAAAGGGGACCGTCGTATACAATTCCGATCATGTTTTAAGAGTGATCTTGTTAGCACGGAAACAATATTGCGTTACTGCCGATACGAATGTTAGGGGATGCGTTTGCCGAATGAAGTTGTCAATACCGGAAAAGGGCCTAATTTAGTAAAGTCAATTATATCGAAACGGTAAACGTTTTACATTTACGTTATTTTATAGCGCAAATGTTGCATAGATATACGTTTTGGCTTATTTCGTAAGATGGAACAGATAAATAACATCCCATTAAAATCTCGAACAGACATAAAACAGGGATATAAAGACTATATCGCCTTGGTTTAAATGCATGAATTTTATACTCGCATTATCTTAACGGATCTCCTATAAAGGAAATTCATTCCGATTTGTTACCATTGCCCAGTTCTGTACTACACCTTATTAGAAATATTCATTAGGTCACGTTCAAGTTTTTATTTTGTTGATTGGAATCTGTCGTGCTTAATTTGTCATCTCTGTCAAGTCTATGAGAGACGTCTTTGTTTTAAATTGCCGGAAAATGGTATCGTTTTACGTGATAAAAAAAGGCAATATAAGGTTTCATATCTGACGCTGCGAGTTGGGTTCCTCTGACAAGGAGATAAGTAAATTTCTGCTGCCTCTGCACTTTTTGTAGACCACTTTCGATTTGGAGAGCCAAATTAACGAAGTATCTCCGCCATTGCTTTCCATCAAGAAATATGCGGTTGAAGTCAGTTTAGTGTAGAAAGAGGAGATGAGCTTTGCCGAAAAACTTATGTAAACTTGTTTAGATTTTTTTTTGGTATTCTCATTGGAAGAAATTGTTGAGTTTGCAACCGGTCTTATTAGACTTTTTATTTTGTGGAATTAAAGTGAATCATAATTAAATTTCATATTAAGGGAGGCGAACTCAGAAGGGTTCCACGATTGGTAGGGTCACCATCAACCAAAATAAGCTGCGTTCGCAGTAAAAATTATTGAACCATTTAAATTTAAGAAATAAATGACCATTTCTCGTTGGGAAGTAATTACTCATGTCCGAGTTTTAGGTTTAAGTTATTTAAAAATTACTGTAGCTGAGGAAATGCATACTAAGTAACCCAATAATTTCCGTGTCTGTTTTTATTTCAATATATCAAAAGTCATTTCTGTCGTTGTTATTGAATTGGATAGTACAAACAACAAAGATACCCTTATTGGAGCAATTTATTATTTCAGCTGGGGGAGGTCCCTTAAGCAAACCTACATGAACATGTAAAGTAAATGAGCGAACCGATTGAGCTAGTTACCGGAGCAAATTATTTCAATGTTATATTTTTGTGTGACGTGTACATTATCTAATTAGATGTGCGCTGATGATGATCGAATTGTCGTCGAAACGCATACGTTTGGTTTTCTAACTAAGCGCCTTGCAAAAAAGCAATAAACAACGAAGCTATCAACAAGTGATTTGGTTACTCCTAATGTGGCTCATCAGTGGTGATGTATGTATATTCAAGCTGCAGAATATTACAGGAAGATATATCCCCGCTAACAATGCCCTTTATGGCAAAATTACACGATTGAAGTAACTTTAATTACGCACGTATTTGCTGAAAGCAATTAGCTAATTCTTGCACGGCAAATACTAAGCACCAAATTATATTTACATACGATACAATTGGCTAATCCCCACTCACATAACCTTCTGCGGTCTAAAACTTTACGACGCATTTTATACCGAAAATTCGTTCGTTCGTATCAAAGTGACCACAATGCCACATAAAATCTCCGTGGAATTTACTCCCTCAGGTAATAACATAAATCGTATCCAGTATAATTAAAACGATTTGGAAATCCCTTAAGTAATGTTTTCGGATGCGCTCAGAACTCAATTGCAAGCAGCAGAAATAATTAGCATTTAAAGACACTAACAGTGTAAAGTGTCAAACTTTACATTGTAACTGACCTAAAAAACGAATATAAAGAACGCCTTATACGTACCTATAACAAATCAAATAAAGTGAGCGTTCTGATTGATTTCTTTCTTTATACCTTTAATTTTCTGCGCGAGAAAGCCCTTTCAACCTAACAATTAGACCTCTATCGAAGTATACCTACCGCTAATAAATTGCGAATTACCGGAATCAGGGATTTTGCTCTAATTGAAGTAATGACTCGTAAAAACAATCCACGTTTCAAATGAATCGTTCTCATAATTTACAAGCATTAATCACGTAACACGTTTTCGTCGATTTGAAAATGCCACAATTGAAATTCTCAATTCTCCAGTTAATGGTTCTGTTAACGTATGTGTAAATAAGTTTATCAGTGTATTAGGGTTTCAAATCGATTTGAAATTACATTAGAACCGAGTAAAAGAAAATCTATAGATTATAGTTATTTATTTTCTCTTTTTCCATTGGTATCAGTGTTATCAGTAATAAAATAATAAAATAATGAATAGAAATTTATGAGGCATCTGTTGTGCTGCTCCTATTTTTCGAGGCAGTGAATTTGGTACCATCCCCAATGAAAGTACTGAATAAATAAAATGTAACTTGTTGTATAAAGTAGTGACCCATTTAATTTTATTTTCTTTATATAGGATTGTTTTACCTCAACCCCATTTACTGACAGTGGCGGACTGGCAAATTGAACTGGCCCGGGCAACCGAACAGCACCGGACACATAACGGGGGGTTGGTTATACCCGAAATTTTTCTCCAAAGTAACCCCCTAAAACAGCATTTTAAAGCATTTGCACTTATTCCACAATCGATTACAAATGTAGTTTTTGGGGGGGGGGGGGACCCGACACCGTACGACCGTTGACCGCACCGGCGGGGCCCAAAGTACAGCGGCCCACCGGGCACTTGCCCAGTTGCCCGCCGGCCTAGACCGCCACTGTTTACTGATATGTTATTCTATTCCAGCAAAAAGTCATCTTAAGGAAAAAAGAACGGTTTCACAGTTTAATAAAGATTCTTGACTTATTATTTATCATTTTGCCTCAAGCTTAAGAGACCAGAAGAGGATCAGCTAGCCGGAATACATTTACACTTATAACTACCACACCCCATTTAATTAAGATATAGGTAGGATGGGGGAGAATAAGTAAATAGTAACATCCGTTACACCCCAAGGGTTTGTCCTTGGTCCTATATTATTCAACATTTTTTTAATGATTTATTTAACTGTTCCGGATCATCTTCATGCGATATCACCACATATGCACTAGTAGTGCTAGTGTGCCTTGTAATGATCAAGAGTTAGAAATTAATTTAAAAGATGCGTGATCAACTCTTATTAATTGGTTTAATGAAAATAAACTTTTAAGCAATTTGGAAAAAACAAACATTCTTGTTTATAAGAAAAATCGGGTGTTCTTTCGTCTTCAAAATTTCTTTCTTCAATTCTCGCCGGATTGTACTGCTGTAAACATTTCTGTAACTATAAAGCCATTTTGAAAATGAATTGCTATTTAATACCTGAAAGTAAGGTGCCATACGTATGGGGCCATTAGGGTTCTGTTTTTTTATTTTGAAAAATATTTAACCAAGATCTAACACGTTGATTTAATTATTTATCAGGTCAAAAAATGCGTATGTATTTTGAGAAATTGTTTTTTTCATATTTTGATTTTGTCGAAATTTTTCTATCGTAAGGGATTTTTTTATTTCAGATTATTAAAAAAAATTCGAAAATGTTACTACTCCACGCAGCTGTGTACATTGAAAAAAGTAGAATTCTTTCCCCTGAAAAAGAGGTGTTTTTTTTCAAAAATCGTAAATATCTCGGAAACGGCTCAACTCTACGTGCTTTAAAAAACTCTCTCCTTTTTTATTATAAAAAAAGGTATGTTTCCCCTACTACTTTTTTTCGCAAAAACAATATTATAAAACGGAAAACAGTTTTCCCGTTTTTTCTCGGAAAATGTGTGATGTAAAAAAGTGTAGGTAGATACAAAAGTTATTCATTTGCAAAACACAACTTTTTACTCCTTTCAACCCCAAAGATTTTGACCGCGGAAAAATGCAGCTGTTCATTCAATTTTTCGATATAGGATTCAGCCTAGTTTACTTCAATGAGACATGGAAAAAACCCAAAATTTGTTTTTTAGAATAAATTGATACATAGAAAAAACAGTTCCAAATTAGGTACGCCCGCGATCAGATTTTTGTCGTTTTTCATTAGCACGTTGCTATTCCTCAAGGACTTCAATCCTTTGTTCATAACTTTAAGCTTCAAGAATAGCCACGTGCTAATGAAAATTAATCGAAAAATGGCAAAAAAAAACTGATAGTGGACAAGTCTATAGTTTGTAACCTTTCAAAATGTCATATACCAAAAAATCCTCTTTGAAGTAATTACGTCATGCTAAAAAAATAAGGGTGCTATATAAAAAAAATTATTGATGACGTTATAGATCTGTGAAATATGGCGCAAAGGAAAAACGTTTGGGACGCACACTGTATATTGTGACTCCTGCCAGTGGACTGTTTTTGATTTGTAATAAATCTGGTCGCACTAATTGTGTAATTTGGAACTGGGCCAAAGTGCAGCGACCTCATCCCACACTTACCTGAACTCGAATTTGAAGCAGGAATTTCATTTACCATGTCTGCTGCATAATATCCAAATTGGCATTACCTAAATAGTAAAAGGTAAGGGACGAATTATAAAGGTTGTAGAAATAATACAAACATAGTAGGAAACAATTATTTATCTATTATAAAACACTTTGGGTATCTTGCAAATTGCAATACACAATGAGCTAACACAAAGTCACTGATGTGTAATTGAAATCAAGCTTATATATCTCAAAAATATTTGAGAGGGTTTTGTGAGGGGGACGGTGAGCGAAAACAATATTCATATTAATGACAAAAATATACAATAAATATTACTTTATCACATCATTTAAATCTATCCAATTATATTAGTAAATTACACAAACACAAACTTTTTCATCTTATTACAAAAATATGGTGAAGATATAAGTTGTATAAATAGTGCATTTTACAGACAATAGTCATGTAATACTAGACAATTTTTAAAAATACACTTAATTCGTAATTTCAATATTTTACAAAATGTAATTCTTATTTTAACTAGTTTTTAACTATAGTCATAAAGAGAATTGGGGGTACGTACATTAATATACTATTAAAATTGCAATGCAGACTCAATAACAGCCATGAAAAACATTAATTAAAACATTTATGTATATGTAACGTAAGTATTGGTATATAGTTGATGATATGCAATTGTGCAGAGGATTATTTGTGTATCATTTATAACAATAACACAAAGACATATTGGTAACTTTCAGTCGCTTTGTATTTACGAACCATGTTTTTTCATGAGCATAACGGGTATTGCTTCCATTAGATAGTATGCGAAATTAAACGCAGAAGTTTTGTTAATAATAAATCAATTTGCAACATAATTAATAAATTCATTTGCATGTAAAACAAATTCAGTTGTACGAGTATTAGTAATGTAAATTTATGTAGATTATGTATAAATTTATTTATACAAATATTGCTGCTAAGCGTAAATAAAATTGGTTATGTACAAATTATACTAAAATAAGCTGCAAACTCAATTTGATAACCACAAAATGATACCTTCGATTGGATCGCCTAAAAAAGAGTTACCATCCGGAATGCACTCGTATCTGCAAAACGTATAAACATATATCTACAAATTATCCTTCCTACCCCTAACTATGTACAATAACTGCCTGTTGCTGCTGTACAACTGTTAATAGATTGTGGGCATGGCACATTTCTTTACAACTGAGTAGAAACTCTTTATCGAAAAATCCAATTTGCGTACCTACGTTAATACTTATAAAAGGAACCTTTTTGCTTCGAATCATAGTACAGCATCCATCCAATTCCAAAATGGACCGAAAGTAAGCGCAGACATTCCACTGGAGCGTAATCACTTCGCATGGTGTATATTGGGATTGGATCCAGTATGAATACAAGATGAATCGCGCAGGGAGGTTTCTGATTACGGTATTATTTAGTGGGATTTTGGAAACGTTTTGAGTTAGAATACATCACCTAGTAGAGTTCAATTCCGTACAAAATGAACAATATGGCATATTTACAAGGTCTTGAAGTAAATATACAGGGAAGTCTCGTTACAACTACTGCATTTGGACCATTTGGTTTAAATTACGTTGCCGAATGAAACGTAAACGAGGAAATTGACGTTCGTTGTTTATTTCATTTAGCCTTTATAATATTAAACGTAAAAGCTCACGCCCTTATGAGTGTCCAAATGACAACCAAATTTATGCTTGACGTACATAACGGGAATAAAAGGTGAAAATCAAAACATCACAGCCTATTATCAAGCTAGGAACGTGCTAACAAAATAATCATGAATGAACATTAATAAATAAAGCAGAAAAATTTTCACGATTTACATTTAGAACGCCTACGAGCAACAGCCGTGCGTTCTGTGTGACCGAAGCGTTTTGCTTTAGCGATCGAATGACGAATGTTCACGCCAAGTCGCAATTTGGTTTAACAGCGCAACTTTTCCGGGTAACATTAGGACGGTTGCAAAATGAAGAAAAGTCACATTTTTCAATTACATAAGTTAGTAAAACACGATCATCCTTATTTCACTATATCGTTAATTAAAATACACTTCTCTCATTGAAGGCGATCGTAACGACAAATTAAGTTCTACAACTTGCATAAAATTTACGTTACGCACAGAAATGCGATAATGAAAAGCGACAAAACTGTGGGAAAGTTGCCAATAATCGTTGTGCATCTACTGGCATTTATTTCAGCGTAAGCGGGCGTATTGACAAACGATGTCCTGGGGGCCTGCGTGGAGGGCTTTGTCTCATCTACACACGGTAATTCGGAAATGGGAATTTGAAATAAGTGGCGTAGATGCGGATCGTCCGGCTGTGAAATTGTCACCTGATTCTGCAGAGAGCTCTGCTGTTGCTGGTAATCATCTTCGTCATCATAATATACTAAATTGTCATCGTATTCGTCATAGCCAGCGGCTGAATTAAGAGGATTGAGCAGAGAATCCCCGTCGTCAAGTAGGGTGGTGCCGACAGATCCCGATTTAGTTGAAAATAAGGAAGTGGTTGGTTCGTGGTGATCGTCCTTCATCTCTAAATGGCACGTCAGTTTATCTAGCGTTTCACGGATTACCTGATTTTTTGTTTTATTTCTCAAGGAGTGCATCCAGATTAATCGGCAGTCACAAACGAATTTGTTATCTGAAACAAAAACCTTAATTAGAAAATGTGAGAGCGACGGAAGTTATTATCAGATTTTAATTCATCTGATAAAGGGAAATAATACAAACGAATGAATTTTAATATCCTCCCCGAATAAAAGTTAGTGGCAAGAGAAATTCGAAAATCGCTGAAATTTATTCTACTGGTGCGGATAATCAATAATTTCGTAACTATACACTTTATTCGAAAAGCGCTTTTCCGGATACTATTCCAATTCGAAAGTTTTACTTTCTTTTGCGGAAGTTTAATTTCTTTGATTTATTGTGCTGCAGTGTTACATGGATCAAACTTCAACAAAGCGCTGAGTGAAGGATTGCTTCCACTGATAAATGTGTAACAGCTGAACCGAAAACATATATGGTCAAGTTCAAGTCGTAACTACAAAAGTGCCATGGGTGCTTTTAAAAATGTAACAAACAACAATTGATACAAACAGGCATAAAGTTTATTGATAACGTAGATCACATGGATACTAAATTCTAAGGTCATTACCAATATTTGAAAAGAAGTTTCAATGGTTACAATGAACAGATCATATGTTTGTTTGTACAAGTATGTATTAAGGAAAAGGGAATTGGCCGCGGCTATAGCCAGGGGAACGGGTCTTCCAGTGAAACAACCACCGGGGTATGACAAAGCTCATATAATTTTTGGGCGCCAGATGTGCGCAAGTAAAAATATAAACTAAAAATATAATCAGAATACAAGCTTTCTGAATCCTCGGACACTAGTGGTACAAGACTGTCGTGGCAATGAATCCATATATACAAATAATATTTAATATCGTAAATAAAGAACTGGACATTATAAGCATGTTTCACTTTATTAAATGCAAATCTTCATCACAGCAGATTAGTGATTATTTATAAGGTATACTTAATCTAAACTCGATTACAGACAGGAAGAGAAACAATTTCACTAGCTGTATTACCTCGCACTTTTGTATTCAAGATATCAATTGCAGATCACTTCGTCACGGCATCGGCAAAGATAAACGGCAAGATAAACTAACGACAAAAGCAATTACCTATAACTATACAGGTTACCTGCACGCTTGCAATTTCCGGTATTTGAGATAAACATGTGCGTAGCGATTCTTCGATCTTATATACAATGTAAAATGTCAAAATCAGACCCAAATCAAATCCATTCAAACTTACGTACGCCATTAATAAATGAGTTTCGGATTGTGATATAGGTAAAAGAATGATAAGTAATTAAATTAAATCATACGGCATAACCTACAAAAACGTTTTAATAAAGAGGAATCCTACGGAAATAACTTTACTGAACGAGGATAAGGCCACTCCCCATTCGCGTGAAGGCGCTTAGATAATTAATTTAAACAATTTAGAATTTAATAACTCTGGAATTTTTCAATATATCAAGGTGGACGATGGGAAAAACAAATAGGGATAGGACTCGGAATGATACAACAAGGGAGATCAGCGAAGTAACTAATGGTTTAAAGAGAGTTTAGGAGCGAAGGCTGCAATGGCTTGGACATGTAATGAGCAGGGAAGACGGATATGTTGGAATGGTGGGCAAAATGCAGGTGGATGGGAGGAAGCAGCGAGAAATACAGTATACAGTCTGTGAAAAGGGAATGCAAATTTTTGACTTCTAAAAATGTAGCTGCTAATCAAAGAACTTTGGGTCTGTGGATTATTTAAAAAAATTATGTACATAGGTAAAGGTGTCCTAAACAACATACTAAAAGTACTGATCCATGAAGGTGGAGCTAATAGGTGAGGGGGGTGTAAAGGTCCCTTTTTTCAGTTTTCCATAAATACCTCGTAAACGGTGGCCCATAGTAATCTACATAAAATTGTCCACACAAAAGGTTCACTTTTCGCTGGAATCAGTATTTACAAATGTATTTCAGAAAAGGAAAGCTATTAATAGTCAATTCTACGCATCATGAATGTGATAGTTATGTATTAATAAGTCAATAGGGAATATGCATGTGGTTTAAATTTACTTGATTCTTTCTCCAGCAAATATTTATTGTCCTGACATTATACTTAAACCATTAGTTTCTTATTTAGTTTGTTTTTAATTGCTAAAAATGTTAATTCAAAAGTGCAAAATAAGCGAACGAAATTCAAATTTGCGAAACGCTTCACTATTGGACGAATGAAAGTGACGTCAAATGCCACGCGATCGCATTTGTTGTGTCAATATTCATAAGTACTTAGTCCAGTCAAATTACAGTTTGGGCAGATTGAGCTGGGTGTGTTCATTTCACTCAAAGAAATCAAGTGTCTTTTATGTAAAAAGATCCGCTGAATCTGAAAATCATAGTCCCCCTAGCCGAAAACTCCCGGAATATATTGTTATGTATAACCAAAAACGAAGAAAAAATGGCAAGATGTCGTTTCTTTTCGCATTTGACTTCAATTATCTCGTTAACTATTACTCTAAGGGAAAAAATGAAGAGAAATGAATTGGTTTAGAATTGAATTTTCTAAGAGATACAGTGGGTATGAAACGTTCATTTTCAAATGGTCGTGGCTTGTGACGTCATCCAAGGCCCGCTGAAAATGTGGCGGCGTTTAAACACATCGAATAAAGTTAACGTTTTAAATATTATTTTACAAGTTAAATTGAATTGTTCTAACAGTGTTTACTCTTTTTACTATGTTAGAACGATGTAAAAAAGCGATTATAAAATTTAAAAAATTACATGCATATTCCCTATTGAGCCACGCGAGCGGAGTTCTTCAAGCCTACTGAAACAATCTGAATCAAGCACCTAGGTAACTGGGGGGGGGGGGGGTCACAGTGTTCAAACTTTCTTCATACATGAAAATAGAACCGGAAATTTGCTGGCTACCAATGAATCGTTTTGATTCCAAAATCTACGGCTGGTTGATAAGTTTTTGGAATGAGGGTATTCAGTGGGGTGGGGTCATTGAACCATTCTTGAATCTTGGCTCGATCTCGTAAGTCGCTCTGTTGACGTGATAGCTAGAAATCAACGTGCCGAATTTTCCAAAGAACTGTCATACAAAAAATAACGATGAAGAGGTTGCAGAGTTTTTGACCGATGAAGTAACTCCATTCCCCACGGCTGTATATTGCTCGAGGTTGAAATTCGAAAAGAGAAGAAGCCATCCCTCTTATACACGACCGGAGAAAAGCATTAGATAAACTTTTCAAAAATTATGCAAATAATTTCAAGACCTTCCTTATCCTATAGCGCATAATTTCTTTACAAAAAACAAACCAATTAAAACAAATTACAATCCAGCTATAAACAACAATTAAATATCGCCCGAACTACGCAAATTTGCACAACAATATGCAACTGAAAATATAAGCTCAATTGTGGAAATAAAAATATCACAAAGCGAAAGAACAACTCAAACCTTTAAATCCAAAATGAAATCACAGAAGAAGGGAAACTTTTCTAGCAGGTCCGTTGAAACATTGTTTTACAAATGCCTGTCACTACTATAATGTGTCCTTAATTTTGTTAAAAGCGGCAAATTACCTCTACCGACACAGCAAGAAAATCCTAACATTTACTAAAACTCTTATAAACTTGAAATACTCAAAGGCCTCAATCACACTCTGTAAATTTCAATTAAATTGACATTCGGATAAAAAGAAATACTAGAAAAAATCTGACAGAAAAATAAAACTCAACCTGGATTTCACATTGAGGTTCAAATTGATACAATCAAAAATGACTAGAATTTATTGTAACACACTTCGTTTCAACTCAAAAAATATGAAGTGATCTTATTTATCATACAAACTAAATAATACAAATAGAATTAGATGAACTAAACAACTACCGAGTAAATTTATAATAAAAATCTAACATTAAAATGATAAATCAACAAATTTTTCCAATTCTGTGTCTATTTGAAAAAAATACCAACATCTTATGAAATAACCTGAATTATGTCACATACAACTGCTATTTCTGATATACAGGCCGATATTAGGTTAACAACACGTATTTTTACACTACAAGAAAGCACGCTCTCATCTTGGATATTGTTGCAATCTAAAGACACGACACCGCCATGTCGTTTACACTATAATAATTAACACGCTCCACTATGCGAGTTATAGTCTTAGAAAGGGCATTGAAATTCTTCCCCGATAGAAACGAAAATGAACTAAATTAAATTAATTAACGACATTCTGCGATTGTAGAAAACAACCAGTATGATAATGTTGTGGAGCATATTAATGTTTTCGCGTTGTAATTTCGATACAAATAAATCAAACATAATGCCGCAAGTGGGTAGAGAGAATATTTGCAAAAAATCCACACTACTTAAGATACGACAAATGCTCCTATAAATAAGAAAAAGTTAGAAGTCTTCAATAAATAAAACACGAGATAGAAAATATTACAAAGGAAATTTATTATGTTCCTTGATTGGCAAAAAATTTCGGCGAAGACGCAGGAAGCCTATTGTCGAAAATTAGATTGTTGAATATTAGATGCACGAGAGGTTGTTCACAACGATGAATATGTTGTGGTCGATTAATTTTGGACCATTTTTCACGTAATATGAAAAGGAAAATTGAGGAAAATAAAATTATTTATGAAATGAGGCCTGGAATAATTCCGAAGCCATTTAGGGAGCACAAATCAAAACCTACTTCTTATTAAAGTGACGTCAAACGCAGGAACTAAACGATGTTATATATCATTTATACAAGAGCCCCCAACAGCATCAAATATCAAATCCGAACCATTTACCAATATTAAATCAATGCTGTAAACAACAGAGATGAGACAGGGATTGTATTAATTCTGCCAGATCTCTAGGGAGCACAGGGTCAGCGTCGCCCCATGGGGTACTAATCCGCACTGATACTAATGCCAATTAAGACCTGGGGCTACGTAAAACTACCAAAGCGTTAGGGTATTTTCGTTATCGATTGCCTAAAGTATGATCGGGTTTTGTAATATTATTTACAATTGGCAGTTAAGGGGTTATCGTACTTATACCTACACATATTTATTGGGGAAAATTCCCATTAAGGAAAATCGTGAAATGGGTTTCTTTCACTTGAACGGAGTCATTAACAGAATTCACATATTGCATATTCAATTTGATTTAAACAGGCTATAAAAAATAAAAATAAACAGTTATTTATGTATGGAAATGTGAAATGAAACGGAATAAAATTAAAAATTCAATTTACATAACTCGGCAGCTTTACTAGTGAAGCGTAACGCTAATATTTTTGCTACGGAAATGCCGAATTAATCGCCATACTTTTATTTAATTAAAATGTTGCAGTATTAAATAAAATTAGTTTTGTAAATTGAAATGCCATCTGAAGCGCATGATATGATATTTTTAATTGCGTTGATAGGGTTTACCGACATGAAAGTTATCACATCGGAATAAATCAGAAATCGGAATAAATTGTGATGTGCGGTGATGAATGTAATAAAGAATTTAATAATTCCAAATTAAGATTAACCAGAAGCTTTTCCTGTCACTCAATAATTATAATGGGTTATTGATCAACACAAAATAAATCCCTGTGCAATAAAATAAAATAAAGACATTAGGGAAAATTTCGAAAGTGGCACTTTGATTGGCGAGTGAAGTGACTATTTCTTTTTCTCTCACACTCCTTCGCTTCCTTCTGTTTACCGTGAAAAATCCGAACCCGTCTTGGTATAGAACCCGCGACATAGACCATCGGATAATGTCACTTATATTGTTATAAATGCTAAACACCAATTCTCATTTTATTCACTTCGAAGTTCTTAAATACGATTGAAATGTGTATATTAGTCAATCTCAAAGACACATCGACGATTTTATAGAACCAGTTTAATAAAAAGAAGTAAATTTTCCTGAAGTTGAGTCATTTTGTTCCTGAATATCGCAAACCTTTGACGACTAGGTTATGTGGATTATTAAAGAAAAAAGTGTACGTAATTTTACAGTTATTTATTCTTAACTTTCGCCCGCCTGTGTGCGGGGTATTATGTCCAAAAATCTTCGTAAGCTTTTCTTTTTTCAGGATTTTGTTTTATTTGCTTCATGTGTATGGGAATAAATTTTTGTCATTGTCAATCAATTAAATGTGTGTTTATGCGAATCCTTTGTGCGACCCGGATAAAGTTTTCATCCCAGAATTTTTAAATCGTGTCCAAGGTGATGATCAAAATTTTTGTAATAAATTCTTTGGAATTGTCGGAAGTTTATCGAGGTCATAGAGTCACTCAATTGAAAAATTTTAAATCAATATTGGGATTTTAAGATAGCAGGTGTTTTGTGGGTGGCGTAGTGAACGCACGCCATTGCACGCAGCATTATTTATTGTTCATATGCTAACAAAAATTCATGAAAGATTGCGTTATTAGTTAAAAATGCGTTAAAAGCGGGAAAAGAAACAAAACTGACGAAAAGAAGAGCGCCAAACCTGAGAGCGTACGGATCACTATACGAAAGGTGAACAATGAACATAAAGTAATGGAAAGGGAAAGAGAGGACGGAAGAGGAATGGATAAAAGTAGAGCCCAAGGAAAAATGAAGCAGGGATGTATGAGGAGTTAAGGGAAATTTGAAGGAGAGTGTGATGCACTTGCATAGATAACGAGTTGACTTTCTAGGAAAGTTAGAGATATGGCCCGATAAAGAAAGAAAAAGAACGATGAAAACAGAAAATAAGAATACAAGAGAGGAAGGAACCGTGTTTTAAGGCGAAAAAATGGAGAGAGCGCGTCGGAGAAGTGAGAAGAATAGATAAACAGACCCAAGTACAGGAAAGGAGGCAGTGGAAACAAAAGAGAAATAAGACAAACGTTTTAAAACGTGGTGGGGGTAGCAAATAAAGATGAATCTTTATTGGGGTTTTGTGAATGCGATGCAGAAAATCTGTCAGAGAATGGGAGGAAGAAATAAATGTGTATATATAGGAAAGAATGAGAAATATGAAGGAGAAACGAATGGGGGTGATAACTATTTACAACAAAGAAAATGTGAAAGAATTAAGAAAAAACGAGGGAGGGGAGTTTTAGCACTCTTTATGGGGACAAAGAAGGCGTTTTGATAGCGTACTAAGAGGAAAGGTATGGAAAACAATAGAAGAAGGAAAAAAATACAGAAAACTAAGGAACAAAATAAATCGTAAACGTATAACCTTTTTAAAAGGAGGGGTAGCAGAGAACGCGTTAGAGGTGTTTTGAACAGATGATGGTATAATAAAAAGTTGAAAATTTGAACATGCTGAGATTTTGTAAGAAGAGAGGGAAAAGGCGATAGAGCGGTACGCGAGGAAGGAAAGAGTAGAGAGATTTTAAATATCTGAAATGTGTACTCGTACCAGTTAAGTATCGGAAATCAATTTGGCGTAAATTACTTAAAGAGAATTTGATTAAATTATAATCTGCTTACTTGATTGTGCGATAAATAAAAATAAGATATTTCGGGTTCACATTGAATTGTTCTAACATATTTACTTGTTGTTTACTTTCAACTACTTATACTAAGAAGGTTAACCTAAAAAATATTATAATTCATAAATATTACGGATTCCCTGGAATAGGGATTTTTGACTTGTACTTTTAAACTAAACTAGGAGTGGTAGTGAATGATCTTTGTTAAAAAATTTTATATCGCAAATTTAGATTTGTATTGCAAAATTATATTCAATATTCACTCTCAAAATATCAATCAATATAGCATTAGGAAAACGCAAGCAAATCTCTGTATCTTGTTACATTTAAAATGTTTGACAGATGATCCTATAAAAACGTAGATTTATCCCTTTACCTTCGCAATACGAAAAATTGGAACAGAAAATTCGTCGAAAACGTATAACCCTTAAAACTCTCACAATATCCGGCCTGTCCTCCACAAAAAAGAAAATGTTCCGTAACGTTGGAGATATGATCTACTCATTGCGTTTTACAAACTGAGTTTTCTCTTGCTACCTATTTTAATTAGTATTGATCCGATTTGAGCGATATCAGCGTGTTAAGATCACTTGACCACAACACATCTCACTAATATCTAATACGTGCAAGCATTTTCTCAGTTTAAAATTGTCCAACAGCTTCTACCACTAAACTTAAATCCGCACAGTAGCGTAAATTAAGCACAATGTAAAGAATTATGAAAGCTTCAATGTGAGTTATGCGACGGCAATTTTATTTTATCGATAATGGAAGTGTAATTTATGATAATTTCTTATAAATATGTAGCTTGCAAGCTCTAAACGTGCACGTAACATATTCGATATTATTATGTTTATAATGCAATTTGGCGAGGGTTTTTTACAACCCCTTAGTGAACTATACTTATGAACTGATAAGACTAAGACCGATACCGTAATTTCGTAGATATCGAACCAGTAGGTTTGTACATACAATTTCTTTACGCGTGCAATGGACAGTAATCAAGACCGCTAACTTCTACTGTATAGAATTATTCTAACTGCAATATATTTACAGATATCTTTCAAAAATAACAAATACTGAAAGGAAATCCTTTTTTCCTTTGTATACTGTTATATAAACAACGTCATGACTGATGGTTGATTTTGTTGGTCAATGGCACCTATAGTAATGATAGGTCACCCTGTATAATTGAATGATTTTGAGAATGCAGAAGGAACATGTCACACAGTTTCTTAATTAATATAAATTCATATGTTGGAGATTATTCTTTTAAAAAACAATGATTCTATATAGTCCAATTTGTTACTTATTTTCGACACAACTGACTCGTTGACCATATTGGAGCTAATCCTCTAAAATGTTTTTTCTATATTTTGAAAAATGAATAAATTGGTTTCACTTCTCAGTCCGCTACTGAAAATTTTTTATTAATAGAGACAAATGTTACTCTTTACTAAAACAATTCAATGGGATTTAGAAATGATACCTATACATAGTAGAAGGTTGTCTTAAACCACCTAAATTCCATGGGTCCACTGATCTGTCAACACCCACATCAATTGCATGCTGTTTAATGTATGATATGGCTGCATTATGGCGAACCTGGCGTTACGACAAATTTCGATAAGAAAAACGAGTTAGAAAAACTATTAAATTTTATAGTTTGTATGTATTGAAATAGCATCTGTTTATGGGGGCTACTACAATAGGGCAAGGGTGGCGATTCGCAAATTGTAAAATAAGCAAATAAATTCCGACTCATTGCCGAAGAGTCCGTGAATACATTAAAATACCAACCCACGCGTACGGGTTAATTGGTTTTCAATTTCCTCAAAATTAAAACATAATTTAGCATTTCCATCTCATTTGATTTCCATTTCAGAAGAGACAAATTTAGCTTGTTGATCTAATTGAATAATGAGAAACATTTAAGTTCATATTTTTTTTATTTCGAAATGTAAAAGTAATATTTACTAATGAAAAACAAGATTTCGCTCTTATTCTTTGACATGTCAATTTATTTTGTTGGATAACGCTTTATATCGATTGTTGGCTAAGCAGTCACCGTTCTCTTAAAGTTTTTTTGGTTCGTTACTGTTGCCGTAACACGGCCTTAAAGAGTATATAGTTACTATAATTAAGACTCAAGTAATTAACACAATTAATGTACCTGATCTTGTATGCAACTGCCAGCATACAGAAGAACTAAGGCACCAAATGAATTTGAAATGATCATTCCAATTAGAAGAGAAAAAATATACCTACACCAAATCTTATTTCTGTTTAGTATACCCGTTACGAATTTAAATTTGGACACTCAAATTGTTTCGAAAAGGTAGAATACTAAACAATTTTGCAATACTGCGTAAATTGTTAGACTACGGTATATCTCGTAAAGAGAGCAAGATCTGTCATGTCAAATGTCGGATAGGATAGATCTCTTGGTCACAGTACGCGCCTCGGAATCCTGAATTTATTATACTGAATTGCAGGGAGTTGCTCTGACGGCTCTACGGGATGTGGCTACTGTGTTATCACCAAAGTCCACCCTCGCCGTATCAGATTCAACTCTAAACCTCTGTAGCAAGTCAGGTGAGTTGGACATCCCTTTTTTATAAGCGAGACTGCAGCGGAATTACGGATGGAGCGTACATCCTCGACTAGGCATGAGATGCCTCCTAATAGGAGATCATAGAGATAACAGTTGCGGCCAATTGTGGATTGGATATTACAAAAATGCTGCTAACCTTGCAAATGTAATTTGACACCCTAAAAATGGTTTAATTGACCTTGGCTAACCTTGAGTGTAATTAGACATCACAAAAAAATAAGGTCCTCGACCTTGGATTACTTCAAACGTGTAGTTTGATACCACAAAATGGGGTCCTTAATCTTGTATTCCCTTGAGAGTGTAATTTGACACCACAAAAATGGGGACATTGACCTTGAATGCCCTCAAGAATGTAATTGACCACCACAGAAGATGAGGTTATTTAACTTCTATGACCTTTAAAACGTAAATTGACACCACAAAGAATGGGATCATTGTCCTAGGACGACTTTGAGAATGAAATTATACGCCACATAAAAATGAGGCGATTGACTTTGAGAATGTAATTAGAGACAGTATAAAAAACGAGGCCATTGACCTCAGATGACCTTGAAAATATCATTTGACTTTTGATTACCTCTCACATGTAATGTGACACCGTAAAACCTACTGCCTTTGACCTTGTATACTCTTGAAAATGCTATTTGATACACACAAAAACTTGGTTCATTGACTTTGGACTACCTGGAGAATGTAATTGGGCACCACAAAAAAGGGTATTGACCTAAGACCTTAAAAATCTGACACCACAACAAATGGGTTCATTTCCCTTGGATGGCTTCGAAAATGTATTTCGACCACATAAAAATGCACCTTGTATGCCATTGAAATTTTATAAAATGATAATTAAAATAAACAAGAAAAAGTGTTATCCCGAGAAATTTTGGTGTAGTCGATTTTTGGTAAAAAAAAGGAAGGTTATACACTACCTTTTTTGAGGCCCGAAAAAAAATTGTCTCAGATCGACCCGGAAAAAAAATTTTCTTATAGAATGTGGCCTGTAGAATCCATAATTTCAAACAGTTCCACGATTGGGCTACTAGTTCAAAAGTTACAGCCCTTTGAATTTTCTTTTGATATTGGTTTCTAGTCTAGAACTTTTGATTGAGAAGTCTGAT
The DNA here is from genome assembly GCF_008802855.1 of Photinus pyralis. NCBI lineage: Eukaryota > Metazoa > Arthropoda > Insecta > Coleoptera > Lampyridae > Photinus > Photinus pyralis. The sequence continues at coordinate 31,619,756 of NW_022170511.1, forward strand.
CGAAAAAGTGCGAATTGTTTTGGATTCTACGCACCAAAATTAATAAGAAAAAGTGTTTTCCCGAGAAATTTTGGTGCAGTCGATTTTTGGTAAAAAGGAAGGTAATACACTGCCTTTTTTTGGGCCCCGAAGAAAAAATTGTCTCAGATCGACCCGGAAAAAAATTTTCTTATAGAATGGGCCTGTAGAATCCATAATTTCAAACAGTTCCAAGATTGGGCTACTAGTTCAAAAGTTACAGCCCTTTGAATTTTCTTTCGAAATTGGTTTCTAGTCTATAACTTTTGATTGAGA
>NW_022170511.1:31620149-31658455 GCF_008802855.1 Photinus pyralis
AAAAGTTGGCACTGCGCATGCGCAAAACCAAATTTTGAAATTGGGGTTTGATTTTCCTTTATTCCAAGTGCCTATGTATCAAATTTCATTGAAATACTTTTGTAAGTAAAAAAGTTTGCAATTCGGTTTATAAATGGTCGAGATGCGAAAAGGGCACTGTGATTTTTGAATCGATTCGATTCAACTTTTGGCATTGCGTATTATATGGCTAAATCTATGCCCATATTGAATTTCATGCAATTCAGTTCATAACTAACGGAGATGTAAAAGTGATCGAACATTTCTAAACAAAGTTATCGTTCACACGGACAGATAGATGGACAGACAGACAAAGAAACAGACGGAGAGACCAACCGGCAGGCGACAGATAGCAATGCAAAATTATAAACGATCTCTAGGATCGTTAATAAACGGCAAAAGTGTAAATTTATGGAACATGTAAAAAACGGTTTTTTGTTTTTTTTACAATAACTTTTTTTGTAAGCGGTACAGAAAAAATTCCTTCCTTGGTACAAGACTCGACACCATAACGAACCAAATAGCGAAAAAAGTAGAACAATAGCTCTTAAGATAAAAAACTAGTAGCGTCGCAAAGTTAGCGGACGGACGGACGGACGGACGGACGGACGGACGGACGGACGGACAAAGTGGCCACAATAGCGCATTTTTTTTTTATTTTTGTGGAAATGCGCTAAAAATGGTCTTTTTGCTCATCGGATTTTGAAAGGTTATTACTACATAGAACGCCCGCTATTTACAGCAAATTACATTGCTCTCATATCGTAAAATTGATTTTCAAACCCAAACGCCTTTAGTCGCGGACGTTACTAAAATAAAAGAAAAAAACCTATGAGCTGCACATTATATATAGGTGATTAATTACCATTTTATAGGTGTAGCGATCGGCGAGTAAATGCATTAAAAATAAATCAATATCTGCCGTTTTACGCTTGAAATCAAGTTTTGAGGTGGGTCTCGGTCATTACAATTTTTATGCGCGTAGATTTTACAATAAATACAAGTATTTTCATAACTTTCATTTCAGAGCGCATTATACACGACAATGATTTGAACTGGCTTCCCAGATACGGTAGAAATCTGTGGAATTAGAAGTTGCTTTAAAAGCCGTCATGTTTGAGCGAAGTGCGACACGTAGAAGTGCTGGAAATTTAGCAAAGCAAAGATAGTGATAATAAAATTAATGTTTATGGTGAGGATTCGTTCATTTAAAGCAGCTTTTACGTCCAGATAATGTCACACTCATTATGGAGAGGGTCGGCATCACCTTATAATCGTTCTGAGCACAAGACAAACTTGCAGTACCCATGCATAGCATGATTAGATTTGGATGAGAACGGTAATACTGCCAGACCACTGTAGTCAAGTACACGCAATTACAATGTAAGGGATACTTTAATTAACCGGAATGCCAATTGTAAATGTATTTGCATACAAATTAAATTGATTAGCCATAATGGAAAACGCGAAGAGAACCGCGAAATTATCGCAACAATGGGGGTGTTTGTAAGAACGGTAATTAGAACAATCATATTCCACAAGCTGGAAGATTTGTTTACCGCTCGAGTAAGTAAACTTATTTGCAATGCTGGTAATTTTGCTAAATATGAAGATGAAAATTATCATCTCTAGTTTAATTTTCCTTTAGAAGGTGGCTTTTATAAAAATGACTCCAGCTTTTCAATTTGATGCATGCACATTTTAATTTAACATGCGGTTGTTATTGCGTACCTACTATGAAGAATTAAACGTGCGTGGAGCCAATTACCTTAACGGAAAATTAGATCTCTAAGATATTTTATTTGTATGTTTTCCATTTACGTTAGCCTTTTTAATATGCAAAGCTAAATGGGGCTTTTGCATAAAATTGTATTATACATATTTTACTACTACTGTTTTAATAGCACGAACCATACACACTTTTTATCAATGTCAGATGTGTAATCCCTTTCTATGACATTTTCTATTCAGGGGCGGATCGACATCGAGGGAAACTAGAAAAATCTCCCCCAACAAATTAAAGTCAACTTAGTCGCCTGTATATATAAAATTCTTTTGTACGTGTGTTTGTGACTGAACACCTCCTAAACGGCTGGACGGTTTTGATGAAATTTTTTTATGTGCTCTGTGCCGCCGGATGGTTTAGATCCATAATTGGATCCTATAGGATTGTTTTAACTTTTTTTTTCGCTGATGTCGCACTCGTGATCCTTCAATATCAAATGTACGAAACTGCGGGGGAAAACCTTGTAACGTAAAATTGAATAATAATATTATAACGAAACAGTATCGTTTAAATCTTGGTATTAAGGCTTCTCGGTCATTCCTCCACACGTCAAAAAGCAAACAAACCAAATTATCGATCTTGGATCCTGTTTGAAATATTGAAAAGTATTTCTGTTCTTTAAAAAAGTCTTAGTTTAACTAATCACACTAACAGAAAGTTTTTTTTCAGAAATAAAAACTGCGCTAATGTAAATAAAATGGCAAGCAGTGATTTAGAATCTACGTATATCATAAATGAGATTTTTGTCTTTTATACTTACCTTATATTTTATACGTAATAAAAAGATTCATCTTAGTAATTGAAAAGGGCCTTTTGAAAGCATCCATACTAATATTAATTTATCAAATTACAACTCTTACGCCCCCATTTTCTGCCACCGAGGAATATACTTGGCAGTCCGCAAAAGTCGCTTTTTGTACAAGTTTGGCCAATGTTGAATTCCATATTGACAACTTCGTTCATTAAATTTGACGCAAGGTTAACATATGCTCACGCTTCACACTCAAGAAGTAAATTTCATGCATGCCTGGCGTAAAATCAGGGGACGTCAATTGATTTCTTACTTCGATTTAGATCACAAAGGAGACATTTGATGGCTGGTAGGTATATCTTTTATCAGGAAATCGCATTCTAATGCACCTCTTTTAGGTGGTACATCTTATAGGCCATACAAATTTCGGGTCAGAAATTCCTACAGTCCCCAATTTAAATAGTTTCTTTATAATTGATCCTCTTTTCGTTATTTATATTGTCGGGGTTAGTTCAGTTGATTTAATTTAATGAGGTGGACTTGACAAGATCAATCGTAATTGTTGATGTTTCTCTTTCATGAACAATGAAGATGGCAGTATTTTTTCGGTAACATTTTATAACGCCATCTCAAAGTTTGGTTCCCATAGTTTACCGTTTTAAATTGTTACCTATTTGAGTTTAAAGTTAAATGTGTGATTTGAAACTTGGACATAGAAAGCGTCATGGCAATTTTATCAAAAGAAGGGAGTGCTTTTAAGGATATCCATGAAAGGATGGTGGCAGTCTATGGCCAAATTTGTTTCAAGCAGCTCAAATAGGAATCCATTCATTATCAGTAATTACGACCTGCCGAAATCATCAAGAAAGGAGTACTGGTTGACTGCCAAGTAAAAATTGCGCTAAGCAAATGGGGGTAGAGTGTTTTTAAATTTCAAATGAAGATTTGGGAATGAGGAGTATCGGTACGATCAATCCTCAAGTTGCTCCGTCTCGAAAACTAGCAGAAAACAAATTTCTGAGGAGAATTTGGCTGCTTTATCTCAAGATTAAGACCTTTCTATAAGTACAGAACTGAGGATGAGACCTGATTGTACCACAAGAAATCTTCTACAAAACAATAACCCAATAATCTATACCAGTGGGCCTTAAAGTGGGCGCCGCGGCACCTTAGGGTGTTGCAAGTACTCCACAAGAAATAAATAAATAATTAAATTAAAAAATGAATTAAAACAAATTATAAAAAATGATTTTTTATTATAATTCTATATTTTTTATGTTTCTATTTTATTTGATTCTATGGTTTATTGTTTAATTTAGGTATCAATCACAAAAGCGAATTATAATCAAAATCCACATCTGAGTTTAAACAAGAATTTTGACATTTGATTGGCTACCTACTGCAATATAAAGCCAATCAAGTGTCTTAATACCGGAAACAATAATCCTTGATTATTTTTTTTGTGGAACTAGCCGTGAGGCAATAAAATTTTATCTAAAATTAAACTTTTGTCAAGATGACTTAAATTGTCTACTTCAAAATTTACTAGATTTCACATGATAAATTATAATTTATAATAATAGTGGGTCCAACTAGTAGATGTTATTAACATTGAAATATACGGTACCTATTACAATTGTTAAAATACATTATAATGGTATTATCAAAGATTACCCTACACCTAGGTGTATTACTAAAATATTTATAGGGCTTAATCGATATACCTACTTAGCAAATAATACATCATAATAAAATTTCTTTCAGATACCTACATACTTATTTTGATACTAAGTAGGTATATCATACACTATGGAGTGTAATAATTTTTGTTACCTACATCCTGTGGTGTAACTTTGAGAGTTAGAGATTTTCTTTCATTCCATGTAGTACTTGCTAAAAGTAACAACAAAATATTATCATGACACAGAATTTCTAAAAATGGAATATTTATAGTGAAGTATGGAATATATTAACCGAACGATAATAATGCTTTGTATACGTGAGCATGAGCAACCGTGTGCAGTACAGAGGAAAACTATTTTAATAATGGCAAACACAAGGCAGTCAATTTAATTCAAGGTATTATACATCTTAATGAAAACTCAGCTGGATGCTATGCAAATTTCCCGGAGAAAGAACACCATTCCTATATTATTACACTTTCAGTTTAAAATTGGGTATCGATCGGAAAAAAGTAACTTTTTCGATTTCAGTCTCCATAAAGAATTTAAATTGTTAGTTCGGTTTGGAAAATAAATTTATCATCAAACGCAATAACCACCAATTACATTCGGGATATAAATTAGTCAGGATATTACTGGGAAAGAAATTAAAGTTTTCCAAGTAAAAGTTGATTCTAATAATAAATATTGTATAGCTATATTTGTAAGTATAATTGGGAAACTTTACTTTGCGCCTACTTCCAAAGCGAAAATCAAGCCATAAGGTAACCGAAACTTTCCTCAGAAATAATTCTCGCTTGTAATGAAATAGTGAAACTATATACGAAGCAACCCCATGAGATTGATATGTAAATAATGGAAACCCTAAGTAAATGCAAACGGAGCAATCTTGGCTTTTTAAATTGTGTTGAACTTAATTTTATCGCGAATGCGAGTTGGGGGGGTTCTTTCTAAACTCGATTATCTTATTTTATTATTTCGCATGGCTAACTTCCTACAGCAAGGGAAATACCACACATTGAATCAATCAAGCATGTTTTCCTTTTATGTTGTCAATCCTCTCAGGCGAATCTAACTGTTGCTAAAAACAGCGAGGCATATACATTACGGGAATGCCTTAGGTATTTACCGTAAATAGACAATAGGATATCGAGTTTCATTAAAATTAGTTGCGAAGGTAATTAGCTTGGCCCAGGCACTGTTAAGTAACGAAGAACAAAGGAATTGAATTGTTTCTGTGAAGATTACGTCGATTCTTTCCGGGTAATTATCTCAAAGTTAGTTTTAAAGCGGATTGTGGAAATTAAGTACTTCGTGCATTCATAATAAAAGAAAAAATACGGATTTCATTACGTTTACTTCTCATTTTTCGTCCGAAATACCCACCTTCAATGACCATTGGTTCCTTTAATTTTATTTTTTACTTTGCTTCTTAATTTTAATTTGTATTTTATATTTCGCTGGAAACACGGGGACTGAAACTGCGACCGCTAAAGTTATAAAAAGTAAAACAAACCACAATAATTTTTAATGGAACCAATCGCGTTTCAACACCTAAACGGTCATCATCAGCGAACAACTGAAAAAAAAATAATTAAGAGCCAGATTTCTACTTTCTCTCTTTGTTTACTCATGATGATAGCTTTTCTGTTCAACGTTTGATTCAAATTGTGGTTTATTGGTGTTTTTCTTGTTACTGTACTTTTTCTGCATATAACAACGTTTGGTTGGGTTCAGCCCACGATGCTAAATGGGGCTTTACTCGAGAGTCGTAGGAACTTATTGAACTTTGTAGATTAGATGGTAGAAAGAAAAAGTTATATGATGTACGGTCATTGACAAAAATAATAGGTAAACTGCAGCATAAGCAACCAGCATGCCTATCACATCTGGATTGGTGGGTTTCTTCAAGGAGGAGGTACCTTAATTTGTTGTTTCGCATTTCCAAGTTGCATAATATATTCAAATGTTGGTTGCTAATGCTGCTACCTGTTTGGCGATCATTACTTTTGTCAATGACTGTACATCCCTCCACCGGTGAACAAAACTGAAGTTGCGATTTTTCTCCTTTTGATATTTATGTACTCACAAAACGGTCAAATTGTCCGCAGTGCCCGAGGTGACGGAAAGTAAGTACGTGTATGTACTTAAGTAAGTATAAGGGGCAGGTTTGAATTATTTTGAAAGTGTGGGACTGTACAAGTGTACACATACCCCGCATAACCCCCTCTCGTAGGCCAATTAGAACACTGCATTTGCACACAAATCAGCAAATTATGAGCATGATTCGCGACGAATTGAACTCATTTTGAAATGTTAATAAGCTGTTCAAACCAATATACACAACGAAAGTCAAACACAGATATATTATTACCTATATTGAACACATAATTGCAAAATATGAAAACATTCGTGAGTTATCGTGTACACGAGCAGACGGACAAACGGAGAGACGGACGGGCGGAACGACGACGGACGGAGAGACGAGCGGACGGACACAGAAAGTCCAAAATCAGGAACGAGTTCTGAGTCGCTCGTTAATAAAAGAGTTAATCTGTATTCTGTAAGTATAAATGTGGGGGAGCAATAATGGTAAGGGAATCTTCATAACTTACGTAAAAGAAAATATGCATTTTAAAAGTATCCTGAAGTGTTTCACACTCTAAGGCAGATAAGGAAGATCGGATTCGATTGTCGTACCTTTTGGCGAATGCAATCCAAAATAGTGGCAACTGACTGTGAAATGGAAAACTGCCAAAACTGAATTATTTTCAGTGCATGAGGGCAAATGTCGGACTTGGTGTGGGGAAGGGAGGGGCGAGGGTACTTTTATATCACATACAAAATAATTGCGTTAAAGTGGCTTTTATGAAAGGCCTCTTCCTTTCTCAATTTGCATAAATAATTGAGAAATGCGGGAGAATATTCTAAATTATAAAAAAGTTGTGCTATAAAGCAAAGTCCCCCATGAACTACGAAACAACGATTTTAATTACACGTTTTATACTTTGCAGTTTTCTTGGTTGTCTATTAATAATTAATCTGCACACTTCAATTAGCCGCACTGTAAAACTTCCAAGCCATAAACTGAACATTCTGAACCTCGCTGATGTTGAGATTATAATCGTATTAGATTGAAGTGCGCGAACAAAACTTTATTATGGCTAATAGTTTGGCAAACATGAATTTGTCTTTGTATTACAAATAAAAATTGCTTGTAACACATCAATGACAACAATAATGATAAAAGATTAATAAGTCAAATAAATCTTTGTTGTAAACAGCACGACACATCTGTATAACAGTATTCCCACAAGTGCCAAATTAATGGACAGTTTTCTCGATACAACACATGGAGTCAATGATGCTTTACAGTGCAACCACCCTCTAAGTTAACTACTGTTCGTTTATCAATTCTACCCTCGTATTTAATATCAATAAAGGGTATTAGAATGGTCTACTCCCTTCACTTCAATTCACCAGATGTGTATCATTACTTCTATATTACCTACTTTGTTATAAGCACATAAATTTTGTAAGTATTCTATAGGCGATTAACTTAATTTTTTTTAATCTTTGATCAACTTTGTGTTTAGTATTCGAGCCCATTTGGTATTTCGAATTAAAACTGTATTATAAATATTCATTGCATACACATGCACCATTTCCGTACGTTCATAATTCAACTGCTTTGAGGTTTTAATGCTTTTTGTAGAATAATCATGGAAATATATTGCACCCTGTATAATTAGCTGTTACCGTTACGTGCATTTAAGATTTGTAGATTACCACATACCTAACCATAATTAATTGTCTCGATTATGCAAACCATAAAGAGAGATTTATACGAATGGATGCCGATTTACGGTGTGTTGCGCATTTTATATTTTTAATTTGTAAGCGTGTATCGACAAAAAAAAACAGTTTTCGTCCACAACTTTGCTTACCAAAAGCTTCTGTACAAGTTCTGGACAATCAAACATAAATCCTAAATTTGTCAGTATTTTCAATTTGCATTATAAGGCGATTTTCATGTGTTAATTAAAGAAAATCATTACTTCGTGCCGGTCTTACATCATACCGATAAATTTATCTGACAAATATTGCTTCCAATAAGGCGTTGTTACAGTTATTATTACGGTCCACTCATTTGGAAAATAAACGGTTAACGGCTTCGAGTGTGGACTGCCTAATGGTTACACAGTATACCGAAATAAAATAAAAGGTATCCGTTGATAGTTTCCCAAAGGTATTCCCCAGCGTTTCAGTCCTTTCGGAGGGGTCCATCATAAAGGCGATCGGAGACCAATTAAAAAAAAGTACAAGGACGCTCCAAATTGCTATTTGGAATGAATGAGGTATTCCCCAATACTTTTTGCATGGGGAGCTCTGAGCCAAATTTTCCAATCTATAGCATTCAATTCTAGAGGATTTCGTGTATAGTGCCGTAAGATAAATAATCGTTTTGTTATTATCTGCAATGCAAACTGTAACATTGCTTTTTCCAGAATAGTGTTAACAATATATGACTTAATGCAACATGTAAGCATCTTACATTAGATGTATTATGTCTAAACCAAACTAAGCTCACCCCCATAACTTTGGCCAAGGTCAAGGTAGTTTGACTGAAAGTGGGCGTAAATTTTTAAATTTAAAGCGTTCACCCTGTAGATTTTTACAGTTTACATTCTACAGGCAATTTTTAATTCGTAAGAGCCTTGTCGAACAATTAATTTAAATCTTGTTTTTGTGTAGGTGACCGTTAATGGACCTAAACCGTTCTTCATTGATTCTACATTGCCACATTTTAGCGCAATTCCACAGATATACAAAAATGTGCTATTGTGGCCACTATACTAGATCTTTATCTAAAGAGCTATTGTTCTATTTTTTTCGCTATTTGGTTCGTTATGGTCTCGAGGCTTGCACCAAGGAAAGAAATTTTTCTGCGTCTATTACGAAAAAAGTTATAGTAAAAAATCATGTACCGTAATTTTACACGTTTGCAGTTTATTGTGCTTATAATTTCTATACGCTTAGATACCTCTTATGAAATACACATCAACAAAGAAACCATAAACACGTATAACGATTCTTGCGCATGCCCAGACCCACAACCATTATTTGTGAGCCAATCCTTCTCAAATTTTAGGGTATGATCCTTCTTATAAAATTAAATTGAAGTAGCACGTCCAAAATTGATTGCATATGTGCAACGCTAACTTTCTTATTTGTGACCTGATTTTTACGAAACACATGTTAAAAAATGAATTGCTTATTCGCATATCTAACTTTCTTACCTGCGTGTACCACTCTTTACTAAAATTTTAATTGAACATGCTTCTTACAAAACAATGTAACAGAAGATGGTATTTGTAGAACTAAATTGTGTGCATATATAAAAAATAGATTGGGCATGCGTAAAATCAACTTTTTTTATTTGTGGATCAATTTGTCTGAAATTTTAACAAAAGATCGCGCTCAATATTTATTTGATTTTGGTTCTTGGTCTACATTTGAATGTCCCGAATGCAGTATTGCTGCAAAAAAATGGGAAAAATATCGGTTTGCCATTTTGGTTAAATGAGAGGTTCAATGTGTCTGAAAACGAATTTGGCTGGCCGCTGGAGTAACTAATTTTATCAAACCCAGGCTGTTAATGTGGAAACCCAAGATTCCTAAAGTGATTCAAGTATACTAGGATCATTTGAACAGATTCAAAAAAATTAAAACTGGATTGAAGATGTACGTGCTGTGAACGTAATTAGAGTTTGCAGACGAGACATCATGTACAATGTTGTAATATTATCTGGCCAATTAATTGGCCAGTCTCGACATAAGCGACACAGATGGGTATCAATTTTGCAACGTAGTTGATTGTTCCTTTTTCGTCTATCATTAACGAGGCGAGAACATTAGAGTGGAGGTGTCAATCACTTAAATAAGCGGTGCAAATTAACTACGCGGCTGTTCGAATGAATTTTTGAATGTGTGAGTAACTCATCTCGCTAAAAAATTGTCTTACGCATATCGTCTCATTTGGAGCTATTAGATCTGGTCAGCCTGTTTACGTCAGAGTCAAGTATTGGCAAGTGATAATCTATGTTTAGAAGGTCTCTTGGATTAATTTATTTGTTTCTTATGTCCTTCCTGTGATACAATTTTTATTACAGGGTTTCGTAATTGTGTTACTTGTGGAATTTGGAACCCCAGGTTTTCATTCAATTATATGTCAGTTTAAAGTTCAATTAATATCCAGGTGCAATTTCATTCAATTTTTGGCTATCCATTGGCTATTTAGATTTGATAATAAAGCATCTTACTGTAAAAAATTATCTAGAGAAGCAGTATAAGAACTGAACCATAAATTATTTATCTACCAAAATTTGAGATTAAAATATCCTATCTTCAATTGCGTTGGAGATAATTTAAACGTCAAGTACAAACAAGAACTGGCCAAATTTAACGACGCCGACGGAAGAATTAAAAATCCGAACTACAAGAAAGTTCGAAAAAAGTGTAATAAAAAATGGACAAAAGTAGATGACTATGATACCGTCAATCAATTTAATGAAAGTTTTACACATTTGAAAATTGGTGCAAATAATGTTCGTAATTACTTATTTATTATTTTTTTTTGTTTAGAGGGCATCAACTTCTAAGGTCATTAGCCCTTTTTACTAGTTAATGTGTCTACTTAAACGTTTTCAGGCTAGAATCATTTTTCCATGTAAGATGTAAGCGGGTAAGTACAACTTACCTAGCAAGTTATTATTATTATTACCCCTGTGTGAAAGCGACAACATATCAACAAACTTAAATCATTTAATTCATCTAGCTTTGATGATGTGTGATAATTTGTTAAAGATCTGCGTTAGGTTTTTTGTTGATTTCTCCCGTGCACCTGACCTAGTTAGGCATGCGCTATTGCTACATAAATTAGAGAGGTATGGAGTAAGAGGAGTTGCTTTGGATTTGTTGGGATCATACATTACAGAACGCCATCACATAGTGAAGCTTAATAACGCATTCACCGAATTGCGCTATGTTATACGCAAGGAGTTTCGCAGGGATCTGTATTGAGGCCACCTGTTGTATGTAATCGACTCCAATGATTTAGCTGGTTATATATCCGGCAAAATGTTAATATAGTATGTTATACAGATGATACAAACTTCCTAATTCTAAAACGCTTGAGATAGCGACGGACGATTGTGATATCACTTTAAAGTGGGCTGAAAATAACAGTTTCGTACTACACAGAAACAAAATAAAATCGATTATCTTTAGTATCACGAGATCACTGCGAAAGAAAAATTACTATAATAGCAAAGATATAGCTGACGGATTGTCGCCACATGTGTAACTTTAGATGAAAATATAAGTTGTAATGTGGATGTTCTCTGTGCTAAACTGAGAAACTGATACTACGCCATTAGATTTTTGGTCAATCTTTGCAATTCACTAAATTTTTTTTCAATGAAACCCAGATGGGGGAGTCTCCATCTCGAATATCAGGAAGGCTAGGCAGAAGAGACAAATTTAAAATCATCCTCGTATTTTTCCTACAATTGCATTTAATTATGTAGGGTTTACAGAGTCGGTACCAAGCTACCAAAACACGATGTGGTTTGAAACGCGGAGGAGCAATACATTTTTAATTGGGGTTTAAATTAGCACTTAATTATATATCATGTATTTGTTTTGCTAGCATTAGGGACGTTACAAGTTTGTTCTATGTATAAAAAATAATTGAATTGACTGTCCAACGAGAAACGTGACATATTTTAACCAATCTCTAAATCAATATCAATAAACTGCAACTCCCCGAGAGAATAGTCGCGATTATTGTCCGAACAAACTTTGTATTATATACAGTACTGGTTTTACTTTTACCTTTATAATCACCTGGAAGCTTTTCAAGTTTGTGTACACTTCAAAGTCTCTAGCGTTTCAAAATCGGTTAACTCTTTCACGTTCAAACAAGAAGGCAAACCTAAGTGGTTAGGGACGTTTTCAATTAACGTCGGTTTTATGTATTTGCATAAACTGTAGCTGTCATCATTAATATGTATAGAATTGAAGATGTCTCAAAAGTCACGTACCATGGTGCACGTTTTGATTTAAATTAAGCCTTTGATAGTAGATGGAAAATCTTTAGTAAAGCCTAAGGGATGTATGTCATTTACGAATTAAAATATGAAATCTTGATATAACGGCATGGGGAAGGAGAACTCTACATTATCTTCTCTTAACACATTAGCTTCGTAATTACTAAACTCACCAGTAATTAGCTTCAACTACAACCTGTCTTTTATAGCTTACGGCATAACAGACTCCCATATTTTATATTTAATTAAGCTACCATATGTTTCAATCATAACCCTCCTGTGCGGCATATTCCCCAGTTTCTTAATACCCAATCCCATCAACAATCAGGGCGATTCCGTAACTTAAATCAATAGCATCATATAAAACTAAAACTGCTTTTTAAATAATTTCAGCTGTAGCACTGCGACACGGTAAGTCCCTCAAGGAGGGAAGTTTATCAGGTAGCGCTTTATTCGTTATGTTCCATGCAGAACAAAAGTACTCTAAGTACGCCTGAATGCAGATATTGAGATACTTTCCGTTTTATTTCTGTCCATCAAAAGCTGCGATGAAACTCTGCGATACTGGTCATCCCCTTATCATCTGGGCATCGGATGTGTATTAAATCCGGTTTGCGAAAGATTTCGCAATGATAAATAGCGAACCTTTTGTCCTTAGATGGCGACCGAGAATTTTCTCTCCCATCATTGTGCTCTGAAACTTTCAATATCCCTCGGGACACTTGAAAAATAGAAATATTTTGAAATCGTTTGTTGATCGTCGCGAATTTATTAAAATGTAGCATTTGTCGATAAATTTCAATTTTTCAATGCGTCCGATTTTTTTTTTGTGCGTGCGTGTATTTTTATTTCGCTCGGAAGAAATATATCTACTTAAAAGATTTGTACAGAAAAAGGGTAGATTCGTGCTCCCTCTAATGTTTGATATATTCGATAACGAATCGCTTCTATCTAAATTCAAATAGGATCTTTTCGATGCTAAAACGTTATTGGAAGGGTAAATTTACCGTTTTGAGGAAGTAAGGGTGCAATAGGCGTGGCGGCAAGTGATGACATCATCAACATGCCATTAATTATTAACTCATCGAAATGCAATATAACGAAACGTAGGGGTTGTTTCTCTCGCCCTTACTGACATTTGCTTTTGTGTCGCTTTATTCAAACTTTGCGTAATATTGTAACAGGTTTATTGATCTTTGTCACTTGTTTTTTTTTGCCTATTTGGATGGAGTAGCTGAAGTTGTAACCAAATGAATTTTTTATCGTATTTTTCATTAAAAATACAGTTAACACCTGCGTGATTCCGCCCGTTTGAGGTTTTAGATCTCAGCACTACGTAGAAAACAGGCTTTCTTTTATTTAAGGTTCACAAGCTCGTGGTACAAACTCGCCACAACCTTTTTCAGGCATAAATATGTCCTTTGCAATAAATTATATTTACAGAACACTTAAAAATCCATTACAACTGGTGGCATATCATACTTTTACATTTTATACTTATTGGAGATAGACATCATTGAGATTTTGTTTGATTCGAGTACCCTGTGCTTCAAAACGTGTTAGTTATTTCCGTCAACATATGGGGGTCATTTTTACACCAATGCTGATACTTAAATCATTTAACAAAGCAAAATTAATAACAAAATAAAAAATAGAAAATAATTTGAAAAGAAAATTTGATTAACTATTAATGCCACGTCACTACCATTACTGGAGCAAATATCAACGTCCACATTGATATCCAAATTTTGCATCCGCCTTCCGTTGCGCGCTTTTTTAACAATTGGGGGTCTTCTGTTCTCTGGAACTCTTGTTCGTCTTTCTCCTCAGATTCTTCATCTTCCAGTAGTAACGCGAGATCGATCTCATCTATTGCAAACACAAACACGCGCGCTCCAGTACTGCTGTCCCACATATACAACACAATTCCACCGTTATACGAGCGTAACCTTTCCCACCGCAACGTAAAATTACGGCCGCTATGTGACGGTCGCTACAATACGGCACCCGCCATTCTAAGAAACTGTAGCTTTAAGATGAAAAAGATAATACCTTGCCCATTCAATGGCTTGTTGCAAAAGTAGAAGAAAGGTTGGTAGGTGCAAAATCTAAATCCATTAATGCCTATTATAAAGAATACGGAAAGCTGTTTTCGTGGATGAACAGGAAGGATCTGTGAAGGAAATGTCAAAGGTATTGCTGTGACCATTTAACTTCGGGCCACATACAAATGAATGCAATACCTCACGTTAGGCGAGCAAATAAAAGTGATCTGTGCAATGGCCCGATCAAAATTAACCATACACACAACACCTCAAACCTATCTAAATGTCTCCCAGAACACATCCGAATCCCGACACAATAACAAAATTTCAAATTCCAGATTCTCAATCAAACAATGGACGCAATCAAGTTCCTTAAATTCCAAAAGGATCACTTACACAAATTTGGAAAACTCCTGAAGTGAACTATGGGTACTGATCAACAAAATTAATCATAATTAAGCATCAGGCATATATCTGGATCGTTAAAGGGATCGAATAAACACACGATTTGCATGATTTGATACAAATAAAATGTATGCTTCACACACACGCAAATGAAAGTAAAGCATATAATCGTAAATATCAAAATTGCACTAGAACAGCGACCGTTTCAACATACTACGCGTTGGAATACAATTCAACAAAATCAAGAAATCTTAAACCACTTACAGTTTTCGGTTACAAATCTCAATAAAAAGATTCGGGCACACAAAAACACAAATTGCGAAAGAAAAACAACGTACTGAACCAAAACGTAACGTAAGAAAATTTAAGAATAGCAAGTGAATTTGTTCTTCTTAAATTTTCTTCGAAACAGGTTGCAGAAACGTTGATTTTATTCATATTTGAATTAACTGGCTGAACAAAGACACACGACCTGGCTGTCCGTTTAACGTGGACAAATTCAATAAAGAGTGCTACCTCAAACTGTCACGTACGATTTCTTCAAAACTCGAGCTTGACTGGACTTTTGTTTACAGCGCACTGAATTCTATTTGACGAACAACAAAATTGTTTACACGATGAAAGGCAAAACTGTGCCATCAAAGTTTAACGCAGAGACGCACATCTTCCAAATATTCAAAGGAGAGCAACTCGGTCCAAAAATGCCTCTTTAAACGAACAGCACCCCAGCCTCGAAATTGGCCCCCTTTTAACGCTAACTTCAGTATGTAAAGTGTCGTCGCTTCTTAAACAAATCAAAATTTTTTATCCAATTACCTGAGCTTGGCAACGCGACAAACCAATCAACACTTCGTTACAGGACACTCTTTTCAATAACATAGGCAAATTTTATGCGGAATTATCTTATTAAAATACACAATTTTCTACGAAAACAAACACTTTTACCCGATTTAAATGCACCCTTATCTCTAGATAATTACATCGCGCTTTTATAAAAATAAACGAAGTTCCCAATCAATCAAATCTGAAGTATCACATCAATGGTTTAACAAAACAAAATTGATATCAAATGGAGAGTTAAAATTTCCCTATCCTTAACAATTCTAGGAAATATTTTGTTAGAATGTAACCAATAAACAAATAACTTGGATACAAGCTAGATGCGCAAAAATCGTTTTGTGTTTAACCGTAAAGAACCTCACTAGATTATTTAAATGAATTGAAATTGACGTCCGACATCGACATTGTTTACACAGCAGTATTTAAATCTTCTATCTTTTGGTGCATTTGTTCAGCACCTCAAACAATGCTGCAATTAAGGAAATGGAACAGAAAATTACACGCGTTTGTTAAAGCTTCAAACAAAGGGTAGGTACATGCCGAAGAAAACTTTGGTGTTTACAGAAAGCGACCTAAGAAGGTTTTTTATTTCAAATTTCATAGTCAATTGAAGTAACATTGCTTAGCAGCCATTAAAGCACTTTTGTTTTAAACGCCAGATTTCGCACGCAATTGAGTGATCGAAACAGAGAGAAAGCTCTTTCCCTAGAAGATCTTCTGGAGGAATTGATGGTCTAAGACCAAGACACCTTTCAGATTTAATTAGGTTTTCTAATTCCGCTCTAACGTCAGCTTTATTAGAAGCCCTTGCCAAATGTGTAGATACCGTTCTGGAAGGCAATTTATCGAAATCAATTCTGCCTATATTCTTTGGCGCTTCATTGAAGGCCTTGCTTAAAAAACATGGTGAAATTCGTCCGATAGCATATGGCGACACTCTGAGGCGTATTTCTAGTAAAGTTGCTTGTGCACGTTCCAAGTTAAGATTGGATTTGGTATAAAAAGAGGAGCAGAGGCTGGTGTACATTCGGCTCGAACTTTCTTGGACATTAACCACAATGCAGATTTGGTTATAAAATTTGATGTTATTAATTATTTCAATGCTTTACGATGAGATCACTTGCTGTCCGTTGTTCACTGTGAGTTTCCATGTTTATATCCATTTATATGGCAAGCTTATAGATATTCTTCTAAGTTAAGAAGATATTGGACTCTCAATGTGGTGTACAACAGGGAGATCCTTTGGGCCCATTACTATTCGGTTTGTCTATTATTCTCTAAACTCAGACCTGAATGACGGCACAATCGGTTGGCTGATGTACTCAGTGTTGAAAAAGTCATAGAATCTTCGAGAAGTAGCGGATTGGAGCTAGAAAGGGGTAAATGCGAAATCTACATAAAAACAGACAGCCTAAGGAACAATTTCTTCTCTTCTTGATTCCTGGCATCAAAGTAATCGACGGCGCTGATTTTGAACTTCTTGGTGTTGAATTCCTCATATGTACTAGACTTGAAGTTCTTGATATCCACTCATCGCGTTTTTGTTGAAGACTTGCTTTGGTGTGGGCCCTATAAGCTATCTTATTTTTTATGTTGTTCAATACTGGACCAGAACCTGGATTTGTTACAAGGTTTCGATGATTTATTCCGCTCACTTTTCCATGTGATTTTGGAGGCCTAAGAATACGGAAATTGACTGACTTAGCCTTACCTTGGTACCTTGCTTCAACACATTCATCAGCTGCCTTGATATCGGGAATTTTAAAAACGCCTCGTTTGACCTTAACTGGTTCGTCTGAAGCCATGACTCTGTTAACTAGAGTTGTATCAGAAGACGAGAAGCCCAATCCTTCGCTGTTTGGTTCACAGATTGGGAAAAGGATTTGCTTGAAACTAGATTTAGGGACTGTGAATTGCGCTCTTCCGCTAGACTTAAAGCTGTCGGTCACAAAGACAGTTATAAGTGGTTAAATGCTGTCCCTTCCCACAACTTGGTTCTGCTTTGTCAAACGAAGCTGCTCGTGTTTGTATAGCGTTACGCCGTGTCATTTCACCTTTTCTTGTGATGCTCCAGTTGATTAGTAATTCAGGTTTACTAAAACTTACTTTCAAACTTTACCTGCTGAAGTTGGCACTAACCTAAGTAAACTCAATATAGCAATCTTGGTGGTTATAAGAAATGGATTGTAGTATCGATCTTCTAATTTGTAGCTTTTTGTTTAATAAGTATTGAAATAATTAGAGTCTATATCAGATATTAGTGTACAAAATAGAAATGATGGAATAATTACAGTAATTTTCGTTTAGCTACTTCGAAAATAAATACCTATTACCTCACTTTGACGAACGACAGTACCTAATTATTTCGTGACTTTAATTGTATAATTACAAGCGTATAACCGTTCTTTTATTACGTACCGATTCCGAAAATCTTCCGGGTGAGATTTTCAGAAAACTCGCTATTGTTAAGTTTTAGGACTGAAAATTTCGCGTGAGACAGGCGATAATATAAAGTTTCTGGGGTGCATAAAATTATCCAAAAACACAAAAGTCAAACGATGATACCTCGCGAGTTTACCTATAAATTTTATTTTCTCCACCATTAAACGTCTGAAAGTCAACCACTTAAACTGCGATTATGATTTTTTCTGGCTTTCGGATTGCGTGCAATTTAGATGTTTCGGATTAACAGGCGGAGAAATTTCAAATTAACACTTTAATTCCGATTATATAGCTCAGATTAATAAGTGCAAATGAACCTGAATGTAATTAGGTCGAACAATTTCATTATAACAAAATATGTAAGGGTAATTTTACAGCTAGTTTAGACAAATTAATGTAATCTCAAATTATCTTCTTAATGCCATCCTAAAAATCGTATTTAAACAGATTAGATCACGACTATTATTACAGAAATGCCTGCTTGGGATTGTTTATTTCGTACATTAACTTCGAGCTTAGCAGTAAATTAATTACGTGGTAAAACGGGGTCTTCCATTTTGTAATTGCTGTAATTTAGTTAATGTGCCTTATAATGGCGATCAAGCTTTTCGTTTTTATGCAATCCGCTACCGAATTTTTGGGAAAACAAGTTTAGTATCTTTGATTTCTCTCGTAAACCCTGTTAATCGACGACTAAATTTTTGTTACAGTAAATTTTATTCTAGAACGACCCTTGGTTTCTTCGTTCGGTCATCTCTCATCTCCGTAAGATCTGTCTGAAGACGACTGTGCGTTTACACGAAATTATCACGCGTGGAAGGGAGTGTCGGATGTGAAGGCCCATTTTCAATTAACACCGGGTTTGCTATTCCTGGAAGCTGTGTTTGAACGGCCTTTCGGTTAGGCCGATGTGAGGATCAACAACATGGAAATGACGGATTGGTGATCCCTTTTTTCTTTAGTGTAAATATTGCATAAGCGGAACAGGGATCTGTTACTGGAAGCAATCTACTACTTGTGTCTCTTGTTTTCTTGAAATGTAAATGCTATTGTAACGTTTACGGATTATAAACGAATTTATTTATACAATATCCAAGAACAAAAGAAGAGCATTTATGTACTTAAGAAACATAAAGGAGCTCATCACACATGTCGCGCGTAATTTATTATTCGCTTACGAATTCATAGCAAAAAGGCTCCTCTTATGTTATGTTGTGGGTCGATTTTTATTCTACCCGAAGATGTGGAAGGTTCCAGAAAATTTCATTTTTTACAAGTACCTACTCCTAATTCCTTAATTTGTTGAAATTATAGATAAACGCCTTCGAAATTGAAGGGTAACGTCCATTTTCATTAAAAACTGCACTTAGTATGGTTGTAGTTACAACCTGATAATCTCGCGTTACGTCATGTACTTTTTATTTTGGAATGGATTATAACAAAATAAAGCAAATCGGTCCATTGCATATCCATATTTGTATTAATTTCTACTTTTATGGGTGACGAAGGAATCCGTATACGTCCCCATTTCATTTCGATAATGTTACTCCCTTGTCGGTGTTAATGCTCTTGGGACTTATCGAACGCTGCCTTCAACGTCAAAGTTATAGACTAGAAACCAATTTCGAAAGAAAATTCAAAGGGCTGTAACTTTTGAACTAGTAGCCCAATCTTGGAACTGTTTGAAATTATGGATATTGCAGGCCACATTCTATAAGAAAATTTTTTTCCGGGTCGATCAGAGACAATTTTTTTTCGGGCCTCAAAAAAAGGCAGTATATACCTTCCTTTTTTTTTTACAAAAATCGACTACACCAAAATTTCTCGGGAAAACACTTTTTCTTATTAATTTTGGTGCGTAGAATCCAAAACAATTCGTACTTTTTCGATCAGACTTCTCAATCAAAAGTTATAGACTAGAAACCAATTTCGAAAGAAAATTCAAAGGGCTGTAACTTTTGAACTAGTAGCCCAATCTTGGAACTGTTTGAAATTATGGATTCTACAGGCCACATTCTATAAGAAAATTTTTTTCCGGGTCGATCAGAGACAATTTTTTTTTCGGGTCTCAAAAAAAGGCAGTGTATAACCTTCCTTTTTTACCAAAAATCGACTGCACCAAAATTTCTTGGGAAAACACTTTTTCTTATTAATTTTGGTGCGTAGAATCCAAAACAGTTCGTACTTTTTCGATCAGACTTCTTCATCAAAGGTTATAGACTAGAAACCAATTTCGAAAGAAAATTCAAAGGGCTGTAACTTTTGAACTAGTAGCCCAATCTTGGAACTGTTTAAAATTATGGATTCTACAGGCCACATTCTATAAGAAAATTTTTTTTCCGGGTCGATCTGAGACAATTTTTTTTGAGGGCCTCAAAAAAAGGGAGTGTATAACCTTCCTTTTTTACCAAAAATCGACTACACCAAAATTTCTCGGGAAAACACTTTTTCTTATTAATTTTGGTGCGTAGAATCCAAAACAATTCGCACTTTTTCGATCAGACTTCTCAATCAAAAGTTCTAGACTAGAAACCAATATCAAAAGAAAATTCAAAGGGCTGTAACTTTTGAACTAGTAGCCCAATCGTGGAACTGTTTGAAATTATGGATTCTACAGGCCACATTCTATAAGAAAATTTTTTTTCCGGGTCGATCTGAGACAATTTTTTTTCGGGCCTCAAAAAAGGTAGTGTATAACCTTCCTTTTTTTTACCAAAAATCGACTACACCAAAATTTCTCGGGATAACACTTTTTCTTGTTTATTTTAATTATCATTTTATAAAATTTCAATGGCATACAAGGTGCATTTTTATGTGGTCGAAATACATTTTCGAAGCCATCCAAGGGAAATGAACCCATTTGTTGTGGTGTCAGATTTTTAAGGTCTTAGGTCAATACCCTTTTTTGTGGTGCCCAATTACATTCTCCAGGTAGTCCAAAGTCAATGAACCAAGTTTTTGTGTGTATCAAATAGCATTTTCAAGAGTATACAAGGTCAAAGGCAGTAGGTTTTACGGTGTCACATTACATGTGAGAGGTAATCAAAAGTCAAATGATATTTTCAAGGTCATCTGAGGTCAATGGCCTCGTTTTTTATACTGTCTCTAATTACATTCTCAAAGTCAATCGCCTCATTTTTATGTGGCGTATAATTTCATTCTCAAAGTCGTCCTAGGACAATGATCCCATTCTTTGTGGTGTCAATTTACGTTTTAAAGGTCATAGAAGTTAAATAACCTCATCTTCTGTGGTGGTCAATTACATTCTTGAGGGCATTCAAGGTCAATGTCCCCATTTTTGTGGTGTCAAATTACACTCTCAAGGGAATACAAGATTAAGGACCCCATTTTGTGGTATCAAACTACACGTTTGAAGTAATCCAAGGTCGAGGACCTTATTTTTTTGTGATGTCTAATTACACTCAAGGTTAGCCAAGGTCAATTAAACCATTTTTAGGGTGTCAAATTACATTTGCAAGGTTAGCAGCATTTTTGTAATATCCAATCCACAATTGGCCGCAACTGTTATCTCTATGATCTCCTATTAGGAGGCATCTCATGCCTAGTCGAGGATGTACGCTCCATCCGTAATTCCGCTGCAGTCTCGCTTATAAAAAAGGGATGTCCAACTCACCTGACTTGCTACAGAGGTTTAGAGTTGAATCTGATACGGCGAGGGTGGACTTTGGTGATAACACAGTAGCCACATCCCGTAGAGCCGTCAGAGCAACTCCCTGCAATTCAGTATAATAAATTCAGGATTCCGAGGCGCGTACTGTGACCAAGAGATCTATCCTATCCGACATTTGACATGACAGATCTTGCTCTCTTTACGAGATATACCGTAGTCTAACAATTTACGCAGTATTGCAAAATTGTTTAGTATTCTACCTTTTCGAAACAATTTGAGTGTCCAAATTTAAATTCGTAACGGGTATACTAAACAGAAATAAGATTTGGTGTAGGTATATTTTTTCTCTTCTAATTGGAATGATCATTTCAAATTCATTTGGTGCCTTAGTTCTTCTGTATGCTGGCAGTTGCATACAAGATCAGGTACATTAATTGTGTTAATTACTTGAGTCTTAATTATAGTAACTATATACTCTTTAAGGCCGTGTTACGGCAACAGTAACGAACCAAAAAAACTTTAAGAGAACGGTGACTGCTTAGCCAACAATCGATATAAAGCGTTATCCAACAAAATAAATTGACATGTCAAAGAATAAGAGCGAAATCTTGTTTTTCATTAGTAAATATTACTTTTACATTTCGAAATAAAAAAAATATGAACTTAAATGTTTCTCATTATTCAATTAGATCAACAAGCTAAATTTGTCTCTTCTGAAATGGAAATCAAATGAGATGGAAATGCTAAATTATGTTTTAATTTTGAGGAAATTGAAAACCAATTAACCCGTACGCGTGGGTTGGTATTTTAATGTATTCACGGACTCTTCGGCAATGAGTCGGAATTTATTTGCTTATTTTACAATTTGCGAATCGCCACCCTTGCCCTATTGTAGTAGCCCCCATAAACAGATGCTATTTCAATACATACAAACTATAAAATTTAATAGTTTTTCTAACTCGTTTTTCTTATCGAAATTTGTCGTAACGCCAGGTTCGCCATAATGCAGCCATATCATACATTAAACAGCATGCAATTGATGTGGGTGTTGACAGATCAGTGGACCCATGGAATTTAGGTGGTTTAAGACAACCTTCTACTATGTATAGGTATCATTTCTAAATCCCATTGAATTGTTTTAGTAAAGAGTAACATTTGTCTCTATTAATAAAAAATTTTCAGTAGCGGACTGAGAAGTGAAACCAATTTATTCATTTTTCAAAATATAGAAAAAACATTTTAGAGGATTAGCTCCAATATGGTCAACGAGTCAGTTGTGTCGAAAATAAGTAACAAATTGGACTATATAGAATCATTGTTTTTTAAAAGAATAATCTCCAACATATGAATTTATATTAATTAAGAAACTGTGTGACATGTTCCTTCTGCATTCTCAAAATCATTCAATTATACAGGGTGACCTATCATTACTATAGGTGCCATTGACCAACAAAATCAACCATCAGTCATGACGTTGTTTATATAACAGTATACAAAGGAAAAAAGGATTTCCTTTCAGTATTTGTTATTTTTGAAAGATATCTGTAAATATATTGCAGTTAGAATAATTCTATACAGTAGAAGTTAGCGGTCTTGATTACTGTCCATTGCACGCGTAAAGAAATTGTATGTACAAACCTACTGGTTCGATATCTACGAAATTACGGTATCGGTCTTAGTCTTATCAGTTCATAAGTATAGTTCACTAAGGGGTTGTAAAAAACCCTCGCCAAATTGCATTATAAACATAATAATATCGAATATGTTACGTGCACGTTTAGAGCTTGCAAGCTACATATTTATAAGAAATTATCATAAATTACACTTCCATTATCGATAAAATAAAATTGCCGTCGCATAACTCACATTGAAGCTTTCATAATTCTTTACATTGTGCTTAATTTACGCTACTGTGCGGATTTAAGTTTAGTGGTAGAAGCTGTTGGACAATTTTAAACTGAGAAAATGCTTGCACGTATTAGATATTAGTGAGATGTGTTGTGGTCAAGTGATCTTAACACGCTGATATCGCTCAAATCGGATCAATACTAATTAAAATAGGTAGCAAGAGAAAACTCAGTTTGTAAAACGCAATGAGTAGATCATATCTCCAACGTTACGGAACATTTTCTTTTTTGTGGAGGACAGGCCGGATATTGTGAGAGTTTTAAGGGTTATACGTTTTCGACGAATTTTCTGTTCCAATTTTTCGTATTGCGAAGGTAAAGGGATAAATCTACGTTTTTATAGGATCATCTGTCAAACATTTTAAATGTAACAAGATACAGAGATTTGCTTGCGTTTTCCTAATGCTATATTGATTGATATTTTGAGAGTGAATATTGAATATAATTTTGCAATACAAATCTAAATTTGCGATATAAAATTTTTTAACAAAGATCATTCACTACCACTCCTAGTTTAGTTTAAAAGTACAAGTCAAAAATCCCTATTCCAGGGAATCCGTAATATTTATGAATTATAATATTTTTTAGGTTAACCTTCTTAGTATAAGTAGTTGAAAGTAAACAACAAGTAAATATGTTAGAACAATTCAATGTGAACCCGAAATATCTTATTTTTATTTATCGCACAATCAAGTAAGCAGATTATAATTTAATCAAATTCTCTTTAAGTAATTTACGCCAAATTGATTTCCGATACTTAACTGGTACGAGTACACATTTCAGATATTTAAAATCTCTCTACTCTTTCCTTCCTCGCGTACCGCTCTATCGCCTTTTCCCTCTCTTCTTACAAAATCTCAGCATGTTCAAATTTTCAACTTTTTATTATACCATCATCTTCAAAACACCTCTAACGCGTTCTCTGCTACCCCTCCTTTTAAAAAGGTTATACGTTTACGATTTATTTTGTTCCTTAGTTTTCTGTATTTTTTTCCTTCTTCTATTGTTTTCCATACCTTTCCTCTTAGTACGCTATCAAAACGCCTTCTTTGTCCCCATAAAGAGTGCTAAAACTCCCCTCCCTCGTTTTTTCTTAATTCTTTCACATTTTCTTTGTTGTAAATAGTTATCACCCCCATTCGTTTCTCCTTCATATTTCTCATTCTTTCCTATATATACACATTTATTTCTTCCTCCCATTCTCTGACAGATTTTCTGCATCGCATTCACAAAACCCCAATAAAGATTCATCTTTATTTGCTACCCCCACCACGTTTTAAAACGTTTGTCTTATTTCTCTTTTGTTTCCACTGCCTCCTTTCCTGTACTTGGGTCTGTTTATCTATTCTTCTCACTTCTCCGACGCGCTCTCTCCATTTTTTCGCCTTAAAACACGGTTCCTTCCTCTCTTGTATTCTTATTTTCTGTTTTCATCGTTCTTTTTCTTTCTTTATCGGGCCATATCTCTAACTTTCCTAGAAAGTCAACTCGTTATCTATGCAAGTGCATCACACTCTCCTTCAAATTTCCCTTAACTCCTCATACATCCCTGCTTCATTTTTCCTTGGGCTCTACTTTTATCCATTCCTCTTCCGTCCTCTCTTTCCCTTTCCATTACTTTATGTTCATTGTTCACCTTTCGTATAGTGATCCGTACGCTCTCAGGTTTGGCGCTCTTCTTTTCGTCAGTTTTGTTTCTTTTCCCGCTTTTAACGCATTTTTAACTAATAACGCAATCTTTCATGAATTTTTGTTAGCATATGAACAATAAATAATGCTGCGTGCAATGGCGTGCGTTCACTACGCCACCCACAAAACACCTGCTATCTTAAAATCCCAATATTGATTTAAAATTTTTCAATTGAGTGACTCTATGACCTCGATAAACTTCCGACAATTCCAAAGAATTTATTACAAAAATTTTGATCATCACCTTGGACACGATTTAAAAATTCTGGGATGAAAACTTTATCCGGGTCGCACAAAGGATTCGCATAAACACACATTTAATTGATTGACAATGACAAAAATTTATTCCCATACACATGAAGCAAATAAAACAAAATCCTGAAAAAAGAAAAGCTTACGAAGATTTTTGGACATAATACCCCGCACACAGGCGGGCGAAAGTTAAGAATAAATAACTGTAAAATTACGTACACTTTTTTCTTTAATAATCCACATAACCTAGTCGTCAAAGGTTTGCGATATTCAGGAACAAAATGACTCAACTTCAGGAAAATTTACTTCTTTTTATTAAACTGGTTCTATAAAATCGTCGATGTGTCTTTGAGATTGACTAATATACACATTTCAATCGTATTTAAGAACTTCGAAGTGAATAAAATGAGAATTGGTGTTTAGCATTTATAACAATATAAGTGACATTATCCGATGGTCTATGTCGCGGGTTCTATACCAAGACGGGTTCGGATTTTTCACGGTAAACAGAAGGAAGCGAAGGAGTGTGAGAGAAAAAGAAATAGTCACTTCACTCGCCAATCAAAGTGCCACTTTCGAAATTTTCCCTAATGTCTTTATTTTATTTTATTGCACAGGGATTTATTTTGTGTTGATCAATAACCCATTATAATTATTGAGTGACAGGAAAAGCTTCTGGTTAATCTTAATTTGGAATTATTAAATTCTTTATTACATTCATCACCGCACATCACAATTTATTCCGATTTCTGATTTATTCCGATGTGATAACTTTCATGTCGGTAAACCCTATCAACGCAATTAAAAATATCATATCATGCGCTTCAGATGGCATTTCAATTTACAAAACTAATTTTATTTAATACTGCAACATTTTAATTAAATAAAAGTATGGCGATTAATTCGGCATTTCCGTAGCAAAAATATTAGCGTTACGCTTCACTAGTAAAGCTGCCGAGTTATGTAAATTGAATTTTTAATTTTATTCCGTTTCATTTCACATTTCCATACATAAATAACTGTTTATTTTTATTTTTTATAGCCTGTTTAAATCAAATTGAATATGCAATATGTGAATTCTGTTAATGACTCCGTTCAAGTGAAAGAAACCCATTTCACGATTTTCCTTAATGGGAATTTTCCCCAATAAATATGTGTAGGTATAAGTACGATAACCCCTTAACTGCCAATTGTAAATAATATTACAAAACCCGATCATACTTTAGGCAATCGATAACGAAAATACCCTAACGCTTTGGTAGTTTTACGTAGCCCCAGGTCTTAATTGGCATTAGTATCAGTGCGGATTAGTACCCCATGGGGCGACGCTGACCCTGTGCTCCCTAGAGATCTGGCAGAATTAATACAATCCCTGTCTCATCTCTGTTGTTTACAGCATTGATTTAATATTGGTAAATGGTTCGGATTTGATATTTGATGCTGTTGGGGGCTCTTGTATAAATGATATATAACATCGTTTAGTTCCTGCGTTTGACGTCACTTTAATAAGAAGTAGGTTTTGATTTGTGCTCCCTAAATGGCTTCGGAATTATTCCAGGCCTCATTTCATAAATAATTTTATTTTCCTCAATTTTCCTTTTCATATTACGTGAAAAATGGTCCAAAATTAATCGACCACAACATATTCATCGTTGTGAACAACCTCTCGTGCATCTAATATTCAACAATCTAATTTTCGACAATAGGCTTCCTGCGTCTTCGCCGAAATTTTTTGCCAATCAAGGAACATAATAAATTTCCTTTGTAATATTTTCTATCTCGTGTTTTATTTATTGAAGACTTCTAACTTTTTCTTATTTATAGGAGCATTTGTCGTATCTTAAGTAGTGTGGATTTTTTGCAAATATTCTCTCTACCCACTTGCGGCATTATGTTTGATTTATTTGTATCGAAATTACAACGCGAAAACATTAATATGCTCCACAACATTATCATACTGGTTGTTTTCTACAATCGCAGAATGTCGTTAATTAATTTAATTTAGTTCATTTTCGTTTCTATCGGGGAAGAATTTCAATGCCCTTTCTAAGACTATAACTCGCATAGTGGAGCGTGTTAATTATTATAGTGTAAACGACATGGCGGTGTCGTGTCTTTAGATTGCAACAATATCCAAGATGAGAGCGTGCTTTCTTGTAGTGTAAAAATACGTGTTGTTAACCTAATATCGGCCTGTATATCAGAAATAGCAGTTGTATGTGACATAATTCAGGTTATTTCATAAGATGTTGGTATTTTTTTCAAATAGACACAGAATTGGAAAAATTTGTTGATTTATCATTTTAATGTTAGATTTTTATTATAAATTTACTCGGTAGTTGTTTAGTTCATCTAATTCTATTTGTATTATTTAGTTTGTATGATAGTAGGTATTGGGTCGCTTGTGCGTGGGAAAATTCTGGGGACCGTGGGAACTTTTTTTTCCTTTGATGTATGCCGCCCACGAGGTGGCCCTAGACCGTGGGAATTTTTCCTTTGATATATGCCACCTGTGTGGGCGTGGTCCTAGACCGAGGGAACTTTTTCCTTTGATGTATACCGCCTACGTGGGTGGCCCTAGACCGTGGAAATTTTTATTTCCTTTGATATTCTGTCACCTACCTGGACGGTCCTCTACTTACTTCTCTAACCTGACCGCTTAAGGAGAGGTCCTAAGCTTCTACCACGGTATCTATAATGTACGTCATGCGATTGTTATGGCTTTATGAGAATTTGACGTTCACCTATAACGGGCCCTCCGCCGGCGATTAACTGAGGAAGTACGGGCGTATTTCGTACGCGTTAAGAGCTCTCTAGTAGGAGTGGGGCGTCAAACAGACACTGCGCCTGGATTAATTCTGAAAAACTTTTTTCTTGTCCTGGGGTTCGAACCTGGGTTGCCCGATTAAGAGGCGAGTATCAAATGCAGGCGGCCACTAGAGCATTGTTATATGTGTGTTAATTATAATATTTAAGACAAGAACAATTCTTTGGTACATACCGATTTTGATTTATATGTACAAATCTCGAGTACACGGTCATTTACGAAAACCTCAATAACATGAAAGCTTTGGAGATTTATTATTATACTTTTGTTACAAAATTTGTTACGTATGGTGATTACATTACATAGGTATTTTACAAAATATGAGTAGCGTAAAAGTGATCACAAGTCGTTACTTATTGTGACATTATCTACCCTAAGTTTTTAAACCCATACGGGTGTGAAGAACAAGAACCGGCAGGGATAAATTACCTGTGTTATTAATAGAATGTAATAAAGCAAAAGTTATGTGTTCTCAGTTACTTCATTGTAGAAAAAAGCATGCTTTAAGAAAAGTTAAATTTGGCTGCAAGTAATAATTTGATGTTCTAATTATTTTGAAAAAATAGCGAATACATGTATACCTACACAAAAATTAGGTACTAAGCGTAGAAAGATTACGTACTAATCGGTAACCTTTTACACTTGTGCAAAATCGCTTTTCTAGAATTTATATGTTCTATAAATAGCCTCCCGCGCAAGGAATGTTAGGAAATGTGATTCATATTTACTACGATATTATAGTACCGTAATTTTAAGAAAATAGGTCTTTTTAATTAAAACTAAAATCGAATTAGTTGATATCCGTGAAGTCGTCGAAGTGGGTCTTGCCCCTACAGATTGCATGTGTCGAGAGACACCTTTTCCAAAAAATAAAAAGGACCAAGTTGGCGTTTCTATAAATGCAATTTTCTCCTCTACACAACGAATGACATTAAAGGTGCAAACTATATTAGTTACATAGGCAAAAACAGCTTTATTGCATCTAAAGGCGTTAAAACGTGTTTTTTCAAAATAACTCCTAAACGGCACGAGATATCGAAAAAATAAATCGAAAATCACCCCCGCACCCCCCCAGGTCGAATTTTACCGAGTAGAACATGATTTGAGAACAAAAATTCCAAAATTTCGGAAAATTGCCGAGACGATTTTGTAGGTGTTTAAGGTGGAAATGTGTTACTTATTATATTAGTTATTATAATAAAACGATTGTATTAACAAAACTCGGGTACAAGAAGTTGCCGAAAGCTTATTCATACACAGCATCGATTGTATGTGTCGAGGAATACATCTTTTCGAAAAAAGGACCTAAGTCTCCTTATCTAAAATGCAACTTTCTACCTCGACACACCCAATGGCATTAAAGGTGAGAAGCTATATTACTTACATCGAAAAAACAGCTTTATTGCATCTAAAAGCAATTAAAACGCGTTTTTTCAAAATAGCTCCTAAACGGCGCGAGATATCGAGAAAATAAATCGAAAATCACCCCCGCACTCCCCCAGGTCGAATTTTACCGATTAGAACATGATTTGAGAAAAAAAAATTCCAAAATTTCGGAAAATTGCCGAGACGGTTTTGTAGGTGTTTAACGTGGAAGTGTGTTACTTAGTATAATAAAAACGATCTTATTAACGAACTGTACTGTCAAATATGGCTTTTTGGGAATAACTCTTTTGAGATCGAAAAAGTGAATTGGAAATCATCCGCGTAATCACACTTCCATGGATCTCGACGAAAAGAACACAAATGGGGCTGTAATCATTTCGCTAAATAATTGATAGGTCTTACGCGGTTTATAAAAGGGATCTTTTGTACAAATAGTTTAAGTTAATATCGTGTCCTGAAATTACATTAGGCCTCGAAACACTATTTTCAAAATAACTTTATAAGTTATTAATAGAAATATGGAAAAAGAAAGTCAGTTTCGCCTTGTACTACTCTCTTGGTCTAATTTCGGAGAAACGCGTAACAAATTGACGAAATGGTTATTTGCGCAGTCATACTGGTAATCACCACAGATTACAGCTTATATCGTTAAAATAAGACAATTGTTTTCAACTTAGGCCGAAACAGAGGGATTTTTAAAAATAATGTCCGAATGGCTTAAGATATTAGAAAACAATTGAAAGTATACCTTCTACGTAAAGAGCGCACTGTATTTGTATAGTTAAATGCTCATAATTTTTCTGAAAAAGCGGCCATTCTGACGATTTTGTACAGAAAACAGACACAAATTGCAAATTATTTCTGCAAAATTTGGATAGAAGTTCGAATTTTTCTGTTTGCGGTCCGTGCAAAGTTGATATCCCCAAGCCTTCACGAGCGCTTCGATCATAGTGTGAGTGAAACTTGTTCGCGAAGCAGTTCTCCGGTTTGTTATTCTCTGTGCGGTGAGAGTATTTGAAGTTGTGATTATGGAAAATTTTGTTATAATAAGAGATGTGACTCGTAATGTGCGTCGCTTTAATTTAAGCGGTCGCATTATGGAGTTTAAAATAAAACCTGTACCAAACAATTTGGATCCAGTGCAGTGGATAAAAAACGCCATCATACAACTTATTCATAAGGCGGTAGAGGCTCTATCACCCCACGATATGGTTGGTTTCTCCTTCTGTTCCAAAGACTTTAAAAATGGTGAGGGGTGGTTGCGGTTCAAGCCGGTTAAAGAGGTGGCGATTGACGATGTTTGGAATACTATAACGTCTATCTATCAGTCCAACAGTAGCGGTCTAAGTACCGAAACGTTTTGTTTTCGAGTTACATCTGTACGCTTACCATCCGGTTTGGGTAGATCTCGAAAGTATAATAATTATAAAGAAGAATGCAGAGCAAGGAGGGGCATCGTGTTAATTAAGAATAGTGATAATTTGTGTTTACCGCGGGCGATCGTTGTTGCTATGGCTTATGTGGATCATGACGTCGATTATCACAAGATTAGGACTAACAGAGGTAAAATACAGGACCAAAAAGCTATGAACTTATTAGAAGAAACCAAAATTACAATAGCCGATTGTGGAGCGGGTATACCCGAATTACAGCGATTTCAAAACCACCTTTCGGGTTACAAACTAACCGTCTATCTATACGGAAGAAAAGGACGCGATGTGATGTTCGAGGGTGATAGTGCGGGAAAACACCTGAATTTAATGTATCACGAAGGACACTACAACGTGATAACATCTTTAACCGCAGCCTTCGCTTGTATTTATTATTGTCAAGAATGTCACGTACCGTACAATAATAAAACGGACCATCGATGTGGGGGAACGTGTGCGGCGTGCCAGCAAAGTCCAGCATGTTCTAAAGGGGAAGAAGTTTGCATTAATTGTAAAGAGTGCAAAAGAGCGTTTCGGGGTCAAAGGTGTTTTGACAATCACAAGATACATAATATCTGTACCCAAATTAGTCGTTGTGAAAATTGCTTTGCCATATATCGTAATGCTAGGAAACACACTTGTGAAGAAGTATTTTGTAAGACGTGTAACAATTATGTGGAAAGAGACCATTTATGCTATATGCCGACAGAAAAAGGTACTCCGAAAATGGTCGACACAGTTTTTGTGTTCTACGATTTAGAAACAATGCAAGAGGAAAAATTGGAAGACGGGTCTCTCTTACATCAACCAAATCTATGTGTGTTTGTACAGTGTTGTGATACATGCATAAATGAGGAAAAACTTTATTTTTGTCAAAAGTGTGGCTTTCGGCAAAAAATACTGACTGATGACGTAATATCAACATTTATGGGACACATTTTGAATTTAAGAAAAAGATTCAAGCACGTTATCGTTTTGGCCCATAACGGTGGAGGTTTCGATCACCAGTTTATATTAAATTATATCTTAACCCAAACGGATCTTACACCTGAACTAATAATGAGAGGAACAAAATTAGTCTCAATGTTTCTAAATAATGTAAGATTTTTAGATTCACTAAATTACTTCTCGATGGCTCTTAGTAAACTACCTAAGGTGTTCGATCTAACAGAGCTAAAGAAAGGTTATTTTCCGCACTTGTTTAACACATCGGGGAACCAAAACTATATAGGACCAATGCCTCCAATAGAGGCTTTCGACCCTGATAATCTTAAATTCAACGAAAGGGAGGCCTTATTGGCTTGGCATGCCGGAAAAGTGACAGAAAACTACGTATTTGACTTTAGGAAAGAATTTATAGATTACTGCATATCCGACGTTGATATATTGGCACAGTCGTGTCTGAAATTTAGACAGTTGATGATAAAGGAAGGGAACGTATGCCCTTTTACCGAAAGCGTCACGTTACCGGGAGCGTGTAACAAAATATTTCGGCGTTCGTTTTTAAAGCAAAATACCATCGGCATCATTCCAAAGGGGGGATATAGACGTTGTGATACACAATCCGTCATAGCTACTCGATGGTTATTGTTAGAAGAGCGCAATCGCAAATTAAATATAGTACATTCGGGTAGGCAGAAGGAGGCAAGAGTGGGAGGTGTAAAAGTCGACGGATATTGTGATGAAACGAAGGATGTATTCGAGTTCTATGGATGTTACTATCATGGCTGCCCCAGATGCTTCAAGTATGCAAGGAACGAGCCTTTGTTAGATAATACGTCGGAGACGCTCGAATACCGTTATGAAGCTACAATTGCAAAATCTAACAGATTAAAAGAGCTGGGTTATTGCGTTAACGAAATGTGGGAGTGTGACTTTCGACAACTTATGACACAAGAAATGTACAGGTATACAGAAACGCATCCCGTAATGTCATATTCACCACTCAACCCGCGAGATGCGTTTTATGGTGGTCGAACAGGAAACGCAAAATCCTTTTATATAACAAAGGGAGATGAACGAATAAAGTACGTTGATTTTACCTCCCTATATCCATACGTCAACAAGTATGGAAAATACCCCATAGGGCACCCTACAGCAGTTCATATTGGGGAAGGATGTAAAAAGTTAAATCTTGACACCACTGATGGACTTATTAAATGTAAAATACTACCACCAAATTTGCTGTTTCACCCAGTCCTACCTCTGAAAATAAATGACAAGTTGATGTTTGTACTTTGTCGCACATGCGCCGAAACTTTAAACCAGGGGGACTGTGAACATAGTGACGATGGGCGGTCGTTAACAGGTACCTGGGTAATCGATGAAGTGAAAAAAGCTATTGAAAAAGGTTACAAAGTATTGGAAACGTATGAAATATGGCAGTACGCAACTGATCAGTACGATAAACGTAGTAAAACCGGTGGGTTATTTAATGAATATATCAACAAATTTTTGGGTATTAAACAGCAAAGTTCTGGGTGGCCATCAGGTTGCGATACTCCTGAGAAGAAGGATAAATATGTTAATGATTACTTTGAGACGGAAGGTGTTACGCTTGACCCGAATAAAATAGAAAAAAATCCAGGTTTGAGACAATTAGGGAAGGCTGTAATTACATCGTTTTGGGGTAAACTCGGTCAACGCGAGAACCAAAGTAAAACCACCATAGTTAAGCAACCTGGGGAGTTTTATAGTATGATGACCAATCCTTCAATGGATATCAATTCTGTTTTACCAGTTAATGAAGACACGCTACTAGTAAACTGGGAATTTAAAGAAGAGACGTATAATCCCTTATCGACTGTAAATGTCGTTCTTGCCGCTTACACTACGGCCCATGCTCGCTTAAAGCTATACGAGTATTTGGAGAGGTTGGAAGAAAGAGTTCTCTATTATGATACGGATTCGATAATCTACGTATCAGCTCCCGGGCAGTACGAACCACCCTTAGGGCAGTATTTGGGCGAGTTGACTGACGAGTTAGAAGAAGAAGGTGTCGGAAGTTACATTAAGGAGTTTGTATCAGGTGGTCCAAAGAATTATGCCTACAAGGCGTGGTCCAGTTCTAAACAATGCGATGTAACTGTATGTAAAGTCAAAGGGATATCTTTAACATACAAAACCTCACAACTAATTAATTTCGACAAAATAAGAGATATGGTCCTAGAAAAAGAAGAAACGGAACCTATTCTCGTATCATCTAAACTT
This sequence comes from Photinus pyralis, assembly GCF_008802855.1. Lineage (NCBI taxonomy): Eukaryota > Metazoa > Arthropoda > Insecta > Coleoptera > Lampyridae > Photinus > Photinus pyralis. The sequence continues at coordinate 31,654,562 of NW_022170511.1, forward strand.
ATAACCCGAACGGCGGAACACAATGTACTAACAATGAACACCTCTAAACTGTACCGGCTAAACTCTACAAAGAGATGTTTCTCATCCATAGATGGTTCTTCCCGTCCATACGGATTTAAGAAGCTTAGGTTAAGTGAACATTGAAAAAATTATAAATTTACAAATGTATTACTTATTTGTAAAGTGTATGATACAGTAATTTTTTATAAGGTATAATTTTATTACCAGACTATAAGTTAAGCAGAACCTATTGTAAATAGCAAACTATTGACTATCGTGCGAAAATGTAACTTGATGTTAAATAAACTTATTTTCCCATATATCGTTGTCTTTTCTTTTTCTACTCTAAATTATGAAGTGAAGAGACCTTTTTTTGTTTAAACTCTTTCCTGCGAAATACTTAACGTTGTTAGGTACCCGAGTAATGATCTAAACGGACAACTTACAATCAACATCTTAAAGCACAGTGGCGTATTGGTTGATAGAGACACTTCACATAATCACAAAGGGGTCTGCATAAAGAGGTATGATTGTTTGGAGTTACACGTCGGTCAGTGCATTTTAATCCTCTACCTAACCTAGCGACGATAAAGAACCTTTTCGCTGTTTGACAATTTGACATTAATATTAAGGCTATTAAAACTTTGTCCGACTGAAAAATAAAACAACCTATACCGAGTTTAACATAGATTATGAGTATAAAGTTTGGTCATTATCGAGGAAAGCATCTCATAAATAGGAATTTCATAGGGCTTCGACTGACGACTATGAAGTACTCCGTATATTGATTTTTAACGTAGAAAAAATTCCGAGCATAACGAATTGTTTCACGATTTACATATTAGATAGAATTGTTGTCTTCACTGTGAAGACCGTAGATCGCAGGCTGGATAGGATTTTCGATAGTAAAACAGTTTCATTTAGACAGATTCCTTTTAGTACAGAGCCACTAGGTTGTGTTGTTTTGAGCATGCGCACTGGAATATATTTACACATAACGAAAACGTTCAAGACACAACGCTCACGGTGGAAATTTTGTGTGTGGGTATTTTATTTTAGCCATTGTTGTACCTACCATCTGCACGTGCTCAGTAGGCTGCTTAATGCTATTGATATTTAAAGTGACCTGGCGCATGCTGGTGATCACTTTACATGGTACTTTGACCAGGATTGCGAGGTCATACTTCAGCAGATGGTCCGGGGTGTAGAGCGATCCCAACGTGAACGCGAACCCAAACGTAAACGTGGACCCGAACGTGAACGTGAACCCAACGCGAACGTGACCCCAAACGTCACGTGAACGCGAACCCCAACGCGAACGTGAACGAGTTCATGTGTTTTGTTTAGTGAAGTCAATACAAAAGGTCCGTTATAGGTTAGGTTGGAATGGGCGCGCCCATTCCAACCTAACCTATAACGGACCTTTTGTATTGACTTCACTAAACAAAACACATGAACTCGTTCACGTTCGCGTTGGGGTTCGCGTTCACGTGACGTTTGGGGTCACGTTCGCGTTGGGTTCACGTTCACGTTCGGGTCCACGTTTACGTTTGGGTTCGCGTTCACGTTGGGATCGCTCTACACCCCGGACCATCTGCTGAAGTATGACCTCGCAATCCTGGTCAAAGTACCATGTAAAGTGATCACCAGCATGCGCCAGGTCACTTTAAATATCAATAGCATTAAGCAGCCTACTGAGCACGTGCAGATGGTAGGTACAACAATGGCTAAAATAAAATACCCACACACAAAATTTCCACCGTGAGCGTTGTGTCTTGAACGTTTTCGTTATGTGTAAATATATTCCAGTGCGCATGCTCAAAACAACACAACCTAGTGGCTCTGTACTAAAAGGAATCTGTCTAAATGAAACTGTTTTACTATCGAAAATCCTATCCAGCCTGCGATCTACGGTCTTCACAGTGAAGACAACAATTCTATCTAATATGTAAATCGTGAAACAATTCGTTATGCTCGGAATTTTTTCTACGTTAAAAATCAATATACGGAGTACTTCATAGTCGTCAGTCGAAGCCCTATGAAATTCCTATTTATGAGATGCTTTCCTCGATAATGACCAAACTTTATAGTCATAATCTATGTTAAACTCGGTATAGGTTGTTTTATTTTTCAGTCGGACAAAGTTTTAATAGCCTTAATATTAATGTCAAATTGTCAAACAGCGAAAAGGTTCTTTATCGTCGCTAGGTTAGGTAGAGGATTAAAATGCACTGACCGACGTGTAACTCCAAACAATCATACCTCTTTATGCAGACCCCTTTGTGATTATGTGAAGTGTCTCTATCAACCAATACGCCACTGTGCTTTAAGATGTTGATTGTAAGTTGTCCGTTTAGATCATTACTCGGGTACCTAACAACGTTAAGTATTTCGCAGGAAAGAGTTTAAACAAAAAAGGTCTCTTCACTTCATAATTTAGAGTAGAAAAAGAAAAGACAACGATATATGGGAAAATAAGTTTATTTAACATCAAGTTACATTTTCGCACGATAGTCAATAGTTTGCTATTTACAATAGGTTCTGCTTAACTTATAGTCTGGTAATAAAATTATACCTTATAAAAAATTACTGTATCATACACTTTACAAATAAGTAATACATTTGTAAATTTATAATTTTTTCAATGTTCACTTAACCTAAGCTTCTTAAATCCGTATGGACGGGAAGAACCATCTATGGATGAGAAACATCTCTTTGTAGAGTTTAGCCGGTACAGTTTAGAGGTGTTCATTGTTAGTACATTGTGTTCCGCCGTTCGGGTTATAAGTTTAGATGATACGAGAATAGGTTCCGTTTCTTCTTTTTCTAGGACCATATCTCTTATTTTGTCGAAATTAATTAGTTGTGAGGTTTTGTATGTCAAAGATATCCCTTTGACTTTACATACAGTTACATCGCATTGTTTAGAACTGGACCACGCCTTGTAGGCATAATTCTTTGGACCACCTGATACAAACTCCTTAATGTAACTTCCGACACCTTCTTCTTCTAACTCGTCAGTCAACTCGCCCAAATACTGCCCTAAGGGTGGTTCGTACTGCCCGGGAGCTGATACGTAGATTATCGAATCCGTATCATAATAGAGAACTCTTTCTTCCAACCTCTCCAAATACTCGTATAGCTTTAAGCGAGCATGGGCCGTAGTGTAAGCGGCAAGAACGACATTTACAGTCGATAAGGGATTATACGTCTCTTCTTTAAATTCCCAGTTTACTAGTAGCGTGTCTTCATTAACTGGTAAAACAGAATTGATATCCATTGAAGGATTGGTCATCATACTATAAAACTCCCCAGGTTGCTTAACTATGGTGGTTTTACTTTGGTTCTCGCGTTGACCGAGTTTACCCCAAAACGATGTAATTACAGCCTTCCCTAATTGTCTCAAACCTGGATTTTTTTCTATTTTATTCGGGTCAAGCGTAACACCTTCCGTCTCAAAGTAATCATTAACATATTTATCCTTCTTTTCAGGAGTATCGCAACCTGATGGCCACCCAGAACTTTGCTGTTTAATACCCAAAAATTTGTTGATATATTCATTAAATAACCCACCGGTTTTACTACGTTTATCGTACTGATCAGTTGCGTACTGCCATATTTCATACGTTTCCAATACTTTGTAACCTTTTTCAATAGCTTTTTTCACTTCATCGATTACCCAGGTACCTGTTAACGACCGCCCATCGTCACTATGTTCACAGTCCCCCTGGTTTAAAGTTTCGGCGCATGTGCGACAAAGTACAAACATCAACTTGTCATTTATTTTCAGAGGTAGGACTGGGTGAAACAGCAAATTTGGTGGTAGTATTTTACATTTAATAAGTCCATCAGTGGTGTCAAGATTTAACTTTTTACATCCTTCCCCAATATGAA
>NW_022170511.1:31658555-31676634 GCF_008802855.1 Photinus pyralis
TAAATAATAAACCCTACATAACTTCACCAGACACAGACACAGACACTAATCGTTACTTGATTTTAATCCGTGCGATTAGTTAACCAGGCTAGACCTGAGTTCTCACAAGAAACACCGACAATAATAATAATAAGTGACATTTATTAGATTACTGGAAGTACAGAAGGAAATAAACATAAAATAAACATTCAAATAGATAATAAACTAAATAATTAAAATTAAATGAAAAATGAAATCAATGTTCCGTAATCTAACGGGGCGAAGTTCAGTTCTATGGTGAGACACCCTAGAACTGCTCTACCACTTAACCCCATCCTAAACTAAGAAAATAAAACAATTAGTGGAATGAACTTAAAAATATGTATATTGAAAGGGAGACAGAGATAAATAAATCCGTCGTGGTTCTAAATAAAGAAGAAGAAAAGGGGAAGAAAAATAATCATTTGTTTTGCTCGCGTAGAAGTAAATGAAAATAATTTCGTTTAAATGCGCCTTTTTCTTTTCTTTTTATATACGCGGAAATATTGTTATATACACTTGCTATGTTGTATGAAAAAGATCGCTTAAACATTTGCGTTTTATGTAGTGGAGGGGTAATTAATTTGTAATGTCGACTACTAGAACTGAATTTAATGTTTTCATACAGGTAGGTAGGCATCTTAGTAGATATGATTTTATGAAATAAGGATGCAGAATGTAATAATCTCCTTTTCGACATATTGAGCCAATCAATTTCTTTCAACTTGTGAGAGATGTGTTCATGCTTCCTTATTCCAAAAATCAGACGAAGGCATGAGTTCTGCATTTTCTGAATTTTATGTATTTCTGTGTTTTTCAAACAAGGACCATAGATTTGGTCACAGTAGTATAAACTGCGAAAGAACTAATGTTTCACACAGCATTGCCCTCACTTTACGATTAAGAAACTGTCGATGACCAAATATTAGTTTTAGGTTTATGTATGCTTTCCGGCAAGTTTCCGAGATGTGTCTTTCAAATCGCAAATCAGTGTCCAAGTACAATCCCAAGTTTTTAGCACACTCTTTTATTTTTATTATTGAGTTTTGAGTTTTAATCGATATGCAGTTCTTGACTAACTCTCTATCTTTTTTTGGACCGAACAACATAACAGAACACTTAGAAGTGTTAATTTTTAAACCGTGGAGTTCTGATATTTCTACAAGGTAGTCAATATCAGAGCTCATATTATCATTTGCTTGAGCAACATCAGATGCGTGGAAACTGTACAACAATTGTGTGTCATCTGCATATTGATATGCTGATAGATGTTTGAGCGCGAATTGAAATTTGGAAGTGTACAGTGAAAATAAGACCGGACAAAGAACTGAGCCTTGCGGTACCCCAGATGTAGTGAACAGTTGATGTGAAACATTTTTCTTTTTGACAACCTGCTGCCTACGGTTTGTAAGGTAACTACGTAATAAAGAGCAAGCTTTGTCGCCAAATCCGGTTCGGTGTAATACATCTACAAGAATGTTATGGTTTAAAGTGTCGAATGCCTTCGAATAATCTAACAATATTAATGCTGTCAATTTACCTTGATCGGTAGATTTGATGATATCATTTGTTATGCTAAGCAACGATGTAACACAACTATGCCCAGGTCTAAACCCCGACTGTGTCACAGGCAAAGCATTGAAGTTGGACACATGCGTATTTATTTGTTCAGTAAGAATTTTGACTTTTGACAAAACCGGTAAGATGCTTATGGGTCGCAAATCACTAAAGCTTTGGCAGAATGAGTGGACAACAAATAATGAGCATCTTAAGACTAATACCAACAGATCCAATACATTTTGATTTAATTTTCATAAGATGATGTAATACAATGCCTTCATCAATACCAAAAAATTCCAATTTATTATCAATTGAGCTGGTCGGTGTATTATTATAGAAATTTGAAAGTTTTTCCAGTTCAACTGTGCAACTTACTAGCATTACAAATTTTGGCAAAGGCGGCGTTTATTTTATTAACGTCATCTAGATGGCAAGGAATTTCGGAAGACTTTATGTTATTATAAACATGTAGTTCTTTTAGGCGTCCCCAGATTTCATTATCTGATTTAGAGATAAAATCGAGGTACGCCTTTTTTTCCCTATTAACCGCAGCATTTGTATAATTTCGCATAACCTTATAAAGGTATTCTCATGTAAAGGTTATCTCATGTTTTTCTCCGGTCGTGTCGTAGTTAAGAACTACTAATTAAAAGGACGTTTTATCGCCGATAAGACAACACAGGTGCGGATTACCTATTCAAAGACCGCGTATTATTTTGTTAAAGAAGAAGGAACGGTTGTGAGGAAAGAGAAAAGTTTTAAACAAGAGAACGGGACGTTATTCGTGGCTTCTTTGGTGGTGGACATTTGAAATATAACTTTTCGCCGTGCGTTTTGCGGTAATTGAGTGCTACGAGTATTAAAAGTCAGAAGTGAACGTTAAGTCGGTTGAAACGGAAGTGTGTTTTCCCGTTTATGAAAAAGTTTAACCGGAGTGTGATTATGAAGCGTTTGTCGCTTAAGAGGAGGTCTTCACATTAATTTAGTTAAAGGGAGTTTTGTGTACTATCAAAGGGCCAATTTTACATCACTAATTACATCGAACCCAGTGTTGTCTAAATCGAGGTTTGAGTACAATCAAAGAAGTGAAATTCCGTGGTATCATAATTTTGTGTCTGTTGGTGTGTCTATCGGTCAAGATGGACGTGCCTTAGAAAAATTATAATTATTTCGTTTAAAGGTTTGTCCAGTATCTGAATTTAATTGCGCTAGCTGTACAAGATGCTTATGAGTGGTTAAATGACCGTTTAGACAGATACATTTAAAGCCAAAGAAATGCCATCTTTCTCTAGAACTTATCGGACAACAGATACGGGTCGAAGAAAATTGACATTTTGACATTTGCCATAGATACAATCTTTATTTATATAGTATGAAAGCAATTTAAACAAAATCGCTACTTTTTTGCACTTTCTGTTCTTTGAGATTAACACTTAAAGCCTTGGACAATTTAAAATTTTATGAGATTCATTGCAATATTGGTATTTAGCTCGTATCGACACAAATGGCTTAAAATTAGTACTTTTATACTTGCCAGGCACCTTTTCTTTTTCTGTATCTTTTGTATTGTTTTCAATTTTTTCCAAAATATCAGCTCGAAATTTAAGGAAATCAACTACTTGATTGAAAGTGTTGGTATAGGTTTTGTAGATTCCCATTTACGTATAGTATTAGAATTACTGAGGACAATGTAATTTAAAAGTGTCCCAATACTTTATGGGTTCACCAGGAGCTTTCAATGCCCTAAGATTATGTATCCTAACTTTCGAAGATTTTCCGGAGATTTATTTACCACTTTGGTGTATTAATTTAATCGCTTTAGTATGACTGCAAATCGATAAGTTTGTGTTCCAGGCAACAGTAAAATTATCTGAAGAAACTGGTAACGAGTTGATAACCTTGGCAGCTGCACCGGAAATTGCTGTTTTTAAATAATGAAATTTTTGAATCTGACTAACAATTGAAATGAATCGTGAAAATCAAGAAGATTCAAAATGGTCACTAAATTTAGGGGTAATATGAAAAAAACCAATAAAAACTTCAAACTCTTTTCGAACTTGTTTCTTGTTCTAGAAGAATATAATCAGAACTACAGTCGATATCGTCTTGGATTATTTCAAATTCATTTATTGAACTTTGAAGGCGCATTTGTAGTTCTATACGATACCTGAATCCTCCGCTTTGATATTACCAAAAAAGTTTTGAAAGCCCCTCGGAAAATCTGTGAGTTTATTTTTGATAGTTTCACGCTTTTTAACAAACGTGTCAACTTTTGATATTTCTTAATAGAATCATAATTGCGTATTTGTAAGAGGTAAGCGATTACAGAAGAAGAAGAAGAAAGGTATTTGCAATGGCCCACCTGTCACGATATCTAAATATATCCAAGTAGTTCAGGCGTCAGAGATCGAAAATTGTGTGATTAATGAAATAATTACGAGTGAAGCTTTTTTTTTCGTCAATTTCATCTTTTTGCCAGTACAAATGACCCCATAAAAATTTCTTCCAAAATTGTGACCCCGAAATATGATTTATTTTTTTATATTAACCCAAAAAAACGGGTTTATTTTTTCTCAATATAAATCAGAAACTAGTACTTTTACAAATATCGTTATTAGAAATTGAAGATAACGAAATTCTCTACAATTTATGCATTCACTTTTTTTGTAGTTCCAGTACGTTCGTCTACAGCTCATGATGAACACCAAAATTATGTGAACTGAATATTGTGAATTGTTATTCCTTACATCCCTCAACTTAAAACAATCGCAAAATGGGCCTGTTGCAGTTCTTGAAGTATTTTTTTTCTTTTAGAGAATTCGGTATGCGTTGCCCCCTTTGAATATGACACCGGTTTGAGTTTAATATCGCTCTTTGCATTTAATAAATTTTGTATTAGTTTTAAAGGCGTTTCATTATTGTAGGTGAACTTTGAAATGCATGATCCAGGAGAGTCCTAATAAATGAGGAAACATGTCACTGTGGTTACTTCAATTTGTGCAGATGCCGGTGGTGTATGAGGAAAATCTAACTAGTACTTTGTAATTTTATATTAGAAGTTTTTAGAAATTTCCTATACGCAATCATGTATGTCTTGATCCGGAATCTAATTTATTTTCCCATGAGTTCGGTTAAAAAAAGCCGCCTGAGATAAATACTTCGATCCTGGGCAAATCCACGTACCACACTGTTAAAAGTTTTTCGGTGTAAAGTTGAAAATGCAAAGTGTATGTTGTTTTCGTGTATAATGCTACACGAAATCTGGTAAGATTTACACCTTCTTACTATGAGACGATTGGTAAAACGCAATTGTGTAGAATTTCTATAAGACTTACACCGTAACTTGTAAAAGTACTCAATGTGGTGTAATTTTTTTCGTCAGTGTAAAGAATACACGGATTCTTCGTTAGATTAACACCAGATTGTGCAAATAAACTCAATATTGTGCAATTGTTTCGACTTGAGTCAGTCACCATTATTACTTCAGTCGGTTGTTCACATCTCTTGTAGGATGCCATTGCAGTTGCACCTACATTCAGTATAGGTACCTTAGAAGCAGTTATCTGTATAAGACTTCAATTTTGAATTAATTTTATTGTGCTGGTGAAAGTAATATGAACGCAATTAAATTTAACTACAAAATCATTGTGAAGTGGTTAATGATCCCGGAGGACAGTACCTACGTATGATGTAGTTGCGGATAAAGGTAATGTTATACACCTATTTAGTTAATTGAAGGTTCATAAAATCTTGGTTTTTAAAAAATACTGTGCAGTTTAGTTGATGTTATGGTATTAGGGCTGGCCCTTAGGTATAGAATATAGAATTTTGTTTATATACTATACAGACATATAAGTTAGTTATATGTATTTCGGTTGTTTTATATTGTCTATGTATATGTACTAATATATATAATATATATAATATATATATACATCCCGCTATCATTATTGCGTCCGCACGTATTTGTACTTTATTGCGTCTCCTAGAACGGATAGGAATTCTTAAACTATTGCCGCGAATGTTGGTTTGGAATCGTATGTCGTGGCTAGAATCCTAACCAGATTTCAAAAATTCCCAGTATTTCGATATACGAATTTTCAGTCATATTGAATCATTCGTGCGTCCTTTCATATGCGCCATTGTCACACCCGTATATGCATTTCGCCGTATATTATTGCGTCCTGCAATGTTGCCAATGTTAATGCTCAGTCATTCCTCGTCTAATCACATATTCAAGAGGACGTTGATCCGGCAGGAATTAATTTAATTATATGAGTCCAATTGCTTTTCCTTGTAAAGGTGTGGGACTTGGTATACAATTTTGATTTTGGTTTTTGTCGACGTATGTCTCTATTGTAATTACTTGTATTGAATTTGTAAGGTAAAAGTAAATAATTATAAATAAATGAATGTTTCCTTATAAGTTATTGGTGACCGATTTCGCTTTTATTTAGCATATTGGGAACTTAGCGTCAATTAATAAAGGTCAAAAGATGCTAAATAAAAGCGAAATCGATCACGTATAAGAAAACATTCATCCATTACTATAATTACTTAGTTTTACCTTATCCACAAGTAAAACAATTTTTTTGAATAAAATCTTTTGAATTTTTACATTTTCGCAGATCAGCTCGAGGTTACGGAATAATGCAAAAAAAATAAAAGTGTACGCTTGTAGTAAAAATTTGTTTTTAAATGCTGGAAATAGTATAAGAGACGTCACGTATCAATTGAACCTCCCCAAGTTAATATTTACAGCCATTAAAGGGGGGTCAGCTGTTAACCATCAACCAAAAATATTCAAAAGTGAAATTTAATTTGTTGATAACCAAATACCACCTTTTAGGTTAAACCATTTTATTGAATAGAATTTTTTGAATTGTTACATTTTTGGACATCAGCTCTGGGTTACGGAATAATGCAAAAAAATTAAAGTGTACGCTTGTAATAAAAATTTGTTTTTAAATGGTGGGAATAGTATAAGAGACGTCACGTTTCAATTGAACCTCGCCAAGTTAATATTTACAGCCATTAAAGGGGGGTCAGCTGTTAACCATCAACCAAAAATATTCAAAAGTGAAATTTAATTTGTTGATAACCAAATACCACCTTTTAGGTTAAACCATTTTATTGAATAGAATTTTTTGAATTGTTACATTTTTGGACAACAGCTCTGGGTTACGGAATAATGCAAAAAAATTAAAGTGTACGCTTGTAGTAAAAATTTGTTTTTAAATGGTGGGAATAGTATAAGAGACGTCACGTTTCAATTGAACCTCGCCAAGTTAATATTTACAGCCATTAAAGGGGGGTCAGCTGTTAACCATCAACCAAAAATATTCAAGAGCGAAATTTAATTTGTTGATAACCAAATACCACCTTTTAGGTTAAACCATTTTATTGAATAGAATTTTTTGAATTGTTACATTTTTGGACAACAGCTCTGGGTTACGGAATAATGCAAAAAAATTAAAGTGTACGCTTGTAGTAAAAATTTGTTTTTAAATGGTGGGAATAGTATAAGAGACGTCACGTTTCAATTGAACCTCGCCAAGTTAATATTTACAGCCATTAAAGGGGGGTCAGCTGTTAACCATCAACCAAAAATATTCAAAAGTGAAATTTAATTTGTTGATAACCAAATACCACCTTTTAGGTTAAACCATTTTATTGAATAGAATTTTTTGAATTGTTACATTTTCGGAGATCAGCTCGGGTTACGGAATAATGCACAAAAATTAAAGTGTACGCTTGTAGTAAAAATTTGTTTTTAAATGGTGGGAATAGTATAAGAGACGTCACGTTTCAATTGAACCTCGCCAAGTTAATATTTACTGCCATTAAAGGGGGGTCAGCTGTTAACTATCGACCAAAAATATTCAAAAGCGAAATTTAATTTTTTGATAACCAAATACCACCTTTTATGTTAAACAATTTTATTGAGTAGAATTTTTGAATTGTTACATTTTTGGAGATCAGCTCCAATATAATTAAACGTATCTGGACGCAACAATGTACTTTCCGAATGGAGAGTATAATAATTATCCTCAGTTAAGATATAAAAAGATGATTATCTTATCGAAATGATGTCTATAAATAGCTTACAGTGTTGCCACATGTTGGACGCAATAATATACCAACTTTGTAAAACGTATACTTGAAAGCGTATACTAATTTACCGCCCCTAGCTGCAAAGTGCTGAACTAAAAATATACAACTTCGTACGAATTGCAACTATTATTGCGTCCACTAAAAATTCGTTATCTTTTAATATCTCGAAAACGGCAAGAGATGTCTCAAAACTGGTTTGTGCTATAGCAATCTGTTAAACCGGTGCATCCTTCGTTGATAGTATTTGAATGATAAAATGGCGGGAACATGGAAATACAGGCGATGCCTTTATTGCGTCCGATATTCGGACGCAATAGTTCCAAGGACGCAATAATGTGCGTAATTGGTAAATGTATGGACGCAATAATGATAGAATGATGTATATATATATTTATATATATATATATATATATATATATATATATATATATATATATATTCCGACAAATTTGGCCTAAAAAGCTACAACTGGTTTCAATAAAATTGCACTAACCTTATTTGAAGGTAAACGTTCCTCCTTACTAGCACTACTAGCCTCACACCCATCATCTCGCAACTTTACTGAAGGCAAGCGAATGCGTTTTTCTTCCGCTTCCATTCTAACCTCTTCCGATGTTTCTAAAAATGTACTTTTGTGAGCAATTATTACTTACATTCAAAACAAACAATAAGTATACCACCAACTGCAATAATAAATGCCTTGTAATACCGCCCATCTGAATATTTAACTTTATAGGCCTTGGAAGGATTGTAATTTTCAAATGTCGAACCCTTAAATTTTATGTCGTCAACCGTAACGATTTGTGAAACATTGTCCTCTTCAAATATCACATATGCGTACATAATGCACACACTTTTTTATTTTACTGTGCACACAATACAGAAAAAAATCACCTTATAAAATTTTAGGTTAGGAAGTTCGTGTTCGCCGCTTTTGGAAAAAATACAGCGCAGCGCAGGCGTAAATCTTAACCAATCTGGAGCATATCGTCGGCCTCATACGAAAACCTTGTAACTCCAAAAATTTCAATTTTACAGGGCAATAAAAAAACTATTTCTTTTTTTTCAGAGTTAAAAATTGAAAGATGTTAGGTATCAAATATGAAGGTAAAATTACTGTCTATCTTAATATGAATATACACAGGTATTTAAAAAAAACGATGTAAATGGAGGAGATACGTGGTTTTATTATAAAAAGGCGCCATGGACGGGACTTACAAGGTATTCGATTTTAGGAGTTACGAGGTTTGCAAATATTATGTGCAGGTGATAATGGAGTTACGCAACTTTCATATTTATTTTTATTGAAATCAAAAGGATAAGCAAGAAAACAAAATGGTTAATGAAACAATGTTATCTTTAATTATTATGTTTGTAGAAAACTAATTAGTATTGTAAGGTATATTATCATAAAAATCGCGATAATCCGCCATTACGTACTCTTTTAAGGCCTGCAGATGTTCAAATTTGTCGGATTTAATCTTTAGTCTTTCGCTGTAAAGCGGTAGGATGTCAATTTTGGGATTTTTATTTATGCGTACAGGAAGAAGTTTCCATTCATGGGAGTGCCTAAGTTTGTATTCAATCTCACAAGTTGGTTTATACTTGATGGCGCGTAGGTCCTGCACTGTGGGATCCCCAGCTTTTTTCCCGGGTCTTATGGAAGCGAGGAATCCTAATTTTGCATAGTTTAGGAAATAATCATGGGTTAAGTAGTGTACTTTGTACGGTTCTGGATTTTGTCTTGCCTGTAAGCAAACGTCAATATAGTCGGCGGGAACATTTATTTTTCTTTTTCTTAAGACCCGTTCTATTGAAGAATGAATACTATCGGCCTCCATTTGGGTGTGGCCACGTTCCAAGTATTTTTGTACAATAGTTATTTTTTTTCTGTTGCAATGTAAAGCAAAGCATTTGAAAGAACGGAATTTCTATTCTGTCCAGCGCAACCATCACTGTAAAGAATAATTTCCTCCCCCTCAATTAAATTTGTCGACTCTTTTCGTATAAAGTTGCAAATTATTGTAGTGAATTCATTTGCCCCCACAGAACCCTCTGTTTCATTCCATATGAAGCAGAATGCTTCTTTGGTTTTTATGTTATAAATTGTGAAATTATGCACAATTAGTTTTTTCTTGTAATAAAGGCTCGACACATTTGAGTGTGGGGCCAGTAAAACTGATTGTAGATCCATAGTGTACACTTTATTCCTTTCGTCAGTTTTATCTTTGGCTTTCTCTTCTCGGGCTTCTTTCTTCTTTTCCTGGTGTACCCTATAGATAGCCTCTTCTAGATTTCCCATTTGGTTTGAAACACAGATGTTGCACTCGTCTTTCTTAGGGGTAAATAAAGCTAGGTTCATATCATCAAAAGTGTACGAAAACAATGTTTTTGACACCGGCTCTGTCCCATTTTCTTTGCACCAATTAGTGCTGTATTCACCGTACAGGTGCATTTTGGAACGCCAAATTGGTTCAAGATATAATTTTTGGGTAGTTGCGCGACAGTAGTGGAACTCCAACTTCGGTAAAGCCGCAAAGAAATTCTTGAGGCACAATTTCCTTTCCTCAAATACATTCTTTCTTAATTTTTCTTCTTTTCCTTGTTCCACTAACATTTCAGCTTGAGTTTCCTCGCTATTATTCATCAGATGTTCATGGTGCACTTCCTTCGTCTTCCAATCCCTCACTGTCCATTCACCGACACTTAAAGTATTTAAGAACATTTTTTTACACACTTTATATTTTACGTCGTCTTTTTTCAAGTAATAATTGAAACTATTTTTCCTTCTTGATTCGTGGTCATTTTTTCTATGCCTCTGCCGTTTAGTGTCGTCAACACTCATAAGCATCGCAACAAAAACTTTCTTTGCACTTTTTTCAAGTTTCCAGAAGCGGTTAAATATTCTGTCGTCTTCCGAAAAAATTGTACAAAAAAACGATGACTTAGATTTCATACCTTTGGTAGAAATTTGGCAATTACAACGCTCTTGTAGATTTTTTTTTGGTTTGGATATCTTGTAATTCCATTTATTTTCAATTTTTTTCTTTCCATAGTATTCTAAGCCCTTTTGTCGTTTTATTTTATTATCATTATCAAACCATTCATTTTGATTCACGTGCCTAGTTTTCTTTCTTTTCCGTTTTTCCTCATTTGGCTGTTTTTCCCTACTGACAGATGGGGTGTCTTCCTTTTCATCAATAGCATCTGTAGGCGTGGATTTAGATGAACTTTCTGATAACTCGTCTGATGACTCTCCTGTCAAGTAATCAGGATCTGTGGTTTCCGCGACGGAAGGTCCAGGGTGTGAATGTTGTTCAATTTCTACTCCTTCATTTAAGGAGGAGATTTCCAACGGCTCATTGATAGCTTCTAAGAAGTTACTATCAATTGAAATATTCTGCACATTTTCTGGCAAAAGATTTGTGATTTCAGACAATTCAGGTTCAGTTACTTCAGTATCATGCGTAAGGTCCAAATCAAAAACGTTATTAGGAGTAGTATAGACTGGTTGGTTGGTGGCGATTTCAGTTACGTTACTTGGAGCTAGGAAAATAATGTCCTCTTGTAAGGCCAATTGCAGAATCTTTTTGCTGCGCGACATCTGCAAAAATTTCCATTTGTACACTCACATAATTCTTTAGTATAAACTGTATAAACGCCTTTAAAACAGGAAGTATGTATGATGAAAACATTGTTTACATTTAGGTACATAATATTCTCACAATACTCGAAAAATGTTACTGGTCCTATTGGTTCTTATTTTGACTGCTGATCATCCTAAAGATACTATTCACTCGTTCCATACATTTTTAAATTGAAATTAAACGACACCAACGTCTCGTGAGTCATCAAAAGTATTCCATATAACTGGCATTCTGAACACATTAACATTTTCCACATAACCATTGCACAAATCCTACATTTATAGTAAAATAATTCAGTATAGATTGCTTACCTCTTAATATTTACTTTAAGCAACGCACATCACTTATTTACTGAAAATGCAGCTGATTACCGTTGACATTCAAAATATGGAGTTACGCGGTTTTCGTGTTGGTGTATGACAAGTATGGAGTTACGAGGTATTCTATTTATTGAATTACAGGAAACATTTTTAAAATAGAAATTTGACGGTTGTACCACATGTTGAATTAATTATTTAGCAACAGATGACGCTTAAATCTCAATTTTGCCCTAAAATGGACTTACGAGGTTTTCGTATGAGGGCGACGATATTTAAAATCCCCGAATTGAGACCAATAGAAACAAACGCTAAACAAATTGTATCCAGTCACATACCGAATATATAATTGGAATTACCCACTGGAAAACAACTGAAGTAAAATCTGATTGCGTTTTTGGTTGAAAATTCACAATAGAAATTCCAACTCATTTATTGGAAAATACCAACAAATTCTGTTCACAATTCAGACCATCAATTTTCAATACAAGTCCAACACAATTGGAATTTCTCATTAAGATTGTAACGCACCGGTTACTATTAGGACCCGTGTGGCGAGTTGTATATAATATTTTTTAAGTTAAGTATAAGTAAAATAATAAGGTTGAACTTGTGGACACCCTGCGTTGCAAGATAATACGCCTCCGCATGAAAGGGCCCATGGACTTTCTGCCACATGTGCAACCGATTGGGTTTCCGGACCAATGTGAATTATTACGGTCAACGGTGATACCATGTGTGGCGGCAAGATCCAAGATGCAGTAACACTCTTTTTCGCCCTTTGTGAACGAGGAAAAAACTTAGAGAGTTCGCTAGTAGCCGTCTTCGGCAGCGCACACCAAAAACCGCGGCAGAATACAGCGGTTTCTGGTTAATTGGAGAGAGTGCGTGATTTTGGCGACGTTTCGTTTTTTGCCTGCCGCGAATTAAAGTGCGCGTGTTGTGGCATTGAAACGAGTGGTTTTGCGATAGTGCGGGTAAAGGTATCTGAGGATACCAGAGAACCATCATCGTCAGCTGAACTCCGAAGAAACTGCGATACACGGCGCCGGCATCAGAAAGGTAGGCCTACCTATTTTGTAAATCTATAGTTGTCAACGGGTCGTGAGTGATTTCGTTCTGACATTGCGGCGGTAGACAGTTCTTGTGTCTGTTTGTTATTAAGAGTATCCACAATTAAAGTGTACTTATTGTAGCGTTAGGTATATTAGTAGTGATATAAATGTTAGTCGAATTAGAGTTGTTTTTAAACATTATTTATTAGCCCACTGGTCCTGAGAAAGAGAGATATCCGCTCGTGCAGAGCTAGTAATCCGGTGCTTTACGGTAGGTACTTTACCACCCAAATAATTAGAGTCGGTTAAAAAAGCGACACACCAATTCAGGGTGTTGCAAGATACAATCGAAGCTAAAAGTGCTTGTACTTGTGTTTGGAAATTTACAATACAATTCTCAAATTTTCTATTGGGAAATCACAATATTTTCTGTTTACAATTAAAACCACCGATTTCCAATTCCATCCGATATAATGGGACTAATCCATTAGGAATCAACTAAAATAATATTGCCATCCATATCGGTTCCAATTAGAACAATACAATCCCATAAAATATAATGAGAATTTTATTGTATACTATTCTTTTCAATAAGACATTTGTAACAGGGTAGGTTTTTCGCGTAAAAACTCCGATGGACAAATAGATCGATATAAAGCGCGTCTAGTTGTAAAAGGATGTTCACAAACAGCAGGAGTTGACTACGGCGAAACATTTAGCCATGTAGCGCGATTTGTTACGTCAGAACCTTATTAAGCATTACAGCGTTGCAAAAACTACACATGCGGCAATTCGACGTTAAAACGGCGTTTTTATACGGAAATCTAGACGAAGAGGTATACATGAAGCAGCCCGAGGGGTATGATGATTACTCAGGTCGCGTGTGCAAATTAAACTGAAGTTTGTATGGATTAAAGCAACCCCCTCGATGTTGGAACAACCGCCTCTTGGATTTTTTCAATAAACTCGGTTTTGTGTAAAGTGTTTCTGATCCGTGTCTGTTTTTAAAATCGCGAGAAAACTAAATATGCGTGATAATTGTATTGTATGTTGACGACGGATTAGTAATCAGGGAGTCTGATGAGATTATGTGTTTAATAAACCAGATAAAAACTGAATTTAAAGTAACAGTAAACAAAGTGGAATGCTTTTTAGGTTTACAGATCCGACAATTTGCCGACGAGTCCATCTTTATGAATCAGTCTGAGTATACAAAGAAGCTGTTGGAAAAATTCAACATATTTGATTGTAACCAATTAGCAACACCGGCAGAGACTAGTCATAAATGTCAGGATCCGCTGAGTGACAAGTGTTCCGAAAATGTACCATTTCGTGAAGCTGTTCGGGGTCTCTTATATTTGGCAACAAGAAGCCGACCAGACATCGCTTATGCTGTAAGTGATGTGTCCCAAGCTGTCACTGACCCAACCCAAGCAAAGTGGATTGCCGTGAAAAGGATATTTCGGGGGTCGCCTCATTATGGTTTCGTGTATAGGGTATGCCTGATCTGCTACTAAAAAATGTGGTAGCAGAACATGCGTTCCTGGTAGTATTTCAGGATTTGGTATTGGAAGACGTGTTTCCAGCAAAGCGCTACCGAAGCCGGCCTGCCGAAAGACAACGCCGTCATGGTTGGATCCTGCAGCACCAATATGAACCATATTAAAACGATAATGCGCAGTGCAACTTGCTATCAAGATAATGCTATAAAGTAATAACCTTCCTACATAGTAATTCCATGCAAGGTCTTGCATGTATACGCAACTGCGTTCTTGGAAAATAGTTTAATTTGTTAAGATTTACAAAAAACATGAATAAAGATTGGCATTAAAATTAAATCAAAATACTAAAAAAACACATCTTGGTTCTCTAACTGTAGTCCTCGTACTTCTGCCCACTACTCGCCCAGAGCGGGTTGCCAGGGTCGGACTCCTACAGCTCGGCCCTTCCTGACTTTGTATTGCCTCAATGCAATCGGCTTCTTGATCATCAGCGGATTCTTCGTTCGTATCATCTTCTTCATAAACCTTCCATGGCTTCAATCTTTCTGGTGGCAATACGGACAGGTATGGTTCTTGCTTCATACGATGTGTTGGTATGTCCGTTATTACGTACCGGTCATTATCGAGAACTTCTTTCACCAAATAAGGTCCAATAAATTTCTTTTCCATTTTTTGACTAATATCGCTTGGTCCTGTTGGTTTAATGGAAACATACTCTCCTTCTGCATACTTCACATGAGGTCTTTTTTTACCATATTTTAATTTAGCCTTTTCTTGTTCACCTTGAATATTTTTGATAACTTCATTCCGCACATCCTTCCTGTTGTCGATGTAATTTTTCACATCAATGCTGTCTTGTACTACTTCTTCTAACTGTCGATAGGGATTGTTGTTCTTTTTGTAGTTTTAGTTGTACGTTGTAAGGATCCATTTATCGAACGCTGCACTTTCTACAAAACTTCGTGCCACATGTTTGGCTCCTCGATTTCCTTTAATAGGGTAAAGAAGTATAAGAGTACGCACTTACTGATTGAAGTGAAATAATGTCCTCATTTTTATGTAGATATTGATTTAATATGTCATTTGTAAAAATGAGCGTTTCATAATTTGTTATTAGTCATTACCACACTATATTATTACTTAAATATGAGATAATTAACATTATTTGTAACTCTGTAAACGCGTACTCTTATACATAGCTTTGTATAAGAGTACGCATGACAATGCTAAAGAGTACGCATTTATACCTTTTGAATATAAAAGTGGTATGAACGAGGGGTCAACCACTACGTAAATATGGTGTACAAGTCTGAGTAAATATTATAATTGCGGGTAAATATTTAGTAAATTTGGTAAATATAATAAATGTTTAGTAAATTTTGTAAATATTGCGTAAATATAGTAAATATTGAGTAAATTTTGTAAATTTGGGTAAATATCGTAAATACTGAGTAAATTTTGTAAATATTGGTAAATTTATTAAATACTTGGTAAATGTTAGGTATTAAATTTTGTAAATCTTTGAGTAAATTTTGGATGAAGCGGATAAAAACTTTATATAGCTATTCAAACTGATGTGATATAACACAATTCCCAACCACTGCAACTTTGCCACAGTAAATACGTATTCCTATCACACTAAAGGTCATACCGTCAGAAAGTAAGGTCTTCAATAAGGTGTAAAATAAGGAAATTAGCTGGAAAATTACCACGTAATAGGTTAATAAATGAATTATTCTCATCTTTACAACAACCAAACAATCCCTCAGATATTATCGATTTATTTTCGTTAACTTATTTTAAATTGTTGTAACTATAAACTCGACAATGGATCTAATAACTTGTGGAAACCAATAACAAATTTAAATAAAAAGTGAAATTGTGATTTACTCTATTCTTTATAAAATTTTCGTTTAAGGTGGCGTTTACATTGAAAAATTTGTTTCCACAATAACTGCCTTCTGGATACAAATTGTTGGTTGAAATAGCATTCATTCAAATATATAATGTTCCGACATTTGCATGATAATTAATTTTAATTGAATCATAAACTATGCACGATAGGATTATGTATGGAATAGCTGATCCTTATCGGATAAGTGGCTGAATTTCATTACATCGCCTTGCTCCCACAATTGAATGACCTGATGTAGCCAACCACTGACGCCAGATTCTTAGGAAGAAAGTAACATGCCAGAGCAGTTGTATCCTTTCTAATATGGTTATATCTTTGTTCAAAAAAGATTTTAGTACATTTCTCATCAGTTTCAAATATAAAATAGTAGCTAAAGTATTTTCCTCCATATCTCTCAACAATTTAGAGACTGCGGGATCGCAAAGCTTCTCTACTGATCTGAAGTTCATCTTGTGCTCTTCGCCGAGGTCACCAGGTGCTAAAAAAATGTTTGTCTGCCAACATTTGTAATTAGTGCTTGTAAGTGATCTGCAGAGACAAAAGACCCATACGCAAACTTACAACGGTTTTCAACAGACGTGTTCTTAACCAAGGCCGCCTTGGTTTGGTCTATGGTGGTTGTTCCATGTGAAGCAGGGTCGACCTACCTTCCATTCCGAGGCACATAGATTCTTGGCAGCCCGTAGGATACGGTCTTTGTTCCTCCTGTTTATATGTCCCCAGTATCTCATCTGGCTCATCTTCAGTCTCCTGGTGATCGTCTTTTCCTCTAGTAATTCCCTTATCTGCTTTCTTGTAAGGTTGCTGTTTTCCATCAGTATCCTGAGTGCCTTTCGCTCCGCCCTTCTCTTCTTGTTAGCGCTGAGGTGTTAACTCCGTACAAGATTGTCGGTGTTATGATCGTGTTGTAAATCATCATTTTCAAGCTGGCCGGTATTTTCTTCTCTCGTATGAAGTTCCGAATTCCATGTGTGATTCTGAATGCGTTGGTTATTCTGTCTTTCACTGTGTTGTGCCTGCTGAGTGTGCTGCTTATGTACGCTCCCAGATATTTAATCTTGTGCTTCATAGTTATCTCCTTCCCGGCTATTGCGATCTTGTCTCCTTCTTTGTATTGGGTGTTGCTTCTTGGGTCTCTTATCATCATGTAGCTCTTTTCGTTGTTTATTTGTAAGCCGACCATTTCCAGGTATACCTCGCTGGTTTCGACGAAGTCCTCAATGTCTTCTAACTTATCCGCGATTACGAGTAGGTCGTCCGCGTACGCCAGTAGTGTCGGTAGTTGTAATTGGTCCCTTGTGCTGAAGTTCCTCACCACCATCCTTGTTTGTTCTAAAGCGTGATCAAGTGTTATCGCGAAGAGCCTTGGAGAAAGCGGACATCCTTGTTTGATTCCCCTGGTTTTCTTTTGGTGCTCTGTCTTCTTCCCAAACCATTGTATACTAGTATGCTCCCTTAGGCACGCGTTTATGATTCTGTTGATTAGGAATTTGGGCAGTCCCAGCATTGCCAGAGATGTGGTTATTGCTTCATGCTTCACTTGGTCAAAGGCCTTCGCCAGATCTATTGCTAGAAGCCATGTTTTGGTTCCTGCCCTCCATTGTTCATCTAGGATCCTCCTGGTCGTGAATATATGGTCATCGGTTGATCTTCCTTTTATGAACCCTGCTTGGTATGCTGGTGTCTCGGGTATGTGGCCCTCTAGGCATTGTAGTAGGTAGGTCGCATATATCTTGTACCCCGCACTGCATAGCGAGATTCTTCTGTAGTCATCTGTTCCTTGTGGTGACCTGACCTTCGGGATGGGGATCTGCACTGTCTGCTGCCATTCCTTAGGGACCAAGTTCCTGGTCCATACCTCCTGTATCAATGCATGTAGGTCCTTTATTAGCCATTCTGAGGCGTATTGTAGTAATTCGGCCTGGACTCTATCCTGTCCTGGCATTTTCCC
>NW_022170511.1:31677603-31694926 GCF_008802855.1 Photinus pyralis
GTGTTTTGTAGAAAAAATTTTTTTACGCCATTCAACCGTAGTAGTTTTCAATTTTTTGCTTAATAAAGACGGCAAATTGGAAAAATAAAACCCGCATCTTTTTCAATAATCTGTGATGCCATGGAATTTTATAATACAAAAACTACGCCAATATCCGTCATGCCATGGAATGTCTGCTATAAAACAAATCAAATTCTATCAAAAAGTATTATATTTAGAACAGCGAATTCAACATAAAGAAAGACCAAATTACTAAAAACGGTTTCCTATTATAACAATTTACAATAAATGTTCGAATAAGTCACCATTAACCCCAAGACAGTAACCAAGTCGAACATAAAATCCATTTCGAACTGCTGCTAATTGATAACTGTTATGAATTTTACATTGAAATCCCTATGATGCGTTACGCAAGTCACCACCCTGTATAGGTCTTTAAGGGTTTCGAAAGTCCTTAAGAACTTACAATAATCTTGAATATACGAATCCTGAAAGGCTTTAAGACCCTCTTCGAACTAATAAAGTCTTTCTATGTATGTACACTGAAGAGCACAATTGCACCTGGTGATTGAATCAGCTGGGTGCCTAAAATTGTTAGGTCATCCCAGTTTGCCCCAGTGACCCATCTTTACCCAATATGATCCAGAAGATCCTTGCCGAGTTTTTTTTTTGTGGAAAATTTGGTTCCCTAGTGGATTTTCTATAATTTTCTTACTATTTCGGTTTATTCTGCGTTTGGCTAGTGAAAATAGCCATAACATTGCTGTACATCGAATCAGCAGTCCACACAATTCTCTGTATTATATTACACCATAGTACTGTCAACAGACTATTACAAATTTCAAACTGGGTCACTAGATCAAGCTATGCTTGACCAAGTTCAATTGTTCTAAAATCTAAAAGTCGTTAAGATCGTATTTCAAGACTCCAAGGTTTGTTAATAGGCTTTGTAAAACCATTAATTGGTTTTTAGAGTCTTCAGGTTGTGGCAGTTTTCTGCACTCAATGGAAGCTGGTAATTTTGTAAACTTTAACCGAGGACTTTTTTATAACACTATTAACGAATACTCTGACCGCTTTAGAAGCATTAAAGCTATCACTTGTAAAATAAACCCCTAAAGAGCAACTAAAAAAGCGGCAGAGCACCTCGGTGTGACCCCACGGGGTCATTGGATTTGACCCATTTTCAATAGACTTGTTACATATGGCATATAAGTCTACTGTGCAAAGTTTCAACCGAATAGGTTCAAGAGTTTGGCAGGGACAGAGAAGCGTGACCCCACAGGGTCATCGGATTTGACATTTTCAATAGGCTTATTACTTGTGGCATATACGTTAACTATGCAAAGTTTGAACCAAATCGGTCCAAGCGTTTGACAGTTATCGTGTTCACGGACGGCCAGACGGACACCATCGTCTCCCCTATAAAGCTTGCATCGGTTTGCTCTGCCGCTTAATAATGCTTTTGAAGCGTATATCATCGAACAGTGACCAGTTACAATTATTAAGAAGTAGGCTATGAGATGTAGGGGGTACGAGAACCTATTTCTGATCTCAATCGATACAGTTTTATTATTTAGTAATTCATATGCAAACTATCGTTATGTTACTCAGGAAAGAAAATGATTCTTGTTTTTCCTTTGATACCGGCTTTTTCTCCTGCTTTATGTAGTACTAACCTCGTTAGTATATTTTTTACATAATGCAGTTGTGATATAATAAATTTATTAAAATTCTTTGCACACATTTTTAATGATAATTTAATGTTTGTCCGTCGGACCGTAATGAATTCTGTCGTCCTCAACTGCTTCCTGAGAAATGTTGCGCTCTGCAGTAGGAGGTTTCAAAATTATTTCATTTCCTTGATGTTTTATGGCAGTGAACTTGAACTTTTCTTCACTTTCTTACGCATTCTTGAGTTTATTATTGTTTGCACACACTCAAGATTGCGATATGCGCGAAATTCATTAACCGTTTAAAATACAGCCTTCGTTAAAAAATGGAAGGCAATGGCAAAGTTACCGACCATTAATTTGCAAATTATAGAAGATGTGAGTGAAATGAGTATTAAAAAAGAAGTAATGCAACACGGAAAAGAAAGGTTTCGGCTGGTTTGCTGCCAAAAAATCTACAAATTGAGTACGTGAAGGCATCTTTAATTAGAAATTGGCGAATTAATGTTATTTTCTCGGACGACTGATTTACGTAATCACTCCTTATATCTCTTTGACGGTCCTTTTTGATAAATAATTACATAAACCAGGCCCTTTTCTTTGTGCCTTTTGTTATAAACAGAATGAAAGAAAGCGTTCATTACAAATTTGGTGATGCAGAACTAGAATTTGAAATCGGCAACAAAATATTCATGGCCTATAAATGATGCATGAGACAAATCAGCAATTAAACATTTTTGCGGCAGTCAGATCAATATGGATGCAGCAAAGTAATATTAATCAGTAACTTATATGCGTTCCACATTGTATCACTAATTGCACTACCTATAGAGAAATGTAACTAGCATGCAAAATAAACCAAAATGATTACTCTCAATTTAAGGACAAAACATGCAATTCAACAATTAATGTATAATTTCCTTGTCAGAAAAACAAACGTTTTGTTATGAAAAGTGTAAGTATAGAAAAGAGAAAGGTTTCGCCGCATTATAATCATAACATCGTGGACAAAGACGGAGCGAAAAAATTCTTCTCATCACCGTTGTTACTTTCTATAATGGAAGTGAAATCTCAGATCAAGTGTAAAACAACGGCGCTACTTGACCCAGGAAGGAACTTGAAAAAATGTGCAATTAAAAAAAAAATGTACTCACTGTTAAAATTTGATTAGCTCCGTGGACCTGTTGAGCGCCTCAGTAGGTACTGGTTTTAATTAATTTTTTAAGTATTTCAATCCATTATTTTTATTGTTAAATAAAATTAATCACTTGCAAAGTAACACAAGTTCTGGCAAACATAAATTAATAAAAATTTAAGAAGAGTCATAAATTGATCATTAAATGAGCGTACGCAGAAGTTGCCGAAGAACTGTGTTAGCGTTTCAATTTGTCGGAGTTACCGCTATTGAAAGTGAAGAGAAATGGAAATGAAATTACGCTCGTGCTGTTCACTACTATTTTACAGCGTGTTAAATAATGCTTTGTAGTATGCCACTAGCACAGTGTTATTATACAATGATAATAAAGCCAGTGCGCTTTCTTTTAAAATTGGCAGAAGAAATGGCACAGACCAAACGGACTGTTTACCTCATTTTGTGAAATGTTCCACTTTAATAATATACTAAACCTATTTTATCAAGGGCGCAAAGTTTATAACGGTTTTAAAAATGGCTCTCAACACCTATTCCAAATTTTTATAGTGGTACTCCTCCTCAAAGGGTTGAAAATACACCCTCAATCTGTTCTTAAATTGACCTGTGAACCTTAGTTAAACTACTAGAGTCGTAAAAGTAATTACTAACAATGTTTAGAATTAGAAGCGCACTACAATAGCATCAAGGCTTGTGGGGTAATTCTGTGGATTCTGTTTAAATATCAATTCGTGTTCATGTTGATAGATCTAGCCGCAGAATATATGAACGTATGATTATATAATGAAAAGATGGCAGATTACATACTTTTATGACATTTGAGAGTAAATTATGTCGAAACTTGTTGCATTTAAACTCTTGCAGTTGTGATTTAAAGCATAGTAAAGGATATTTAAAAACACGATTAAGTTAATTTATTAATAATAATAATTACTTAAAGCGGAATCGTAATGCAGCAGAATTGAATAAAGTTCTATTTTGCATTTTTCTAATTTTTTACAAGAAAACTAGTAAAAACGAGCGTTTAAATTAGGTATGTTATTATTTTAACACTTTTAAAGGGGAATGTGAGTACTCCAGTTCTACACTTGAAAGCATGCAAACTTTTTTTTATGTCGGCACTTTCAGATTTTTTAACAGAGAATTTTTTCGTGTATTGGAAACAAAAAAAGGGATAATTGGTGTCAATCGTCGATTGTTCTAACAGTTCATTTAAAATAATTTAGTTCATTGTTATTGTCTTATTGTAATGCCAGTAAAGCGTGACGTGTACCATTAGTTTTCTTGTAAAATAAGTATTTAGAAAATTACAAAATTAAGTAGTATTTAAGTGGTGGGAAAATAAAGGTACCTTGACTGTAAGAATCGTCTTAAATTCAATCCTTTTGTTCCTATAACTTTCTATGAATTTTAGAGGCAAGAGCAAGTCTACTATAACTATGCTATATTTTTTGGTGGTTTGTTCACTGTAAATTTAATATAATCAAAGTACCGTAATATTTATCACTTCTGCGTTTCCTTCAAAATTATGGTGAACGAATACAGCTGTGTGTGGTGATACTTAGGCAGAGGGCCTATTCGTTACACGTATTTTTCCTCAAAGAGGAACACCCGAACTCCAGGAATAGCGAAAGGGGTTGTTTTTGATTATTTAGATTGAAATAATGCCGACAATAAAGGCATGCCTTCGGTTGGTTAAAGTAGTTAGAGCGCGTTCGGCTGAGGTCAAGTCATGTACTCGGCCTATCTATTACTTACGGTAAACGTCCCCAAAAAAATGTTGTTATGAAGGAAACATAATTAGAAATACGGTATGAGTGGTATTTTGTACCTCAGCACAATGCAAACGTTACACATAATTTTTAAAAAGGTATATACAGTAGTCAACTTGACTAGTCTCCCTACTTTTCGACCCTGTTTCAAACCTTTGCACACTAAATGTTGACGACACACCGCGACTAAATATTCACAGTGTAAGCGGTAAATCCTAAACGAATATATTTATTTTTAATCAAAACGTATGCGAGACGTATGTAAAATCCGGGAAACTAAACAATTTGGCGTTTTACGTGAAGTCGGTGTAGTGGATCTGGTTTTTCGATGTTGGCGCCAGAGATCCCCAGCCGCTATCTTGATCTAGATCCGATCAGTGTGTCAACAAGACGTGTGCAGGCCTTTATAAATATCGCTGGTTTTGGCGTTCTTTCTGAAAGACACCATGCCTTTTGTGAAGAAAAGTGCTCAGCAGACGAAGGAAAAGATTGTCCTAGCTCAGCTATATACTAGACCTAGTGGAAAAGTCATCAGATTTAAACGCGTGCTGCATAGCGTGCCGCCGCGTCAGAGCAGACGCCGCTTCGGCGGTAAATATCTTCCTTATTTCATCATGAACACGTACTTTTCCGTGCATATTTAGATTTGTCACAAAATTTCGCTTCTAATGAGACCCATCGCATTTAAGTCTTGATACAAAACCGTTCGCTAGCTCAAAAAAACCGAGTGTGTCCATAAGAGCCCATGTTAAAATACCCTGTTTTTACTGTCAAATATCTCAGAAACGGCACATAGGAACACTTTTTTCTTTTGACCATTAGAAAGTGCGTCTCTCAGAGAATAAGTGACCAAATTTTCACCAACTTCTTGTTACTTTTACCTAGGCGCTCTAACTACTTTAAGAATGCGGGGACGTGGCGCAATTTTCGGTTAAAGTGGCAAGCTGGACACCCTGTATTTAACGTAACTTATTCAAAATTTCATCAGAATATCTGGTGGAATTTTGTTACAAATAGGCACCTAATTGATGAATTTTATTTATAGTTTTACTTTTGCCCTCATGTTAAATAATTTAGTAGGTCTTAATGGTTTTTTGTAATTTAAGACGTAAAAGTTAACACTTGTAAACAATTCTTACGTCTGTGAGAGAATTATTTGGCAGATACGGGGGCTTTATCAAATAAAAATTAATTGATTCCGATAAACGATCGTGAATATGCAACGTTGTAGATTAGGAGGTGTGACGTTGATAAGTTCTCGCATTTCAACTCTAGTCAGGGAGGTAGTACAAAGGGGCCCGAATTTGAGGCCTTGGTACATACCGTAATCCAGGGACTTATTATGAAAAATACGTCCATCAGAATTTTTCCATATGCAATGAAGTTATAGAATGGATCAACTAAAGTCAAAAGATCGAATATGTTACTTTTTGTAGTTGCAATAGGTACTCCCCGAGTTTTTCGGTGCTTCGATTGTAAGGTGTTTCCCATCCAAAACCCCGATGCAATTTGGAAACTGCGATCGTGTCCAAAATCCATCAGCAATAACGTTCCATTCCTCTTCTGTTCGCATTGATATATGTGACTTCATTTAAACGGGTTCTATAGGCGTCATGAATTATTGCTGCCACAGTCGGTCTTCCTAATTTAATTTATAGCTGAACGAAATTGTTTTGAAAGATTCATCAGTGCAAAGGAACCTGAAACAAAAAATAGTCTCAATTATTTAGTATTACAAACTACGCGTGATATGTTACTAATTTTTCCTACACCACATACGAAATTGATTAATTTTACTCATAATTAATCTACTTATAATGTTTTTTACAGGCGAATAAGAAGTGGGAATCCATTCGCGATGAATTAAGAAAGATTTTCTCTGGACAAGCTGCTGAAACTTTTTGAAAATATAAATATGAAGACCTCTTGCAAGGGACCAAGTAGAAAAACATTCTGTTGATGCATTTATGGCTGGGATAGCACCTCCTCTGAAGTCTCTTAATACCATTCTTCTAAAGCCCGAAGACCCCATGTTTTTCCATATTACAAGTTGCTGGATTTTCAAGAAACGACTCTTACATTTCCTTGCAATCAATTTGGACCCTCACCAGCATCATCAGGGTCTGTTTACTCTGTTCCATCGCTGCTAATTCTTGCGTTACCTAATCTTATCAAATTCAATAACACGCCATCAACCTTTCTTTTGGTGTAATTGCCACTCCCCAAAATTTATACGTTCTCTTTAATTTGTCCTCCAGCTTAGTCAGTCGCTGATGGAAGGTAAATTGTGTCAGTCAATCGCTATTGTTGGCAATTCGCTGTTGCTGAAGCTGGCGAAGCCAACTGATAAACTATCAACCGCATTCGTAGTACGACCATCATGCGACCGAAAATGTGCGATTTTGGGCGACACACTGCCGTTCTAAGGAACATACTCGTTGCGAGATCGGTGCGGTGACGTGTGCCCAGACATATTAATTGAATGTTACGTGTGATTCCTCCAAAGCGCCAGGCTTGCCCCGAAGTGTGGAATATGTAACCGCTGAAACGGTATCTGCGACCATCTCGTCAAGGAATAAAGAGAGTAGAATCGACAAATAGCCAGCAGTAATAAAAATCTCCAGATTTCTTGTGATAGCTCCTCAGGGACAAATGATCTACAAATATAAAATTGTCATTAAATAATCATGAGATTGTAAAAGAGGCATAACTCTCAATTCATTTATAAACCCCCAGGGTATATACAAACGTATTTACATTTATTACATACATGCATAGTTATGATAAGAACAGTAAAATTTTAAATACAATACATGACAAGTATACACGAACAATTGTGATTGTAGTTACTGTTGACAAATGCTTCATTTTTTATTTAATAAATAATTGGAATATGTATAGTCTCAATAGATGATTAGCAAACATGTTCTCATCTAAACTGCATTTGAAAAGTATACATTGAACGTACATTATTTGTTTTGCATTTTATAGACGTTTACACAACCAAATTTCCGCTTTGGGTCGTTATGTAAAATTCGTAGTAGTACGGCCACAACATAAACTAAATTCAAATAATATAACAGTTATTAATAAAAATTATTAATCACATTCTTGCGCACATCTCTTCACTTTTCACTTTCGCTTGAATTGTCGAGACTACCTAAATCATAACTTCGTTCTTAAAATTTAATTTCGATTTCACTGGAAAGTTGTTAGTCTATGCCATGCCACTTTAATATTCAGATACAGTCGTGAAAGTATCAAACGAAGCAATTATAGGATGTGCCGTGCCTCACCATTTCTTTAGGACTATTATTACCTACTTTAATTTAGATGTTTAATTTGATGCCATTGTAGGTGTTCGTGATTAGCACAATAGCGGATATGGCAAATATCAGAAATGTCAACCCCAGCTAGCAATGCGGCTGTTCCATTCAAAGGTGTTTTTCGTGTTAACAGCAGCAGAATGAATATCTGAAATACACAGAATGTTGTAATTTTGTAGTTTGTATGTAGTTCAGCGTTCCTGAAACGGTGGAGTTGTTCGGTAAGTGGGGTGAAGTAATCACATAATTTTTAGAATCAAGTTTTGAACTACAAAGTACCTATTTTGCTTCTACTAAACTTTACAGAAAGACCTCTGATGATGATTTGTAACAATACCTCTTAAATTTACTAATTTCAAAAAAATTCTATTGAAGATACCAAGGATCACGCAGCAAGCAAAATTCTGATTCAATTAAAAATTGGTTTAAGCAAACTCAACGGAATTATTGTTTTTTAAATATTCTTTTTGCATTACTGGTACGACCTCGAAATCGTTACCCAGCTTTGTTGTCGAGGGGTTGTATAGCGGTTTCTGGGTCTCCGCATTTAATCTTTTGTTAAACTACAATGCGGATCTCAATGATGGATCATAGAACAGGGAAGAAGGCTTACATTAAACCGAAATAGAATGTCCTATGGTATGGTTATGCTATCACGCTATTCATAGGTTGGACCCCAGGTATATAGTCAACCCACCTTACAGTGTGGCGGTGATGTTACGGTACTGATAATTCTAAATACACAAACTGTTTTACATACTCCATAATAAATAAAAACTAATTCTGAAGTCATAAACAATCTAAACAAAACGTGGTATTATATCGCTGTAATTTAAAGTAAACGTTCAACGAATTTCTTAATATTTGAATATGTAAAGAAAAGTGAAAAATAGAGCTTACTCAGTAACTAAGTGTCAATTTATGTAATTTAAAGTCTAGCAAGAATCTTCCGTTAGGTTTCTATAAGATGTGGAAAATTCGGAGTTTTTTCCAATTATGGAGTTTCCTGGTAATTGTAGTAAACAACTAACCAAGAAACAGCATCTTATCACCAATTAGAGAAAGTGCATTGATTTCGTGGTTGAAAAGCAATAATATATTGTGTAAACAACGTCAGGTAGACGTTTTTTTAGGTTGGAACAATACCGAAAATAAGAACGGGCCATTGTGTATGTGTGAATATTTTAATTTAGTTGAAATCTAGAGAATTTTATTACAAATAATCACGGAATTGATCTATTTGTCGATTTTAGCTTTCCTTAATTGCTTAATTTTTTGTTTAAATTAAATTCTTCGTGTGAATTTATTTATTTAAATTATAAGATATAAAAATTGTGCGTTAGAATGTAAGAAACATCTGGTCGTTTTGCGATATAAAAGTCATCGGACCTAATTTAATAAATGCACGCGTTCTTTCTCGTCGCTAGAAGAGATAACAAAAAGACAGGTGCACGATCCTTTGACGGCGTAAGTGGGGACGCGCGTCCCGTTCTGTTTTGTTGATGATATGGGTAAAGAGCGTGTGTTTCTCTGTGCGTTAATGTTGCCAAACAATTACTATTTGTTTAAAAACGCAGTTTCGCAGTGCAGAAGTTGATGCGGTTTGTCCGTTTACGAAAGAAGTTACGTTGTCGTTGGAAAAGCAGTTCGTAGTGCATAACTAGACATTGTTAGAAGGTTATTTTGTTTAATAAAAGTCAAAGTGTCAAAGATAAACACGTGTTATCGTAAGCAGATGTTAATTATTTTGAAGACGCAGTATTTGGTTAAGTGGGGACTTTTGGTCAAGCCTCTTTGGTGATGGACGTTTCAAACGTAGCCGTTTGTTTTGGTATATACTACCGTGTTTGAGCGTATTTGAAAAGGCAGTCTGTCTTGTTTAATTGTAAAGTTGCGTTGAAGAAAGCTAAAGATTGTTTTCGCCGTGCTAAAATTGGTTATACAGCGTTTGTCACTGAAGAGAAGCCTTTTTTAAGGCTTTCAAGTGTTCCGGTGATTCATAGAGTCCAAATTACGACCCTGATAAGAGTTAAGTGCACTCCGCTTCGCGTCGTGCCACTACTCGTTGCGCGTGCTTTAAAGACTTGCTTATACACTTGTATCTTAATATACTATTAAAGGTTCTGTTAGTACCTGCACTAGTTGGACAAATGCGCTTGTGGGTGGTTTAAGTGACAGTTTGCCATTATACATGGCAATATGTAACAGTTTATAGTGATCATCACTTGATGTTCCGTTATCAATTTTAAAATCGCTTAAAAATAAAATGTAGTATACAATTGAGGGTTCGTAAAAAAATGGGGTTGGAGTGAATTATGTATCTTAGTATCTCTGTCCACTCCGAAACTCATTTGACAAACATGAGGTCGCAAAAACTGCAGTGTAGCTTTTACTGATCCTGGAGAAGATTTTTTCCCGATCTTATTTCTACCACCTGCCATTTGGTCAATTGTTGGCGCGCTGTATATTCGATTTATATTTTCTTTACATTTGTACCCTACCAAGAGGTATTAACATTAAATGGAAGCATTGATTAACGTAGTACATAAACATTAATGACTCCCTCATCTTAGTATCTAGAAACAGCTGGATTATTTATCCAAGATTACATTGTGTAGTTAGTGATTGTAATAAAGGTAGGCTTTATCAGCAGAGTATATGTGACTGTTAAATATCGTTGTACAGCTAATTTTATTCGCACGCTGCCTCTAGGAAAATGTGTACATCTGAATGTTTATTTAATGTGCATCGACGAGTAAACACAATTAACCGCTTCAGTTGCTTGCTTTACTGTTGACTCTTTGGTAAGTATACATACAATTTAATATTAGGTATCATAAATTATGTTTGACGAGTCAATGAAATTGATGACAACAGAAATATTGTCCAAAGGGTACAAGTGTGCAGTGTAACTTCCAATCAGGAGGGGAGGGGGGCGTTTCTGTTAGTTTATCGAGTTGTTCGTATTTTTTAATTTTTTTTTAATTCTCAAGGCTCTCCATATTATTCAGACTCCGATTATTTAAATCATTCACACTCTTCGAATAATTTAGATTATCTATTTGACTTTTTTGATATTTCCAAAGGTCTATAATGACTCATGTCATCACTTACAGATTGACATTAAATTAAAGTTATCTATAAAAATTGAAATGTTGTATTAAGAGATGATTTCGGGTAAAATTTAATACAATCCTCGTCAGTAAAATGTCATTACCTGACCCGGAAATTAATTCAATATTTCATCGTCATTTTTCTAATTTTTATGTAAATAACTATTATGATAATTCTGAGGAATACGACTCCACAGCATTTTCCAAGTCATCATTCGGTAAAAAGCGACATCCTCTTAAGCGTTTTTGTTTTGTTTTGAAAAGACGTCATAGGGACGGGGGAGAGATCGGGAAAGATACGGTGCCTTAAAACCGCGATAGTTGATTGGACAATTTATGCTTTATGCACGCTACAGCCGTTGTGCAGAAGCAGACGTTCAAGTTCTTAATTGTGTCTTTGTGGACATCCTCCATCCCTTTGGCTACTCAATTATGAGAATTACCAAAAATTTGTAACCATAGCTCCCCCCTCCCCTTCCCGATATAAATTTGTGTAACGCCTTTTTAGGTGGTAGAGAGCCTTTATAAACCAATTGTGTGCACTCTTGTTTTATGGGAGAGTGGATTCAAAGGTTTTCCACGCTTTGGATCATTATGAATACATTCCTTCTCCCATTGTATTTTTATCTAATGCACCTTTTTGTAGCTACGTTGCTTATTGAGCATTTAAAAATGGTACAATAATCTTAATAGTACTGTAAAAAGTTAGCTGGGAGAATGATCCCACCAGTCTATCTAAACAGATACGTAGCAATACAGAATGGGAAAATAATCTTACGTACACAGCACGTTCCATTCACATTAAAACTAAAAATAGTAAACAATTTCACACTACCGTGTTTGGTACCGATTTATTTATATATTGGCATTATTTTCTATTTTCAGCCATTTTAGTGTTAGTGTACAATGGTGGCTCGAATATTTCTTGAAGGACAACGCTTATCAAATTCCTTTGTACAGTGGAAACGTCGCTGGGTGCTTTTTTCGTTATTTAGCGTTTTTGTAGTATTATGCCTCCTTTTGGAAAACACACAGGAACCTGCTACTGCCATATACATCGACCGTTTAAGTAGCGCACAGTCCCTTTTAGTGGAATTGCAGAGGCGCAACCGGCAACTTCTGAAGATATTGAGAGATTTTGAAAAGATGTGAGTGGCGCGCCATAAATTACAGTAATCATCATTTAGGTTGCAGTGACATTACTATCGATAAAGAAGGGACGCTACACGACCTAGAAGAACGTCTAGAGATACTTTCCTCGTCAAATGGAAGTAAAGTTCCCTTAAAGAGACCCTCCACAGAGTACCAACATTTGCAAAGACATATAAAAAATAATATTAACGAGTTTTGGTATTTCGTAAAGGCACAACTCCAAAAAATGAAATCGGAAGCTGCGGAATCACTAAAACCGACTTTGGATGACATCTTAGCGATGGCACTAGATCATACGCAGTAGGAGCGAACGCTTTATACTAAAATGTTACTCACTATCAAATTTGAAGGGCTCTGTTAAGCGATATTGATGAAGTGATACAGAAGGATGGTTACAAGGACTGGAGACGAGCCGAAAGCGACGATTTATCTGGATTAGTGTGGCGACGATTCAATTATTTACAAAATCCCCGGAATTGCAAAACAGCAAATAAATTAATTTGCCATGTTGAACAGGTAAGTTTCCTTTTATTCTCTTCTACAACCTTCTCAAACCTAAATATCCATTCACCTGTACTTGGATTCCACACGTATATGCGGTTAGAGAACGTATTTACAGATGTAGATCCGTTTAGTTTCCGATTTGGTACTATTACTTAAAGTAGTTTTTTTAAGGCGTTATCGTCCGTGACACATAAATTTTCGGACTGGTAAATCCTCTTTACAAAATTCCATGGGTTGATACAAATCATGTTCCATATGCTAGTAATCATTATGTTTAGATACAAAATGTCTTTGTTTAAACATTTCGGCACTAAAAGCATCCTCCAACTTAAATATTTCTTCCCTCTATATCGTTGCCTTGTCTTCTTCTCTTTCTTCTTCATTTTACCCCCTCTCTCTGTCGACTTGCTCTTCTTGTGCGATTATTCCGCCCCCCCTTTTTTTTCAAATCATCCAGTTCTCTTCCTTTTGGTCTTCGTCTAATATTTCTTTTTTTGCTTTGTTCCGATTGTTTTACTTGCTTTCGCCACATATCCTCTCTTCTTCACTCCATTAGTTATTTCCTCTTCTGGATACGTTAGTTTCTTCTGGGGTATTGATAAGATTATTTCAATTTTTCTGATCCTTTCGAGTTTTCCCATTTTTCGGATTTGTTTTCTTTCAATTCTTTAAAGTGTTTTGTTTTTACTGTTCAGAACCTTCCTTGTATTTCTTTTTTAAAATCACACTTGGTGTTCTTCACTTTTAGTCCTTCTAATTTCTCAATCTTTTCAATTCTTTAGGTTCCTAGTTACTTCCGATTCATCACTTCTCCCATTTTTTCCGTTTCTCCAGATTTTTCATCACAATGTCTATTATTCTTTCGGTTCTTTAAATTATTTCAGTTTTTAGATTTCTTAAATTCTGTACTACTACAAAACTCATCGGATATTTACGGTTATTCGGTTCTCCGTTCGTCTTTAGTCTTTACTTTCTACTATTCATTTTGCCATTTTTTCCCATTCTTTTGAATTATATACATACGATTCTTCAAGTTTTCAATATTCTTATAGTTCTTCGGGTTGCTTCTTTTCTTCAAATTGGTTTGATTTTTCAGCTTTTACGAGCTATTTGCGTGAACTATCGATTCCTCTTCTTTTTCTCATTTTTACATTTCTTCGGGTTTTTCAATTATTATCTTTGCTTCCGATGCTTTGGATACTTTTGAATCTTCAAACTCATTAGATCCTACATATACTTAGTCACGTTCGGTCGGATTTTTCCTCGAATTCTTTCGATTTTTAGCGTATTTTGCAAATTTATTTGTAATAAGAAAAATATAGGACCTACTGTTTTGTGGAGCGCTTTTAGCGAAATCCGCCAAAATGGCACATTTATATGACCGTGGAGGCGTCAGAAGTGGGTACCGACAAAGGAGATAAGGTAGCCCCCGACAAGGTTTGATTGATGGTTTGAAAAGCACTAAGGTCCCTTTGGTCTTATTAGTTGAAAGCTTGCGAGTCTTTCGGATACTTCGTATATCGCGGATCATGCCGCCTGCTCGGTTTTTAGCGCATTTTTTAAGAATTCAAAAAGTGCTGTTTGCATTATATCCGTCCGTTCGTCTTTTAGGAGAATTGTCCAAGAGTACTGGAAGTTTTTGCAATAGGTAGCATACAGTGAATTTTTTTTACATGCGAACATAGGAGTTTGCATGCAATGTAATTTCCCTATGTTCGATTTTTAAAAAAACACATCAATCTATTTAGTAGTTCAAATGAGTAGTAGATACAATTGACAGCTGTCACATTTTTGAAAATACCGCCGTCCAATTTAATTACGAAATCGGTTAGGTTATTGCTTAGAATGCCAAGGAGGACACTTCCAACATTTATTGTAGTTGTTTTCGGTATTTATTTTCTTATTTTCTTCATTTATGTATTGAATAAATCAAATTAGTAGAATACTAGGTGCACATGACCTACAAATAATTGAAGGTTGGTTCACAATGAATTGCGATGTCAGCGCGTGCCATGTGAAGTCAAGTTATCGTAAGTTTAAGAAAAATTTATCCTAAAGTTGCTATGGCCTCACACGGCTTATTTAAAAAAATCTTACCTAGTGCTCTTCATCATAAAGACTATCAGTTGCTGTTCATAGTCACACAAGTTGTACGATTTGGGAATGTGAACCGCGCACACCTCATAGATTGATGTGTTTTTTTTAAAATCGAACATAGGAAATTACATTGCATGCAAACTCCTATGTTCGTATTTTAAAAAAATTCACTGTATACCTTAAATGTGTGCCAGACAGTTGTTGTCTTAAGGAGGGGCCGCTCTATAAAGTGAAACAAATCATTGTGCATTTCAATGATATGTCTTTCTTATTAAAAATGTAACGCAGAAAACGATATAAAATGAACTTCAGAACAGAATACAATATTGTTTCCATGAAAACGACGCCAGAACCTAAGCTTGATATTTTGGACGTCTAAATTAAATACCTACAGAATTTTCAGAAGTTTTATAATGATTTCTATGGCTTCTGCGATACAATAAAGTTTTGTATTATACACGACGATAAGGGGAAGTTAATCTCAAGCCATTTTACGATTATTATTATGTACAGACAATAAATGGGACACAAAGTAATGTAAATGGAAATCCCCTTCGTTTTAATCAAGAAAATCATTGCGCATAGAATGAGAAATCAATCAATATCCGTGCGATTATCACAATTTATACTGTATTGATTTATTCGTCCCTTGCGTTCTTATGCACATGCAATTCAGATTCTAGATGCAACAAAAGCTAATCAGACAGGCACGTATGCACAAGAAACAATGTTGTTGCATCGCGTTCCTGTCTTAATACGGAGCAAGTGAACAACAGCATCTGATTAGCTCTCACAGAAATGTCGAACTAGATTGAATTTTTACTTTGATGTGAAGTGGTGCGATCCCATTAAATGGACAAGCAACAACAACAAAAAGAACGGACAGACACTATTGAATTAAAATGCCTCAGTGAAGAATGATTACTCGTAT
This sequence comes from Photinus pyralis, assembly GCF_008802855.1. Lineage (NCBI taxonomy): Eukaryota > Metazoa > Arthropoda > Insecta > Coleoptera > Lampyridae > Photinus > Photinus pyralis. The sequence continues at coordinate 31,693,322 of NW_022170511.1, forward strand.
TACAATTTGAACCCAATGTTGCACAACGATCCCTTGAATGTTTTTAACACATTTTTTGCGAGCAGCTAATATAAAATGGTTGCCACTCAGTTTCAATAAGTATTCAAAATTCCTCTTTATAAGAGGTCGGAGAAAACCTACCTTTAAAATGTCTACTTATTTTATAATAAATTTATATAAACGGATGAAAATGTTGATAATATGGCCCTTAATTATTCTAAGGCTCAAAGAGATTCTCAACGCTAATTTAGATTAGAATGCCGTGTAAATTTGTTTTTCGCAAATAGAAACTGTCCTTGTTATTACATTTTTGTGCAATGTACAGGGTTATTCTAAATGATGGACCCAATTTAATAAATTCGTATTTATTTAAATATAAATGCAAAATGAACAATCTACATACCAATGGAAAGAGGAAGTTTCAAAGTTTTTTTTACATATGCAGAAACGGCCGCTAGAGTTCTCGCGCCAGCCAGCCGCCTTTGTGTTGTCAGTTGTGAGTGAGATGGCTACCGTGCAGCACAAGGTTTTCTGCGTTCTTGAGTTTGCTAAAAGTGAGTCGCAAGTTACAGTGCAGCGGGCATTTCGTCTGAAATAAATATGTAAAAAAAACTTTGAAACTTCCTCTTTCCATTGGTATGTAGATTGTTCATTTTGCATTTATACTTAAATAAATACGAATTTATTAAATTGGGTCCATCATTTAGAATAACCCTGTATAAATGCGTGCACACACACGCCACTTTAATAAATACGGAATTCAACGTTCCGCTCGGGACCTCATTTTCGAAGAAGATGTAATTATTGACACCGGCAGCACGTCAAGATTTAATCTTGTAATACCGAGCGTTGGAGTTTAGTCACAAAGTAAAACAAATAAGTGTAAAATCAGTCAAAATTATTTACATCAGTACACAAAAAGGGAAAACCGTTCCAGGTCCAGAGTCTATCAACTCCCCCTGAGCAAACAGCCTGTAACATTATTTTCTTACCGATTAAAAATTCCGCTTAAGTAAGGTTTGACTTGTGCTCTTATTCAATATTCTTACGCCATGTAGTCCAGTTTTTGTTGTAGTCGAGTTCTTTATTTTGCCGTTAGAGGCCCTTCTAGTGGTTTCTTTTACTTACTTCTTAGTCTTGTTGCTAGAGTGCAGGCGTTGTACCTTCTTGAATGTACTGTCATCCCTTCTTAAAGTTTTTCTCGCCTATGAGTGTTGCACTTCTTCTTCTTCGGTGAAGGTTCGGCAGTTGGAATTGATTAGATGTAAATGTCTTTTGGTACCTTTCTGACTTGTGTCATACCGTAAGGGATTATTGTTTTGGAGTGCTTTCTATTTCTCTTTGATGTCTGCTGTGGCTCCATTGACTTTTTTATGGATATGATTTACATTTCATTAATACGTGGTATGTTACATTACGCAGCATTGTTTCTTCATTACTCTTTTACCTTCACTTATCGCTCAAATTTTTTAGTTTATTTTAAGTTTATTTATTACCTTTTACGTCTACCTGCCAGGGTTTTACTTACCATCTACGCAGTACGTGGATGATACTGCAATTTTTACTTGGACCCGCCATTTTGGTGGGATTGATGTTAACGAAAGT